>NC_081181.1:30582929-30937842 GCF_029867415.1 Vicia villosa
TATATATTTGCCTTTTAATTATTTCTAACCTATCAAAAAATCAAAAAAAAATATTTTCTTTTTATTAAATTAAGTTTATATATTATAAATTAATTTTGTACATAATTAGGATATTTTTCTCTTTAAGTTTAATTTATGTGTATAATTATATGTTAATTAATTTAATAATCTTAAAAAAACAATTTCAAAAATCACAAAAAAAATTAATTTTATTTTAAAATTAATTAACAAACAATTTGGATATATTTTAGACTTAACCTTTTAGGTTTAAATTTATTTCTAATTTTTGACCTTTTAATTAAATTAATTATGCATTAATTAAAGTCAACCATCCAAAAATCCAAAAATATGTTCCCTTTATCTTATTGCAATTTAAATTCATAGATAAGTGTATAGGTTGTCAAATTCATGTAAATAGCGTAGTTTACATTTCTCGCACAATCGATATAATAGTGTAGATTTACTTTCCGCATTTTACATTCCCGTACTTTAATTTCTGTACATATAATACTGCGTGTATGTCAAGAATAAAAATTGAAGCGCTAGATCACTAATCTCAAAGATAACATATCTGAAAACAAAACACAATCACACTTGCACCTCTTCGGGTAATCCCTCTGTTACTCTTTTCAAAAATCAATTCTACTGTTCAAATACAATTCAAATTTTTGTCTGTATCCAGTCAAGGAAAATTTTCTAAAGAAATAGGAAAGTACCTTATAAACTTAGGGTATACCTCCTAATTGCTTGCTCAATCAAAAAACAACATAAGTTCTTACACATCAGTGTTTTTTTCAAAACAAACTTTCAAAAAGACTACACTTTGTATATATCCAAACAAGGATCATTACGAAGTTAAAAATCTTTTTCAAACCATCAAAATATCTTTCGAAAGATAAATACTTTGTATACATCCGCACAAGGATCATTACAAATTTAACTCTTTACAAAATATTTAAAACCACATATAAGCATTTCAAGCAAAACAAACAATTCAAACAAGTGAGCTAAGTAATTAAGAGCCCATGGATAACCATGGATACAAAGGGTGCTAACACCTTCCCTTTGTATAACCTACCCCCGAACCCAAAATCTCTTTAAGGTCTTTTTCTGTTTCTTTTATAAACCTTTCCTTAATTGGATAAAATAAAAGTCGGTGGTGACTCTCTGATTTTCACAACTCAAAAGTAAAAGAAGAGTCAGTTCGCATCCCACAAAAAACCGAGGCGACAGAACTGGCGAATTTGCTGGGGAATTCAAAAACAAAATGTTTTCAAAAGGGGTTACCTTAGAGTTAAATCACTTCGATGTTTTCAATTGCTTGTCTTGTTTGCTCTTTTTTTCAAAGGTTTGTTTGGGAATTGAATTTACTTGTGTGAAAGATTCTTGCCCGAATCTCGAGATACCTTAAGTATGTGACAATAGACCAAGGAAACTATACGGCATGTACCGATATGGTTAATCTGGTAGTCACCGTTAGTGCGACACTTTGGTCTGTACTGATATCCCTTGAAAACGATCAAGGAGTATGTTAGGCTTCCGAAATGTCATCAAGCACTAATTTGTCTTAGAACCTTTAGTTGAACTTGACTTATGGCCTATTAAGTGATTGGCTTTGAAATTGATCAAAGTTGGTTATCCTCGAGGAATGTTTTGATCGGCCGTCCGAGTGCCGTATTGAGATGTTGTCTCCAAGGATCGTAGAACCCGAATACCATTCTAAGACAAGTTTAAACCAACTCAACTTGAGTGGGGAGGGTATCACCTATGAACCTCGTGCAAGCCTTTAAACCTAAGGCTATTGTGTGATTTGCTTATGTTTTCCACATGTTTGACATCATAACAACATAACATCATAAACATATCATTTTTCAGTAATCATTTCAAGGATCGAAGAGTTTATTTTTGTTCTATTGTTGCAGGTAATGACTCCCGCTACCAGAAATTATATCCGGATCAACATCTCAACAGTACCATCTGAACTTAAGGAATTAATATCAGAATTTCCCAGAAATGCTCAATTCACCGAAAGGCACGGTCACCTATTCCATTTGGTTACCTCAAAATTTGAAGAAGACATGATACGGGTCCTGTTCCAATTCTTTGATCCCGAACATCATTGTTTTACATTTCCTGATTACCAGCTAGTACCCACCTTGGAGGAATTCTCTGAACTAATTGGGCTACCTGTTCGAGATCAATTACCTTTCACTGGTTTAGAAAAGATCCCAAAGCCTGAAATCATTGTTGCTGCCTTACATTTACGAAAGTCATAAATTGAGTCTAATTGGGAAACAAAGAGTGGAGTCGGGGGTTTGCTTGCTAAGTTCTTAATGGGAAAGGCTCGATCACTATTAAAAGATAGGAGTTACCAAGCTTTTGAAGAAGTTGCGGCTCTTTTGATTTATGGGTTGGTTTTATTCCCTAATCCCGACCAATTCATAAGTGTGCACGCTATCAACATTTTCTTAACCTGCAATCCGGTACCTACTTTGCTGGGAGACATTCTACATTCTCTACACACTCGTACCATGAAAAAGCGAGGAACTCTTATGTGTTGTGTATCACTACTGGCTAGATGGTTTACATCACACATTCCCCGATCAGTATTGAGAAACGAGCAAAGGATGCAATGGTCTCGCAGGATTATGTCTTTGTCTCATTTAGATATCTGGTGGAACAACTTCTTTCAAGAAGACATCACTCTCATTGACCATTGTGGGGAGTACCCTAGTGTGCCACTCATTGGCATTAGGGGAGGCATCACCTACAATCCCTCCTTAGTTTTGCGCCAATTTGGATATGCACGAAGAAATGGTCCTCACGACATGATCATCCACAGCATTGTGTTCGACTACGAAGATGATTCCCAAAGATATCGACGAAGGTTTATACATGCTTGGGGCAGTGTCTACAAAGTAGAAAGCAAGTCTTTAGGACAATGGAATTCTATTCCCATGGAGCCTTACCTCAAATGGGTGCGTGCTCGTGCTCAGAAGTTCATCATGCCATATCCCGCTATCCTACCTGTGACTATTGAGCCAGAAGTTAAAGGGGAGGAACCTCGAGTTATTTTATATCCGGACATGCCGAATGACCTGGAAGAGCTGCATAAATCTTGGGTTCAATTAAGAGAAGAAAGGGACACCTTCAAAGCACATTGTCAAGACTATGAGAGGAAAGTGTTGGAGCTCCCCAGACAACTCTGTTGCACCCCAAAATTTTCCCTCTTTATTTGAGCTATAAGTTATCAAAGACGTTTATTTCGTCGTTCGAAAATCGAGAAAAAATAAAGAGTTCTATTATTTCGAGATCATTAATTCAAGAGGTTTGTGGGATGAATTGCAAGATAGTGAGTCATAATAAAAGGGTATGAGCTTAAAAGAGAGCATTGTGTCAGTGACAACATTATACTTGTGATTTATTGGTGGCTTCCCGTGCAAGTTAGAGTTAGATTGATGCTATTAAATAGAGTTCGGGGTCCATTGAAGTTGCAAGTGGATTGGAGTTCACTCATAAAAAAAGGATTCATTAAGTATTGATGAATTTTATTCAGGTTCCCTCAATCATTCATTTGTTCAAGTTTTGCTCATCTTTGTGTTAATCTTCATTCAAAATCCAAATTCAAATACACAAAAGTCCATACATTCATAAAAGTCCATCACCATCCAAATTCAAGAAGAGTCCATACTTCATTACAAAAATATATACCATAGCCCATGTTCAAATTACATTTACAGATTCATACAAAATTATACAAAGATGCTCTTGGCTTCATATTCTAAGTTGCTTCTACAAGTTTCAGGCATTGATTCAATTCTTCCAAACTACCGTGGTCAAGCATTCAGTTCTTTCATGCTATGATGCCGAGAAATTCATGGAAATAGGACCACGTCGATTCCGTAGCTTAAACCATGTTGAAACAACCTGCATAATCATATAAAGAAAACCGGTTCAGACTTGCAGCTTCCAATACAACGAAACCGACCCAAGCTCAAAACCGTGTTGCACCAAAGTACCACAAGCCAAGTAGCAGCATAAAAGGGAACAGGTTCAGGGAAATTGCTAACAAAAAATTTCTAACAGAAAGCTGAAGAAAAGGAATAACAGAAAAATGGAGATGAAAAATCGTAACAGAATGTAACAAACTTTTTGCTCTCACCCTTGGATCTTGAAGGATCGTCCCTAACCGAATTGAGAAAAAAAGCAAAAATCTGAGAACCTTTCTCTCCCTCTGAACTGTGTTCATAATCCTCATACATCAACCTTCAACCATAACCATTCATCACCTTCAATCTGAAACCATCACCTTCATCTTCCTCCCAATCATCTTCAATTTCTTCACAATCTCAAATTCTTCATCCAACAAACACCTAACCGAAATCTTTCTTTTCTGGATTCATCAAAACCAAAACTCAGAAAAAAGCTTCATAGGAGATCAGAAAACGGAATCGTAACAAAACTTGGAACTCATCTTCAACTTTCTTCTCCGAGTCTCCAAATCTCAGAACCATAATCAATCTTCTTCGATCATCAATAAACTTCAACAATCTTCACATCGCGATGGCACCAAATCTTCGATCATCATTGAGCATCTTTACCAATCAACGTCGCTTCGCGTAACATCCATTGATTCAGTCAACTTCTTCATCTTCAACTGCAATCAACGCCCTCGCGCCGCAACAATTTCAAACAGCGTTAACGCATCGGAGATTGAAGAAAGGGACGAAGAGGTGAGAAGAAGGTTCAACGCGTACCTGATATTTCTCTGAACGTCTCGTCGCTCTTCTTATCATGTTCAAAGCATCGCCGGAGTAGCGAATCGGAGAGTTAGACAATGAATCGAGAGGGAGACGATGAGAAATCGGAGAAGAGAGTGAATGGAAAGGCTTCAATCGAGAGAGCTCGAGATTGAGACGAAGGGAGAGGAGAGTACGAGTGTGTCGGCGATTGGGAGATTGATCGGAGAAGTTTGTCTCCGGCCGCCGTCTGCGTTTACATATGGGAGAGTTCGTTCAGAAAATATCAAGAGGCACAATTCTAAACCCTAATCCCTCTTTTGCTTATAATTAGCTGAGATTAATTGTATTAATTGATGTTGATTGGGATTAATGAGATTGTTAATATGGATAATAAAACTGATAATTGAAGAGATTAAGATTGAAAGTGGGCCATGGATCTTACACTTAGGCTCAATAATTCGGTCTCCAACCCCATAGGTCCATCTCACGTTTTTTTGTTGTTGCTGAAGAGGAATTGTAACAAAAACAACTATTCTGGGCCTCACACGAATTGCTGATGCTTACCTCCCCTTAAAGCCCAACTTCACACTCAATTTTTGTCATTTCTGAAAAAACAATACAAAAATCTGATGGGCCAAGTTCTGCCATGGGCCATGCGCCCTTACCTCTGTCTGCACCACCAGTTTCATAATAAACCCCTTGTGTACATATTTTCACATTAGATTTAATTGTTTAGAACTAGTTTTATTTCTTATTTCTTTTTGCTAATAAAAATGTCATGAAAACAATAATTGTTGTTAGAATTTCCATGATATAAAATGCCATAATAAAATCGTTGCTTTAGTTTCATTTTTGTTAGTTTCTTAACTTGATAAAAATAACATAAAAAAATGTAATATTTCTTTGTTAGAATTTAATTGTTTTGTTACATAGTTTAGTTCTATTTCTTTGATTAAATGTCTTTAAAAACAATTTGCTCTTGTTAGATTTTGTTTTAGAATTTAATTTCTATTATTTTCTATGGCGGGTGCGTGCCTCCTTGTTATTACTGATTCAGTTATTGAGATGTGCGAGGTACTTCGAGAGAGCCTTTGTTTGCTATTTGACTTGCTTCGTGTTCCACTTTATTTGTGGGACACGAATTCGCTTCCAGTGCGATTGATTCGAGTCGTGTTCCACTTTATTTGTGGGATACGAACTTATCCTCGATGCGATTCACCTGATCTCTCATTCATTGAGATGTATATTCCTGTCTTGTCTGGCTTGTGTTCTCTTGCAGGTTGCTCATGTGGTTATGCTCGACGTGTACCACATGTCGCTCGTGATTTATTTTCACGATGACGCTTTCTGACTCGTTGTGCTTGATGATGGCTTACGCGAAGTATTTCAGAATTCTCTGCTTGCACTTGCTAGCTCATTGCGGATTTGCTATCCGTTCAGTATTGTCTCCTTGTCCCTTTTACCGCTTTCTCGCATCATCCTATAACATGAGAAGTAAGACCTAGACATGCATCTGGCCAAGCCCTCGAAAGAGGCTCTGTTTTTGTTGGTGTGCTTATATTTGTGCTTTGCGGCAGGGAGTCACGGTGTAATAAGTCCTATATGGCACTCCGTTAAGTCCTCTTGGAAGGCACGCGGAAAGGGTTAGCGATCAACCCCCGCCTAGTCTCATCGAGTCCGTTCGGTATGCGCACGCTACGCGTTGCTTGCTTCCGAACCTTCACAAGATCTTGTTATCGAGTATGTCAGGAAAAGGGTTCATGCAGCCGGACCCCCGCCTTTC
The DNA here is from genome assembly GCF_029867415.1 of Vicia villosa. Classification (NCBI taxonomy): domain Eukaryota; kingdom Viridiplantae; phylum Streptophyta; class Magnoliopsida; order Fabales; family Fabaceae; genus Vicia; species Vicia villosa. The sequence goes on from NC_081181.1 coordinate 30,589,455, forward strand.
TTATAGCTCGCGTTGCTCGACGCTGATGCTCGGTGTACGCACGCACCGTTTTCCTTTACAATCCGTGACGGCTTGGTTGCTGAGAGGGGTCCGCCCTCTTGTCTATGGCCCGATCATTTTCGCGAGGTCTAATGCTTGGTTGACTTGGGTTGAGCTGCTCCCCTTGGCTATGGCGGGACCGCTTTTCTACCATTCGGTCAGTACCGTTGGTTTGTTTGCTTTACGAGCGGATGCTCGTTTGTGTGATATTATTGTATGCTTCCCCTTTTTCTCGTAGGTTGTTAGTTTAGTTTAGATTTGCACCCTTTGTATGATAACATTAGGTAGCAAGCTTTCCCCCTTAGCCTAGGTTTTCCTCATGCATCTTTTAAAACCCAAACCACACTCTTTGATTTTCTTTTCTTAAGAGCTTGTTATTTCCGCTCCATTCCCAGCATAAGTCTCCAAAGGTCGAGCAGCGGAGTGTGAATGTAACTCGTTCACCTAAAAAATACAAAACAAACAGAAATTAGTTAGCCGAGCTACGGTAGCTCTGATTCTGCAAAACAGATACGTAGGCAGCGGGGTAGGGCCCGTGCGAGCATAATCCTTTCTTTTCCCTACATTCTACATTCATTTTAGTCCAGATTAGCGTAGTTTGCTTACACACCCATAGATTTAGACACAGGCGTGGATACCATCGAGTACGATGGGCGCGAGGGGTGCTAATACCTTCCCCTCGCGTAACCGACTCCCTTACCCTTTTTCTCTGGTCGTGAGACCGTTGTTTTGTTTGGTGGTTTGCTGGCATTCCCTTCCTTTCCAGGATAAATATGTTAGTGGCGACTCTGTTAATTTTCGCGGTAGCGACAGCTGGCGACTCTGTTGGGGACGTCTCGACCTGTTGCTGGTCCGGACCTAGGGAGTCGATCCTAGCGCTTGTGTGTTTATCTTTGGGTGTTTTTACTGCTTTGCATATTTTACCTGTTTGCATTGCATTCTATGTGCGCTTTACTTTTCTGCATCATATTCTGGACTGTCTGGATTTCTATCTGTGGGTGGGTGTTTCAAGAGGTAAAAGACCCAATACCCAGGTCATGAGTGATACCTTAGGAACTAGGACTAGAGTGGCCGTGACGGACAGAAGGCGTATGCCTGATTGATCTGATCACGTATCCACGGGCAGAGCTTGGTGGAATGAGGCAATATCGTATGATAACGCCTACATTCGATCCTCTGTTGGCTTTTTGACCTACCCTGGCCTAGATTTACCCGTGAGTGGGGCGGGAATTAATCATTGCTTAACAGGTACATTGATGGTGACTTCGGAACTTGTTCGTGGGTTACCGCTGTTCTTGTTCGTGGGTTACCGCTGTTCTTGTTCGTGAGTTACCGCTGTTCTTGTTCGTGGGTTACCGTTGTTCTTATTCGAGGGTTACCGCTGTTCTTGTTCGAGTGTACTATTGGTTCCTGTTCGTGGGGTACTATGGTTCTTGCTCGAGTGGTAATCTATGTTCTATTCCAGTGTGTTGGTGACTACATGTTCTGGTTCCAATGGTAACTTGTTCCGTTGGTGACTTGTGGTTTGTGTGGTGTTCCGAATTGGTGCCGAACCTTTGAACCTGTGCCGTGTGATTTCTCGGCATCCCAGATATATCCAGTATTGTGGTTCCCACCACCTTGCATCATTGCATATCTATCTTTCCAAAAATGATGTACAAAAAAATAACTAGCATACATGTTCCTTCATTTCTAAGGAATCATATCTTTAAGTCTCGTGCCGAGCTTTTCCATCTCTTGCTTTCTAAAAAATAAAAACATGAGGATTCCTTGGAAATCGAATGAACATGGCATTGCATTCATATCATGCATCTCATACATCCATGCATAACAGGTGCTCAAGCTCGAGGATCTCTTATTCAGACTTGGTACTATCTCCAGATTCAGAGACTTGATTTGTTCTTATTGTGTGTACAAAGATAAGTCGTGAAACAACTTTGTGGGGATTTTGCCAAGAGGAAAGCTCAGTTGAGGTTCTTTTTGAAGACTTGTCTTATGCTCATTTGCTTCCATGCTTGCTTTATTTGCAACTGGTTAAGCTCCGTATTGTGTGGATAACTACAGATTCTATGCTTGATGACACTAGGTGTGAATTCTATTCTGGGGCACCTGGTCGTGATGTTAGGACCTACAAGTCTTTGAAATTGCTTGGGGCTCCCGCACGAGGGATAAGCAAGACATTGTCTATCTTGAGTATTGCACCATTTGCATTGCTCGAATCCCTAAAGCACTTACAAATTCCACGTGACTTTGCCAGAATCTTCTGCCAGACAGTAATCAAGACTGATCTGCGGGGGCACACCTCTCATTCTCAAGGTTCTGCTTCATATCCTGGGTCACCTCTTCCTGGAGTTTCCTTTTCAGTAGCCTTCGCTTGTCAACAGAGATGGAAAGAACATGAGAAACAAGCCGATGTAATCCCAGTGCCCTGGTGTTCAGTTGCTTTCCTGTTTGATGGAATTTCAATCTGTTAAGATTCATGCTTTGGGTGTTTCTCACCACAAATAGCTCTCCTGATTCCGATGACAATAGTCGGTGTTTTCCATGCTGGGGGAACCTGATCATAATGTCAAGCCTTACAAGGTGTTGAAGTACAAAGAGTCTAGAACTTGCTCGATACAGAGATGTTTGAGTTTATTCATAATGGTTTCTACTGGTAAATCTCATTTCATCTGCTGCAAGTAGAATGTTTGTTCTTCCTCGAGGAAATGACTCATAAGAATCACTTGCAATTGGTACTGCCAGAGGTTTCCTTCACGACAATTGTTGTGTGTTCCAAGTAACGACTTTGATGACCAAGCGCCAGAGGTTATTGTTGTTCGCAGATAGTAATACAAGTTTCCTCCATTTATGATGGTGTTTTCTGTTTCATCATCTATATTTAGGGCTCCCGACCGAGGGATAAGCAAGACTCCGTGTTCTTGAGTTTGCATCGTTGGCAGCTCAAATCCCTAAAGCATTCACAAACTCCATTCGCTGTTATTTGGGGCTCCCGACCGAGGGATAAGCAAGACTCCGTGTTCTTGAGTTCACATCATTGGCAGCTCAAATCCCTAAAGCGTTCACAAACTCCAGTCACTGTATTTGGGGCTCCCGACCGAGGGATAAGCAAGACGCCTTGTATCTTGAGTTTGTGCACCACTAGCATGGCTCAAATCCCTAAGATCTGGACACTTGCAACTTCTGTATGACTTTGCCGAAATCTTCTTCCAAGAAATAATATAAAGTGTTCTGACTACGCTTGGTGTGCTTTCCCCTCTAGGGGCACTTGGTTATCTGATTGAAGGTTGTCAGCCATTCAAAGACAAAGTTCAGGGTCTGATTGACTGAAAGGCTATCACATTTGCACCTGAAGGCCAGAATTGAAGTTCTCTTTTGACGCAACGGATCTTCTGAAGCAATAAGTCCATACGGAGAAGATCTCCTCAACTTTGACAATTCCTAAATCATCATGCATTTTCATGTTTAAGCTTTCTTGTTTGTTCAATACTATTGCATGCAAAACTTGTTTGTTTTTGAACTATAATCATAATGCATTGGATATGTTTGTCTTGAAAATCCATTCGCTTTTGCTCTTATATGTTTTTCTATGCTTTTTGTGATACTCAACTCTTGTTAATAAAGCATGATAACTCCGTAGGGAGAATGATGAACATAATACCAAGAATCTCAAATGGTATGCTTTTGAGTAAGACCCTGTTGATGATGTACAGGCATTGTTTCAAATTCCCAAACACTGGAGATATAAGGGAGTGAAACCCTTGTTAACCCCTCTGAGCCTTCGAAGTAGGAGTTTCTTTTCTCAAAATAAAAAAAACCTAACATTCAACCCAGGGGCGGGTAGTATTCAGTTGACCTGATCGAGCATTCAAAATTCATCAGGAGCACACATCTAAAGATAAAACAATGGCTATCTTTCAACAGAGTGAGGAAAGCCAAATTCACAACAGTTATCCCTCACCTCAGGAGGTCAAGACATCAAATTTATCCCTCACCTCAGGAGGTCAAGACATCAAATTTATCCCTCACCTCATGAAGTTGAGACATCATGATTATCCTTCACATCTAGAGGTCGAGACCAATATCAAAGGCGTTGTGGTTTATCCCTCACATCAGGAGGTCGAAATATGATGATACCGCAATGGTAATTCTTCATCAATCAATGACTCAGGCAGTCACAATTACTTCCAACAAATCCGAGATTCAGGATCACACGACTTGTTCAAAAGAAAAGAATGAATAGAAAAAAAAAGAAAGAAAAAAAGAAGAAGAAAAGCCTGCTAAGTCAACAACTTGAAAACATGTGACTTAGGCAAAAGTTAGGGCATCCCGCTGGACATCCAACTCAAAATTCAAAAGAATTTTGTCCAGGCAAAATTTAGGGAAACAAAAAAAAAGCAAAGTGAAAGCAAAACAAGGATTACAAAATAAGAATCCTCGACAAAGAACAAAGTCGTGTGATCAGCCACCAAAATGAAAGGTAAAGTGACTGCCGTGTCCGAAGACCTATTTGATTCCTCAATCATCTCAAACTCCTCTTAAAAGATGGATGCTCGTGTCGAGTTAACTGAACATAGGATTGGAGAACATCACGAAGGGGGTGGGCACCAAATAATTTGAGCCTAAAAATCCTTTTTTCTAAAAACCGTGAACCTGGCCACGTTACAACCCTTAAAAGTCCTAACTGAAGCATGGGTTAATTCAAAAGCAAACTATACACGAGAATACGGTAAGCTGACTCCTAGGAGATCCGCTAAATGCTTGAGTTGGTATCACACCATCTTTCTTTCATAAAAAACGATGTTACGACATCTTTTCAAAAAGTTTCTTTAAACTTCAAGACAAACATACTCTTTGCATTAGAATTATATTTCTCATAATAAACATTCTTTGCATATGAACAAGTGCTTAACATCAAGAAAGTTTCCATCATGAACTTCAGATGAAATGTTCTATCCCTCCCGAAGGGCAAGTTGTCTTCCGAACTCCGTTGAGCAGAGGCAGTGATATTTCAAAGTCTGATCCCCTCAGGGGCACAAAAGCATTTGATTACTTTGTCGAGCAAGTTTTCACTCAATCTGAGACAATCAGGTCAAGATTCGAAAAATCTCTCAAAATGCAAAGCAATCAGGGGCATTCACCCAAGCGTAGCTGAAGCTACCTACAACACAAGTCAGGCAAGGGCATGGTTCCAAAGTTCGTGATACTGGGGCAAGTCAGTTTGATATGAACGGATATCAGAAGGTCCTTACGAGACCAATTTCTTCAAAGTCCTTACAGGCTGGGGCAAGACATTATGCATTGGCATTTTATTCTCATCAGAAGGTGTTCAGTTTAAAGTTCGGGTGTGAGCTAAACGACTTATGAACTTGAGAATCGTCAGGGTCGTCATCCTCAACAGCTAAAAGCTAAAAGCCTAATACTTGTTGGCATCCTTACAATCAATGAGAATCTGCAGAATGCTTTGAAAGTCGATGCTTGTTTGGTCCCTTTGAAGTCAACATTTGCTTGACCCCTTAAGCCCACTTCCTGGTGGAATTCTCTTGGAGAACCAATTCTTGTTTGATGCTCTGGCTGATACTTGTTTGGTGTTCTAATCACTGCTTGCTTGTCAACTCGTGAATCCATTGCTTATTTGGAAAGTCTCAAGCCCAAATGTCTGACAATTTGTTGTTCTTGCATTTTCCCATCGTGGGTGAGCATTACTATCCTCTGCGGTGTGAGGAAATCCCAAAGATGTCATGCTATATCCTGGGGCATTCTCATATGTATATCTCGCAGGTACATCCTTTCGAGTGTGCCATGTCAGCGGGTTGGCAGATCTAGACAAGTGATTGATCCTAATTCCCCAACTGAGTGCATCTAGATGAGGTTTTCTTTGCTCCAAGATTCTCATCCCCTCAGCAAAGCACATTTCAACGAGATTTTCGTGCTTCAGAAGCCTTATTCCTGGTGGAATGTCTTCTCCCCAGTTGAATCATGATTGAATGGTATCTGATTCCCCAGCAAGCTCTCAATGAGGTTCCTTGCCCGAATGCCTCATTTTCCCCAGCAGAGCGTTTCTCTCCCCAACAGATTGACCTGTTGTCCCCAGGAGAGTCATCTTATTCCCCAATGGAGTTGCCTTAACAAGAAGTTCTTATGCCGAATTCCTTATCCCCAGCAGATCTCTCATTTCCCTAGCAGATCACTATGTGGGAGTATTCATGTTCCCTATTGAGTTTCTCTCCTCAAAAGAGTTTCACTTGCATCCTCAGCATGTATCCTTCAAGGATATCCCCAGCGGAACGCTTTATGCACCAGTAAGTGTGTCATTCCTCATCAGAGTGGTCTTCATGACTTGCTCTCGTCTCTACATCCCCAGAGTGTTGAGAATTTGCTTCTCCAATGAAGTTGACAGGGTATTACCCAAGCAGTTAATCAGGATGTTCATATCCCCAAGCAGGATTTATTCCCCATCAAGAGTTCGCGTCTAGATTTGACCATCTCCAGCATATTTCTGATCCATCTTTGTCAGCTCGCAATAGTGACTTCAGGTCACTCATCTTGTCTTCCCCACAGAGTTCCATATTCTCTCCAAGACTGCTTCAGCAATTCTGTGCTCCTCCGTTGTCTCTCTAAGCAGCGTCTGAATCATGCATCATTCGCATTGCATTATCTAAGCGTGTAGCATTTCCATCACCGGGATACTACTCCATGAAACAACATTCATACATGCATCATGCATAAATCATATCATATCTGTTGTTTCTTTCTACAGGAAAGTTATCCAGATTCAAATGCTCCCTAGAGAGCAATATACGCCTAGTCATTGCAGGCGCTTATCCTGATGTTTTGAATCAGAAGAGGATTGTTCTACTTATTTTCTGGCATAGCTCAGATCAGTTCAAAGACATTCCTATTCCCGATGCCCCCAGATCGGTGGAAGATATTTGTTCCTATCCTGATATTCAGCTCAGTTGAAGGAACCGCCTCCGGATCTCCCAAGATCTTCCGAAGGAGCAAGCCTTCTGATACATCAGATCAGTTGGAAATATCTACTCCCTGACGATTAAGTTCGTTCAGAAGAAGAAACTCGTTTGCCCAGTCCTGATACCTTACTATCAGTTGAGGACGTTTTCTTTACCCGGCGTACACAGTTCGGAAGAGATATCTGTTCCTATCCTAATATCCAGTTTCAGATTAGTTGAAGGAACCGCCTCCGGATCTCCCAAGGTCTTACGAAGGAGCAAGCCACTGATATCATTAGATTAGATGGAGATATCTGCCTGATTGACCTTTTCATTCAGATGAAGATTGTCCTACTTATTTTCTGGCATCATGTCCAGATCAGTTTAAAGGCATTCTTTCCCCGGCGTACACAGTTCGGAAGAGATATTGTTCCTATCCTGATTTCCAGTTCAGTTGAAGGAGCCGCCTCCGGATCCCCGTGGTCTTACGAAGGAGCTAGCCGCTAATTCCCAGATTAGTTGGAATATCTACCTGATGATTTAATTGCATCAGAAGAGATGTCTGCCCATATTCCCAGATCATGATTCCCAGATCAGAGATACCTATTACCCGTTGATGTCCGATTCAACCGATGTATCTCCCTCGATTCCCAGATCGACTTAAGACATCTATCCCGATGCAAGTTCGGAGACATCTGCTACGTCTGATACTCAGATCAGTCGAGATGTTCCTTCTCTTGATGCCCAGATCATTTGAAGTGTTTCCCCTGCCTGTGGGTGCCCGTTCCTTCTTATTACAAGTTGGAGCATATTTAATTATCCAGGTCAATTGAAGTTTTTTCTCCCTGCTTGCGGGGTGGTACATTCCTTCTTATTGCAAGATGGAATCTTCTATTGATCAAGAGCGCAAATTTTCGAGTTCATTCTGGTATTCAATCTCCTTCCACCTCAACGGTTCGAAACTTTCGTTTCTCGCTCGTCAGGTTCAAGAAGTTTGAACAGGGGCAGCTGTTGCACCCAAAAATTTGCCCTCTTTATTTGAGCTTTAAGTTATCAAAGACGTTTATTTCGTCGTTCGAAAATCGAGAAAAAATAAAGAGTTCTGTTATTTCGAGATCATTAATTCAAGAGGTTTGTGGGATGAATTGCAAGATAGTGAGTCATAATAAAAGGGTATGAGCTTAAAAGAGAGCATTGTGTCAGTGACAACATTATACTTGCGATTTATTGGTGGCTTCCCGTGCAAGTTTGAGTTAGATTGATGCTATTAAATAGAGTTCGGGGTCCATTGAAGTTGCAAGTGGATTGGAGTTCACTCATAAAAAAAGGATTCATTAAGTATTGATGAATTTTATTCAGGTTCCCTCAATCATTCATTTGTTCAAGTTTTGCTCATCTTTGTGTTAATCTTCATTCAAAATCCATATTCAAATACACAAAAGTCCATACATTCATAAAAGTCCATCACCATCCAAATTCAAGAAGAGTCCATACTTCATTACAAAAATATATACCATAGCCCATGTTCAAATTACATTTACAGATTCATACAAAATTATACAAAGATGCTCTTGGCTTCATATTCTAAGTTGCTTCTACAAGTTTCAGGCATTGATTCAATTCTTCCAAACTACCGTGGTCAAGCATTCAGTTCTTTCATGCTATGATGCCGAGAAATTCATGGAAATCGGACCACGTCGATTCCGTAGCTTAAACCATGTTGAAACAACCTGCATAATCATATAAAGAAAACCGGTTGAGACTTGCAGCTTCCAATACAACGAAACCGACCCAAGCTCAAAACCGTGTTGCACCAAAGTACCACAAGCCAAGTAGCAGCATAAAAGGGAACAGGTTCAGGGAAATTGCTAACAAAAAATTTCTAACAGAAAGCTGAAGAAAAGGAATAACAGAAAAATGGAGAAGAAAAATCGTAACAGAATGTAACAAACTTTTTGCTCTCACCCTTGGATCTTGAAGGATCGTCCCTAACCGAATTGAGAAAAAAAGCAAAAATCTGAGAACCTTTCTCTCCCTCTGAACTGTGTTCATAATCCTCATACATCAACCTTCAACCATAACCATTCATCACCTTCAATTTGAAACCATCACCTTCATCTTCCTCCCAATCATCTTCAATTTCTTCACAATCTCAAATTCTTCATCCAACAAACACCTAACCGAAATCTTTCTTTTCTGGATTCATCAAAACCAAAACTCAGAAAAAAGCTTCATAGGAAATCAAAAAACGGAATCGTAACAAAACTTGGAACTCATCTTCAACTTTCTTCTCCGAGTCTCCAAATCTCAGAACCATAATCAATCTTCTTCGATCATCAATAAACTTCAACAATCTTCACATCGCGATGGCACCAAATCTTCGATCATCATTGAGAATCTTTACCAATCGTCGTCGCTTCGCGTAACATCCATTGATTCAATCAACTTCTTCATCTTCAACTGCAATCAACGCCCTCGCGCCGCAACAATTACAAACAGCGTTAACGCATCGGAGATTGAAGAAAGGGACGAAGAGGTGAGAAGAAGGTTCAACGCGTACCTGATATTTCTCTGAACGTCTCGTCGCTCTTCTTATCATGTTCAAAGCATCGCCGGAGTAGCGAATCGGAGAGTTAGACAATGAATCGAGAGGGAGACGATGAGAAATCGGAGAAGAGAGTGAATGGAAAGGCTTCAATCGAGAGAGCTCGAGATTGAGACGAAGGGAGAGGAGAGTACGAGTGTGTCGGCGATTGGGAGATTGATCGGAGAAGTTTGTCTTCGGCCGCCGTCTGCGTTTACATATGGGAGAGTTCGTTCAGAAAATCTCAAGAGGCACAATTCTAAACCCTAATCCCTCTTTTGCTTATAATTAGCTGAGATTAATTGTATTAATTGATGTTGATTGGGATTAATGAGATTGTTAATATGGATAATAAAACTGATAATTGAAGAGATTAAGATTGAAAGTGGGCCATGGATCTTACACTTAGGCTCAATAATTCGGTCTCCAACCCCATAGGTCCATCTCACGTTTTTTTGTTGTTGCTGAAGAGGAATTGTAACAAAAACAACTATTCTGGGCCTCACACGAATTGCTGATGCTTACCTCCCCTTAGAGCCAAACTTCACACTCAATTTTTGTCATTTCTGAAAAAACAATACAAAAATCTTATGGGCCAAGTTCTGCCATGGGCCATGCGCCCTTACCTCTGTCTGCACCACCAGTTTCATAATAAACCCCTTGTGTACATATTTTCACATTAGATTTAATTGTTTAGAACTAGTTTTATTTCTTATTTCTTTTTGCTAATAAAAATGTCATGAAAACAATAATTGTTGTTAGAATTTCCATGATATAAAATGCCATAATAAAATCGTTGCTTTAGTTTCATTTTTGTTAGTTTCTTAACTTGATAAAAATAACATAAAAAATGTAATATTTCTTTGTTAGAATTTAATTGTTTTGTTACATAGTTTAGTTCTATTTCTTTGAGAAAATGTCTTTAAAAACAATTTGCTCTTGTTAGATTTTGTTTTAGAATTTAATTTCTATTATTTTCTATGGCGGGTGCGTGCCTCCTTGTTATTACTGATTCAGTTATTGAGATGTGCGAGGTACTTCGAGAGAGCCTTTGTTTGCTATTTGACTTGCTTCGTGTTCCACTTTATTTGTGGGACACGAATTCGCTTCCAGTGCGATTGATTCGAGTCGTGTTCCACTTTATTTGTGGGATACGAACTTATCCTCGATGCGATTCACCTGATCTCTCATTCATTGAGACGTATATTCCTGTCTTGTCTGGCTTGTGTTCTCTTGCAGGTTGCTCATGTGGTTATGCTCGACGTGTACCACATGTCGCTCGTGATTTATTTTCACGATGACGCTTTCTGACTCGTTGTGCTTGATGATGGCTTACGCGAAGTATTTCAGACTTCTCTGCTTGCACTTGCTAGCTCATTGCGGATTTGCTATCCGTTCAGTATTGTCTCCTTGTCCCTTTTACCGCTTTCTCGCATCATCCTATAACATGAGAAGTAGGACCTAGACATGCATCTGGCCAAGCCCTCGAAAGAGGCTCTGTTTTTGTTGGTGTGTTTATATTTGTGCTTTGCGGCAGGGAGTCACGGTGTAATAAGTCCTATATGGCACTCCGTTAAGTCCTCTTGGAAGGCACGCAGAAAGGGTTAGCGATCAACCCCCGCCTAGTCTCATCGAGTCTGTTCGGTATGCGCACGCTACGCGTTGCTTGCTTCCGAACCTTCACAAGATCTTGTTATCGAGTATGTCAGGAAAAGGGTTCATGCAGCCGGACCCCCGCCTTTCTTATAGCTCGCGTTGCTCGACGCTGATGCTCGGTGTACGCACGCACCGTTTTCCTTTACAATCCGTGACGGCTTGGTTGCTGAGAGGGGTCCGCCCTCTTGTCTATGGCCCGATCATTTTCGCGAGGTCTAATGCTTGGTTGACTTGGGTTGAGCTGCTCCCCTTGGCTATGGCGGGACCGCTTTTCTACCATTCGGTCAGTACCGTTGGTTTGTTTGCTTTACGAGCTGATGCTCGTTTGTGTGATATTATTGTATGCTTCCCCTTTTTCTCGTAGGTTGTTAGTTTAGTTTAGATTTGCACCCTTTGTATGATAACATTAGGTAGCAAGCTTTCCCCCTTAGCCTAGGTTTTCCTCATGCATCTTTTAAAACCCAAACCACACTCTTTGATTTTCTTTTCTTAAGAGCTTGTTATTTCCGCTCCATTCCCAGCATAAGTCTCCAAAGGTCGAGCAGCGGAGTGTGAATGTAACTCGTTCACCTAAAAAATACAAAACAAACAGAAATTAGTTAGCCGAGCTACAGTAGCTCTGATTCTGCAAAACAGATACGTAGGCAGCGGGGTAGGGCCCGTGCGAGCATAATCCTTTCTTTTCCCTACATTCTACATTCATTTTAGTCCAGATTAGCGTAGTTTGCTTACACACCCATAGATTTAGACACAGGCGTGGATACCATCGAGTACGATGGGCGCGAGGGGTGCTAATACCTTCCCCTCGCGTAACCGACTCCCTTACCCTTTTTCTCTGGTCGTGAGACCGTTGTTTTGTTTGGTGGTTTGCTGGCATTCCCTTCCTTTCCAGGATAAATATGTTAGTGGCGACTCTGTTAATTTTCGCGGTAGCGACAAACTCCATGAAGAACAGCAGATCAACACGTTCCTGGGTGCAAAGAGAAAGCGTCCATGGGAGGCTTGAAGAATCCTTTATTTTCTTTACTTTTGCTTTATCTTGTAAGCCCGAAAGAGGCAAAGAAAAAAAAAGAGAGAAAAGAAAAGAGAAAAAAACAAAGAAAAAAAAGAGACAAAAGAAAAGAGAAAAAAGAAATAAAATGTTTGACTAATAAATGTTTTTTTCTCTTTTGTTTAAACAAATTTAAATTCTAAGATCCTTGAAAACATTGCATATACATTTCATTCATAAACATTGCATAATAGGTTCACATAACAGGTTTCTCATCTCCTCGCGGTTTATTTCAGTTAGAAGGGATGGATTCCGAAACAAGCATCAAGAATCTCGAGGCACAAAACGCCCAAGTTCAGATAGCAATTCTGGAGCTAGCAAAGGGACAAGAGGAACTAAAAGCTCTAATGACCAAGAAGAAAAAGAAGTCCAAGGGATATATAGGTTTAAGCCACCTCGTGAGGAAAGCCAGAGTCCCAGCCAGGATGCCCAAAAAGGCGCCAATCCCTGAAGAAGTCGGTGAAGGTGATCAAGAAGACAATCACAGCAACCAGGATTCTGCCAAACCCTCTCTCTCTGCTAACGAAGAAGATTATCATTCCGAAGACGAAAAGGGTGATAACAAATACCAGCAGTTGGAAGAACGCATGAAAGCTATGGAGATACAAAAAATACCTGGTTTAGACTTCAATGATCTTGGACTCGTCTCAGATGTTGTTATTGTCATACCCTAATTTTTGACCCCCCTGAGATGACATATCTTCAGGATTTTCATCAGGTCAAAGCAAGTACCCAGAGCAGTCACTTCTTCATCTGGCATTTAATCAAGGATGTTCAAAGACAAGAAAACTCAGGCAAAGGATCAATCATTAGAAGGATTGGTCTCTAACAAAATCATAGGACTCAAAAGCTTCACTTTTATATTCACCTATGATTGATTAGACACCCAGTCATCTGAGTACAGGTTTACCCAGGTCACCAGACTAGGGTTTTTGAGCCTATCAAGGACTGAAATCAGGGATCACCTTTGGGAAACCCTAAAAAGCTCCAAGACATCTATTAAATACTTCAATCATCTTCAAATGATCCATAAAATAAGATCCACTGGACATCACACCTCAATTCAAGATCCACAGTCACCAATTTCATCTGGTCGACAATTAGGGTTTTTAACCTAATTCATCTGGATAGTTGACTTTTAATCAGGGCATGGATCCAAAACTCAAGACATGATTCAAGAACCTCTACTACCTCAATATAACCCATTTACATCACTCAAATTGAATTAGAAGATCTTAATTCCACACAAAAGTCCAAAATCTCACTTTATCTAGAAAAAGTCAACTGTATGGGATCACCTTTGACTTTTAAGATTTTTGGTCAAACCATGACTTTCAAAGATCAAAATCATCAATATATGGATATTAAAGTCATTTGACCAAAGAAATTCAAGAAGAATCATCAAGGAGCAAAAAGTCGGGAATTAGGGTTTTTGAGGGCATTGTGGGAACTCAAAATTTCACCTACACAACTCAAAAAACATCCAACATGAAAGTTGTAGATCTTGCAAAATAAAACAACATCTTACATAGCAACTTTTTTCAAAAGATCAACCATTTAAGAGATTTGGAATTTTGAAGCTTTAGGTTATAAAAACTTAGAAATTTTTCTAAGTGTTTTAACCTAAATTTCGTCCAACTTTGACCTCATTTTTCACAATTTTCCCAAATGATTCTGAAGAAACCCCAAACTAATGATTTGAAGTAGATGTTTAGGGCTTTCCAAATTGTGCTCAACCTTCTCCAAATTCATTTTGAGCTAGGAGTTATGCTTGTTCAAAGTTGGCCTCATGAAGTGAAATTATAGGTCATGCCTCATTTTTGAACTTTGAAATTTTGTGCACATGACCTCACTTATGGATGTTACACGACCCATAACACATCTGAAAACATGCCATGCATTCATTTTCACCATAGCATAAGAATTGAGGAAGATTCCCAAAACAAGAACATGTGATTATGTAATGATTACATTTGGGAATTTATGGCAAATTGATGAATCACCCAAGGAATCTTCTCACCAACCAATTAGAGCTCATTTCTGTCTCAGAATTGTCCCCTAAGATCAAGCAAAATCGAGGGCTAGGGGATTGATCAAATGGAATCAAAATTCTCATCATTGCATAAGAGATATTTGCAAACTTCCTTCATGGCCAAGAAAACCAAATCAACCTCACTAAGCAAGCTCACTCCTCTGAAACTATACTGAACCATTTGCCTATAAATAGGAGAGCATACCTCAGTAGAAAAACACACCAAAGCAACAGAATTCTTGCTTTCTCTCTTCTTTCTTCATACTTAGTTTTTTCAAAGGTCCTTTGGCAAGAAGACTCGGATTCTTCAAACCAAAGCTTTCTCTTTGGAAGTAAGTATTCAAACACATTGGGGGAAGCATTTAGAGGTGATCCAGACCTCTGGAATACTTCTGGGCGTGGAGAATCATCATCTTCACCTCTCACTTGGAGCTGTTGCAGTTGGGGTCGAGCAAGAAGTTCTGGGCACTTTCAGTCCAAGTTAAGCATCTCAACACCTTCCAGGAGGATCACTGAAGCTATCTGGATCGTTGCAACAACTCTGCAACACACTTTGATCAGAGCCAAATCTTCATATTTCAGGTAAGTTTCAAAAACTTCAAACTCTATAATTCACGCATGATAAATTAGAAATGAAGTTACCAATTGGTTTCTGCACCTTTAAGGATCATTAGCCCTCAATCAATTGCATCATATCATGCATATAGAGTATTTCATGTTAAATTTCAGTTTTAGGGTTCTTAGTGTTCATGCGTGCGAATTTTGAGTTACACTGAAAATAAATGAAATTAAAGGATACCATCATGATCCTCGTTCAAAAACGAGCAAAATCCATGTTTACATCTTTAAGTTTGGTTGAGAAACGAAGGAGATAGCAAAATTTCAAATCTTGAAGCTTGAGGTTGAAGATGATGATGGTGGCGCCATTTTTTTGAATTTCCCAGAATTGAGTTTATCTTATTTTGAATGATAGTTGTGTCATATACGAATGAATGGTAGTGTCCCAGTGGTTACAGCGCGCGTCCAAAAGCCTTGCCTTGCCTTAGGTCTGGGGTTCGATCCCCCCTCAGACCTTTTGTTCATTTATTTTCTTTTTTAGATCATTCATTGCTTTGTTCTACATATAATCATATGGGCTCCCTTCTTAAACAAGCCACGCGCGTGGCCCAGTTGGTATTTGTTTTGTTTGGTAACTTATAGGGCGTGGGTTCAAGCCTTGAAGGAGACAAACCCAATTTTTTACCACTATTTTCCTTTGTTTTATTCACAAACTTCACATAATTATTTAACCTATCAAACTAATCCATTTTCACTTCATTTTTCACACACTTGTTATTTAATATACCTATTTTATGAATAATCAAAAAAATCATAAAAATATTATTTATTTCATGTATTTTTATTAGGTTTAAAATAGTATGTTTTAAGTGTTTTCTTAAATACTTTAAATATACATGTTTATTTTGTTTTGACCTAATTATCCTTCTGACCTAATTGTCCCCTAAGATCAAGCAAAATCGAGGGCTAGGGGATTGATCAAATGGAATCAAAATTATCATCATTGCATAAGAGATATTTGCAAACTTCCTTCATGGCCAAGAAAACCAAATCAACCTCACTAAGCAAGCTCACTCCTCTGCAACTATACTGAACCATTTGCCTATAAATAGGAGAGCATACCTCAGTAGAAAAACACACCAAAGCAACAGAATTCTTGCTTTCTCTCTTCTTTCTTCATACTTAGTTTTTTCAAAGGTCCTTTGGCAAGAAGACTGATCAGTGGTTTTCACACATATATTTACCGTTGTTTTTAAGTATGTTTAAGTTATGTTATTGAGTGTTTTATTTCTTTATTCGTCATTTTATGCTTTGGTTGTGTATTTTACTGTTTGCAGGCTTAAAGGAATAAATCGAGACAAATCAATGCCAAAAAGTACAAAAAGGGGAGTTTCGAAGGAAGTGAAAAGTCAAGCTACATGAGGTCTGACACGACCACCTGTGTCACCTGAAACTGGCCATGTTAGGATGAAGCGTGGCAAAGGAAATGCAAAAGAGATGAAAGTCACGGGGCTGACACGGCTCATGTTAGCAAGTGTGAGATATGGAAATTTTCAGCATGTTTCTCATCGTGATATGCGTGTAGTTTTTTGATTATAACTAGAGCTTCGTAACTCGGAATGACGCGGTTCCGATGGCAAAATTTCGCTAACGAAAAGGGCTACAACTTTGATGAAGAACACAAAGCCAAATTCTGAAGTTAAGGGCTTACACGGACCGTGTTAATCAACACGGCCACCCGTGTTGAAATGTGGCTGGAAATGCGAGTTTGAACCAAAGTCAGAGGATCAACACGGGCGCCCGTGTGCAGAAACACGGCCCGTGTTGATGAGCGCAGGCTGAATATGTGTTTGTAAGCTTCCTCACTCAAATGGGATCATTAAAGGTATTCTTGGCATTTGGTTTCAACCGGAATGGAAGATTGATTATAAAGACAACTTTAGGGCAAGAGAGAGGGGAATTATTGACAGATAAGAGAAAAGAATACAAGAGAAGATTGGAGAAAGCAAGGGTTTTGGAGAGAAGAAGATCTTCATGAACAGAAGCAATTGAAGATTCAATCTCCTCCAATTTATTGTAATGTCTTTATTCATTATTGAGTTTTCTTTGAATACTATGAGTAGCTAAATCCCCCAATGCTAGGGGGGTGGCTCTGATTTCATGTTGTAATGACTCTGAGTTTGCAATTGCAATAACAATCATGTTTTTAATTGTTTATTTATTCTCTTGATGTTTCTAATGCTTTTCCTTTCGGACAAATTGGAATTGATCTATGATTATCATTTAGGCTGACCACCAGTGATAATGCTTTCATGAGAATATGCTATAATAGATATTACCTAGGACTAGGAATACCTTATAGCAACCGGATATTCTTGATAACTAATTGCTTGATTTCATCGTAAATTTCTAAGGACTTAGGGTTTAGGATGAAGGATCAAAGGTTTTTTCACTAAGGACTTAGGATCAAACAACCTTAAGAACCGGTAATTGATTATTGAAAATAAGTTGTTGCATTAGAAATTTCAGAGTTGTTACATTGTCAATCATCCACTATCCCTAGCATGTTACTCATATTTGTTACCAAGTCAATTTCATTTACCGCTTATTCTATTCTTTGTTAAGTTATAATTACTAAACAAAACCCCATTGAAGTTTTTGTTTAATTGAACCTTGAATTGAACACACTATTCCTGCGCAGTCCCTGAGATCGACATTCGGGGAATTTTCCCTATTATTACAAGAGGCAAAATAGTACACTTGCTATTTTACCGATCAAGTTTTTGGCCCCGTTGTCGGGGTTTGCCATAATATTGAGTTTAAGTTGAGTTCAATTAGAATTTTGTTGCTCTGCGACTAAAATTTTATTTTTTGCACTTTTTATTTTTATTTTTTTTTCTAATTCTAATATTTGTCTAAGCTGTGCATGCGAGGTAAGGCCTCAGCTGAATTTCTTTTTGACGCAGAAATTGAAAGAACCTTGCACGCAAGGCGTAGACAAGCTTGTCAAGAGAAACTGGAATCTGAAGAAGAAGTTGTGACAGTTCATTCAGATTCTGAAAGTGAAGAGGAAGTTATGGGCGAGAATCCACCTCCACCTGAGAGACTTCTCGGAGACTATGGTGTTGCGAACACACCGGGTGGGAGACTAACAATTGTCAACCAACCGGTGAATGTTCCTAATTTTCAATTGCATCCAAGCACCATCACTCAGCTCGAAAGAAAGCCTTTCACCGGAAAGGTTAATGAAGATGCAAACAAGCACTTCCAAAGATTTTTGACCATGAGCACCACTCTGAAAATTGATGGTCATACTGAAGAAGCCAAGAAGCTAAGGATGTTTCCTTTCACTTTAGCCGAAGAGGCAGAAGAGTGGTTCTATTCCCTCCTAGCGGGCAGTATCACATCGTGGGAAGAGATGGAAAAGGCCTTCCTGAATGAGTATTTTCCAGCGTCGGTCTTTCTAAGAAAAAGGTATGAAATTCTGAACTTTAAGCAGAAAGAGGGTGAACCGTTGGGAGATGCCTACAAAAGATTCAAGAGGATCCTCGTAGCATGCCCAACTCATAACATGGATCATACTGAACAGATGCAAGTATTTGTTAATGGGCTTACAATAAAGACAAAGCAGTTGATCGATACGGCAGCCGGTGGCTCAACTAATTTCTCAACAGCCACTGGTATCAAGAAAATCATTGAAGCTATTGCTGCGAATGAGCATTTGGAATTATATGACCGTAGTGTAAGCCATCCTGAAGGGATAATTGATTTGAAGTTGGCTAATCAAGTTATAAAAATGGAAGACCAAATTGCAGCTGAAGTTGAGAGAAGACTAAAGAAGATGACTGTTGAGACTCAAACTGTCGCTCAAGTTCAACCGGCTCAGACTGTCAGCTGTGAGATTTGTACCGGCCCTCACCAAACTGTGTATTGTTTTGCAACTCCTCAACAAATTGAAGAGATCAAGTTCTTGAAGCAGAACAATCCTTATTCTAACACCTATAATCTGGGGTGGAAGAATCATCCAAACTTCTCTTGGAAAGATCAGCAACAACAAGTGCCTCAGAAGGCAGAATGGGAAGTAGCTATTGAGAGACTGGTCGAACAATGTTCTCTATTTCAAGAAGAGACGAGAAACAACCATAGGAACACCACAGCTTCAATCAAAAATCTGGAAGTTCAAGTGGGTCATATAGCACAACATCTCACTCTACAGGCACAAGGTACCCTTCCGAGCTCAACTGTGAAAAATCCAAAAAACCAAGAGAATATCAATGCTGTCACAACAAGAAGTCATAAAATACCAGAGTCTGAAGAAAAAAAGGAAATAGATGACAACTCGGTAATAGAGGTAGATCTTGAAATAAGAGAGAATGTGAAAGAACCTGAAGTAGTGGTACTACCGGTTAAGCCACTTGAAGAGAAAAATAAAAAGGAGGCTAAAACCGGTGATTAAATTACCATTTACCTCTAGAGTAGCCAAGAAGGATTCGAAAGAGAAGGATTTTGAGAAGTTTGCTGCAATGTTCAAAATGTTAGAGATTAACTTACCCTTCTTTGAAGCACTGGAGAATATGCCTTTGTACAAGAAATTCATGAAAGAAGTGATTTCTAAAAAGAGACCTGTAGGAGGGGAACCTGAAGTGGTAACTGAAAAGTGTGGTACAGTCTCACCAGAAAGGAGGATCCCAATCAAGAAGAAAGACCCTGGAGCAGTGGCAATTCCTTGCACTATCAATGACAGATCGTTCAAGAAGGTGTTAATTGATTCTGGTTCTAGTGTAAGTTTAATGCCATTGTCTATTTTCAAAAAGCTTGACATTGGAAAGATAAGCGAGAGTGAGACAAAGTTGAAATTCGCTGATCATACCATTAAGCAGTCATATGGGATAGCTGAAGATGTATTGGTAGAGATTGATATGTTTGTCTTCCCAGTTGATTTCCACATCCTGGACATTCCTGAGGATGAAGAGACTCCAATCCTTCTTGGGCGACCATTTCTTCTTACTAGTCGCTGCAATTTGGATATTGAAAAAGAGGAACTCGTAGTTAAATCATTTGACGAGGAGGTAACACTGAAGGTGTTAGAAGTCAAAAAACAAGCTGCTGGTGGGAATAATCAATCTAAAGTTGGTATGATCAGAAGTGAGGGAGCCAACAAAAGTCCACATCATCCTGAAAAAATTTCAAGTATCATCTCTAAGGTGGCCTCAGCTCATACACCTATAAAAATTCCTGCGGTAATTCAAGAAATCAAGAAGAAGAAAACAGTGGAAAGTAAAGATGAGAAGATGAAAGTGGGTAGTAACTTGAAGAGAAAAGTGATCCCTACTTCTCGGCTTCATAAGTTTGTGGTTGCGGAAGTGACAAGCAACCAAGTTTGGAGGTGGAAGTACCCTCCTTAACAAAGGGTATTGGACCGTCGAGCCATGCGACGTTAAACGAAGCGCTTTGTGGGAGGCAACCCACACTTTTAATAATTAATTTCTCTGTTTGTTTATTTTATTTTCAGGAAATAAAAGAGGACGTCTCTGGCGAAAGCTTGGAAGTGATCATTAGAGTGCATTACCCTCTGTGAGTCACCTCTCTCAGGCTCGTTCTGAAACATTGAGGCCAATGTTTAGTTCAAGTTTGGGGGAGGTTCTTCTCTTTGCATTTTATTTTTATGTTATTGGTATGATGTGAAACCATAAAATGAATTCTACCCAAATTTTGACCGAAATTTTAATTTTTGTTGAAGAAGTTTTGATCCTAAAGAGCGATCGGGAATAGTATATAGAGATGAAGTGAGGTTTGTTTGAGGACAGGAAGTGCGGAATAATGTGACAAGAAGAGGTTTGTTTAAACACCCTTGGTTCCCTAAAAGAAATACGAGTCTAACGTGTAGATTTGCACCATAGTACTTGTCTCCTGAGAAGTACTTCTCGAGTAGTTTATTGATACAGTCTGGCATAATTCAGATTCACTTGCATGGTGACTGGTTGAGAAAAAAAAAGAGATATAAAGTTGGCACTAAATGATGAAAAGGCGGTAAAAGGCAATCGGCTCGCTAAGTTGGGTAACCCTCACCCGGTTATTCAGCCCAAAGGAGATTGATCCCCAAACGTCGTCCAAAAGGACAATATATAACTGCAAAGTTTGAAAATTTCATC
This sequence comes from Vicia villosa, assembly GCF_029867415.1. NCBI lineage: Eukaryota > Viridiplantae > Streptophyta > Magnoliopsida > Fabales > Fabaceae > Vicia > Vicia villosa. The sequence goes on from NC_081181.1 coordinate 30,610,477, forward strand.
GGTAATAAAAAGTAGCCAATGCTGCTAGTTTGGTGCCACGAAAAGAAAATAAGAAGCCTTGATTCGTCTCATGCAGGTGATGAGTATTATAAGAGATGCAGTGTCTTAATATGATTGTCCGAATGAAAGAGGAGGAAAATCGGAAAGAGACTTAAGTGCAAAGCATAGTTGGAGAGGTATCCGAAACGGGAGCTTGAGGTTTAATGTGGTAACAAAACTCGTTGCGTCATGTGAATGTCGAACCAACTGTTTCTTGATCAATACAGACGGATATCTCACGTATGAACACTGTGTGCTTTGAGGGTCATTAACTTTTGTAATTGTCGCTTGAGGTCAAGCAACGGTTTAAGTTTGGGGGAGTTTGATCAGTGGTTTTCACACATATATTTACCGTTGTTTTTAAGTATGTTTAAGTTATGTTATTGAGTGTTTTATTTCTTTATTCGTCATTTTATGCTTTGGTTGTGTATTTTACTGTTTGCAGGCTTAAAGGAATAAATCGAGACAAATCAATGCCAAAAAGTACAAAAAGAGGAGTTTCGAAGGAAGTGAAAAGTCAAGCTACATGAGGTCTGACACGACCACCTGTGTCACCTGAAATTGGCCATGTTAGGATGAAGCGTGGCAAAGAAAATGCAAAAGAGATGAAAGTCACGGGGCTGACACGGCTCGTGTTAGCAAGTGTGAGATATGGAAATTTTTCAGCATGTTTCTCATCGTGATATGCGTGTAGTATTTTGATCATAACTAGAGCTTCGTAACTCGGAATGACGCGGTTCCGATGGCAAAATTTCGCTAACGAAAAGGGCTACAACTTTGATGAAGAACACAAAGCCAAATTCTGAAGTTAAGGGCTTACACGGACCGTGTTAATCAACACGGCCACCCGTGTTGAAATGTGGCTGGAAATGCGAGTTTGAACCAAAGTCAGAGGATCAACACGGGCGCCCGTGTGCAGAAACACGGCCCGTGTTGATGAGCGCGGGCTGAATATGTGTTTGTAATCTTCCTCACTCAAATGGGATCATTAAGGGTATTCTTGGCATTTGGTTTCAACCGGAATGGAAGATTGATTATAAAAACAACTTTAGGGCAAGAGAGAGGGGAATTTTTGACAGATAAGAGAAAAGAATACAAGAGAATATTGGAGAAAGCAAGGGTTTGGGAGAGAAGAAGATCTTCATGAACAGAAGCAATTGAAGATTCAATCTCCTCCAATTTCTTGTAATGTCTTTATTCATTATTGAGTCTTCTTTGAATACTATGAGTAGCTAAACCCCCCAATGCTAGGGGGGTGGCTCTGATTTCAATTTGTAATGACTCTGAGTTTGCAATTGCAATAACAATCATGTTTTTAATTGTTGATTTATTCTCTTGATGTTTCTAATGCTTTTCCTTTCGGACAAATTGGAATTGATCTATGATTATCATTTAGGCTGACCACCAGTGATAATGCTTTCATGAGAATATGCTATAATAGATATTACCTAGGACTAGGAATACCTTATAGCAACCGGATATTCTTGATAACTAATTGCTTTATTTCATCGTAAATTTCTAAGGACTTAGGGTTTAGGATGAAGGATCAAAGGTTTTTTCACTAAGGACTTAGGATCAAACAACCTTAAGAACCGGTAATTGATTATTGAAAATAAGTTGTTGCAATAGAAATTTCAGAGTTGTTACATTGTCAATCATCCACTATCCCTAGCATGTTACTCATATTTGTTACCAAGTCAATTTCATTTACCGCTTATTCTATTCTTTGTTAAGTTATAATTACCAAACAAAACCCCATTGAAGTTTTTGTTTAATTGAACCTTGAATTGAACACACTATTCCTGCGCAGTCCCTGAGATCGACATTCGGGGAATTTTCCCTATTATTACAAGAGGCAAAATAGTACACTTGCTATTTTACCGATCAAAGACTCGGATTCTTCAAACCAAAGCTTTCTCTTTGGAAGTAAGTATTCAAACACATTGGGGGAAGCATTTAGAGGTGATTCAGACCTCTGGAATACTTCTGGGCGTGGAGAATCATCATCTTCACCTCTCACTTGGAGCTGTTGCAGTTGGGGTCGAGCAAGAAGTTCTGGGCACTTTCAGTCCAAGTTAAGCATCTCAACACCTTCCAGGAGGATCACTGAAGCTATCTGGATCGTTGCAACAACTCTGCAACACACTTTGATCAGAGCCAAATCTTCATTTTTCAGGTAAGTTTCAAAAACTTCAAACTCTATAATTCACGCATGATAAATTAGAAATGAAGTTACCAATTGGTTTCTGCACCTTTAAGGATCATTAGCCCTCAATCAATTGCATCATATCATGCATATAGAGTATTTCATGTTAAATTTCAGTTTTAGGGTTCTTAGTGTTCATGCGTGCGAATTTTGAGTTACACCGAAAATAAATGAAATTAAAGGATACCATCATGATCCTCGTTCAAAAACGAGCAAAATCCATGTTTACATCTTTAAGTTTGGTTGAGAAACGAAGGAGATAGCAAAATTTCAAATCTTGAAGCTTGAGGTTGAAGATGATGATGGTGGCGCCATTTTTTTGAATTTCCCAGAATTGAGTTTATCTTATTTTGAATGATAGCTGTGTCATATACGAATGAATGGTAGTGTCCCAGTGGTTACAGCGCGCGTCCAAAAGCCTTGCCTTGCCTTAGGTCTGGGGTTCGATCCCCCCCTCAGACCTTTTGTTCATTTATTTTCTTTTTTTAGCTCATTCATTGCTTTGTTCTACATATAATCATATGGGCTCCCTTCTTAAACAAGCCACGCGCGTGGCCCAGTTGGTATTTGTTTTGTTTGGTAACCTATAGGGCGTGGGTTCAAGCCTTGAAGGAGACAAACCCAATTTTTTACCACTATTTTCCTTTGTTTTATTCACAAACTTCACATAATTATTTAACCTATCAAACTAATCCATTTTCACTTCATTTTTCACACACTTGTTATTTAATATACCTATTTTATGAATAATCAAAAAAATCATAAAAATATTATTTATTCTATGTATTTTTATTAGGTTTAAAATAGTATGTTTTAAGTGTTTTCTTAAATACTTTAAATATACATGTTTATTTTGTTTTGACCTAATTATCCTTGTGAATAATTTTATGATAAAACCCTAATCATTTAGGTCTTAATTAGGTATAGATTTTATCTTTACCTTGATTAAGTTGACTTTTGTCAATTTGCAAAACTGTTTTCAACCTCCGATTAAACGGATGATTAAGGTTTTCAAACAACAAAACCTTATATCATGTCAATTATTTTCAACTGTTTCTCATAAACAGTAAATCATTTTTAAGTGGGCCTCTAATAGAGTATAAGTCCCAACACCTTCTTCTCTTCTTAGCTTGTTTTCAAAACTGTATTTTCAAAATCTCCTTTCTGTTTTCAAAACATTCTTCTGGTATTTGAAGGGCATTATTCCCGGTGAAACTCTTCAGATACCTATGTGACCTATGTCCATCTTCACTTCTTCTGTTTTCAAAAAACCATTAACTGTTTATCACATATATATTCAACTGTTATCCATCAATTACTGGTAAGGCTTTGTACATACTTCTTCAAAGGCCTCCACTCCATCCAGGTTAGGCTTTACAAGCTTTCACTTTACAGTCTTTATTTAAATTACTGTCAAGTATAAACTGTGCATATATTAGTTTAGAACTACGTTTGAGTGTAAACCCTAGGACAGTTAAACTATATATATATTATAGGAATGTGACCTAGGATTGAGAATGTCTTCCCGGTGAAGGCTCTTTCCTAATTAGAGATCTGTAGTTCAAACCCCCAAGATGAATTATTCCCGGTGAAACATCTTGGCAAAAACCTTAGAATCCAAAAAATAGGACACATCCACCCAAGAGGAATTATTCCCGGTGAAACCTCTTACCCATTTGCTTAGAGCCAAAATAAGTTCAAAACTACATAGCTTTCTCTTGTGCTATAACAAGGACCCTCGATTAGCCTCCTCTTGGGCTTTGTACAAGGACCCACAGGCTTCTTAAAAGCATTTCCAGCTTCCTCTTGAGCTTGTATACAAGGACCCATCAGGTTTCTTATAAACATAGGAACAGGTCTTTAGTCACCTTTTAACATACTCTGGTGAGTTTCTTCCAATTTAAACCAGACTTTAAACAAGCTAAGTTTGTCTCAATTTTACATTGAGTACACCTTTTGGAATGAGAGACATGGACAGTCTCTGTCACCCTTATCTTCATCAATTTTCCTTAGCAGAGTCTAGGATCCATGTTTGCTTATCCTCAGCAAGAGTCAGCCTTCATCTTGGGCTTTAAACAAGAAGTCTCCACTAGATAATCTTTCTGCCATCATTTTAATAAAAACCCCTGGAAAGGGTTAGCCTCCAAATCATTCCATTCATCTTAATAAAAACCCCTGGAAAGGGTAAGCCTCCAAAATCACTTCTTCAAAAACCAAAGATTCATTTCTCTTAGGAGATAATTTCCCCAAAAGAGTCAAAACCCCTGGAAAGGGTTAGCTTCCAAAAATCATTATTTTCAAAAGATAAACTCACCAGCTGAGTCAAAATCCCTGGAAAGGGTTAGCTTCCAAAAAATCAGTCTTTTAATAAATAAATCCTTCAATAGAGTCAAAATCTAACAAAAACAGTTAGCCTCAACCTTGGGCTTCATACAAGGCACCAAAACTATAAAACTCCCCTGTTAATAGTCAGCCTCAACCTTGGGTATTGTGCAAGGCAGATAATAGAGTCTCCCCAGTGAGTCCTTCATCATTCAGGTAGCCACAACCTTGGGCTTTGTACAAGGCAGATAAACCATATGTCATGTGTCAAAGATTCCTAACATCTAGGATCTTTTCCCATAGAGTCATCCATACTCAGTTTATTTAAGAGTCCGCCACAACCTTGGGCTTCATACAAGGCAAAAAATAATATTTCCCCTAGTTAGAGTCAGCCTCAATTCTGGGCTTTGTACAGAACACCAAATAAAACCCATCAAAAATAGATTTTCTCTAAGTAGAGTCAGCCTCAATTCTGGGCTTTGTACAGAACATAAAAATCCCTTGTAAATTAATCCCCAGTGGAGTTTTCTCCCAAAGTCATAATAATAATCAATCAATCAAAAAGCCTCAAGCTTGGGCCTCATTCAAGCCAGCTAAAAAATCAAATCTTTTATACAGTAGATAGACATAGCTTATCTCTATAGAAAGATCTTTCCTCTATCTCACCACATTCAAACAAACAAACATTACATTTCATTTCAATCAAGTCTCCCATTTAGGATTTTGAAAGGCATGAGCTGGCAGTAAAACCCAGACATGTGGTAACTTTCCCTAATTTGGACGAGCATCTTTCTTTCATTTAAGAGATACTAGCATACTTGCAAACACACAAGTAAGGTCACTCTCTTAATGAAATGAGTTCAGTTATTCTGTCACTCTTTTAATGTTTGTGGTGGAATAGTAGAAATACCTCTCTATAAAGATGACTTCATGTCTCTTTACTGTAAACAGAGATTTAATTCAAGCTTCAACCTTGAGCTTCAAGCAAGGCACCCAAAAATAATTAATAATTAATTAGTTCCCCGAATGATCAGTGGTTTTCACACATATATTTATCGTTGTTTTTAAGTATGTTTAAGTTATGTTATTGAGTGTTTTATTTCTTTATTTGTCATTTTATGCTTTGGTTGTATGTTTTAATGTTTTCAGGTTCATATGGAGAAATCGGAGTAAATCAGTGCAAAACTCAGAGTTTCGAAGGAATTTCAAAAACATGCTACAGGAGGCCTGACACGGGTGGCCGTGTTGCCCAACACGGGCCGTGTCAGGAAGAGGGCGCAAGAAGTTAGAAAAACAATGGTGCAACACGGGTGCCCGTGTTGCTCAACACGGCCCGTGTTGCTAAGCCTGAGACTTGGATCTTGAAAAATAAATGACAGGGGACCAACACGGGTGCCCGTGTTGCACAACACGGCCTGTGTTGGGTTTGACGCTGATTTCAGTGATTTTTGTGTTTTTGTCCAGTGGTTTGCCTGCAAGGGTGTTTTTGGGATTTCCAACCAACTTAAGTGAGTCTGCACTATTTAGGAGAGTTTTCAAGAGGAATTAGGGATCTTTTTGCCACACGAAGAAAAGGGAGGATTGAGAAAAGAAGCCTATGCAATTGGAGAAGAACAGAGAACTCTCATGAGCGGAACCCATTGAAGATCAAAGTTCATCATCTCTATTGTAATGTCTTTATTTGATATCTTTGTAATTTCTTTGGATAATATGAATAGCTAAACCCCCCAATACTAGGGGGGTGTCCCTGATTAACATTTGTGATGATTCTAAATTCCGAATTTCAATAACATATTTCTCTTTCATGTTCAATTTAATGGTATAATGTTTTTAATGCTTTCCTCGTCGGACCAACTGGATTGAGTTATGACTGACATTTAGGATTGACCTCCATTGTTAGGGTTTTTATACCATTATACTATAGTAGATATCACCTAGGACTAGGGATACCCTATAGTAACCGGATTGTTCTTGATTATAATAATACTTGATTTGATCACTAATTTCGAAGGACTTTGGGATTAGGATTTCTATGTTCAAAGGTTTGCTCACTAAGGACTTAGGAGCAAATACCCTTAAGAACTGGTAATTGATAAGTTGAATTTTGTTAATGGAACAAGGGTTCAGAATGGTTACATGTTACTGCACACACCTACCCTGGCATGTTACTCATATTTGGCTAAATCAACCTTTTTAAGTTTTTTTGCAATTTAATTCGTACTCATAAAAACCAAAACCCCAAGGCTTTTTGTTTAATTGAATTCCTACTAACTCTATAATATCACGTAGTCCTTGAGATCGATATTCGGGAAGTTTTCCCTTTATTACTACAGAGGCAAAATAGTACACTTGCTATTTTACCGATCAAGTTGTTGGTGCCGTTGCCGGGGACTGCCGAAAATTGTAGAGTTTTTAGTTTTATTTCAATTAGAATTTTGTTGCTCTGCGACTAAAATTTTATTTTCTGAAAAAAAAAATTTATATTTAATTTGACTTTTGTTCCTCATTCTAATAATTATCTAATCTGTTTATGCGAGGTAAGGCCTCAGCAGAATTTCTTTTTGACGCAGAAATTGAAAGGACTTTTCACGCAAGGCGCAGACAAACTCGTCAAGCTAAACTGGAATCTGAGGAAGAAGTAATTATAGTTCATTCTGGTTCAGACACCGAAAGTGAAGAAGAGATCATGGGCGAAGTACCACCACCAGAGAGACTTCTCGGAGACTATGGTGCTAGAAACACACCGGGAGGAAGACTAACTATTGTCAACCAACCGGTGAATGTTCCTAATATTCAATTGCATCCAAGCACCATCACTCAGCTCGAAAGAAAGCCTTTCACCGGAAAGGTTAATGAAGATGCAAACAAGCACCTACAGAGGTTTCTGACCATGAGTACAACTTTAAAAATCGAAGGTCATACAGAAGAGGCCAAGAAGCTGAGAATGTTTTCATTCACCTTGGCAGAAGAAGCAGAAGAGTGGTTTTATTCCCTTCCAGCGGGCAGCATTACATCATGGGAAGAGATGGAAAAAGCTTTCTTAAATGAGTATTTTCCCGCCTCGGTATTTATAAGGAAGAGGTATGACATTCTGAATTTCAAGCAGAAGGAGGGTGAGCCCTTAGGAGATGCATACAAAAGATTCAAAAGAATTCTAGTAGCATGTCCCACTCACAATATGGACAAGACTGAACAGATGCAAGTATTTGTCAATGGGCTCAGAATGAAAACAAAACAGTTAATTGATACAGCGGCTGGAGGCTCGACAAATTTCACAACAGCCTCAGGCATCATAAAAATCATTGAAGCAATAGCTGCAAATGAGCATTTGGAATTGTATGACATGTGTGCTAGCAAACCGGAAGGAATCATTGATCTCAAGCTGGAGACTTCTAAAACTCGGGTTGAAGATGCGATAGCCGCAGAAGTTGAAAAGAAATTGAAGGCTATGAATATAGGTAAACAACAAGTGGCTCAAGTTCAACAAGCTCAACCTGTAAGCTGTGAAATCTGTAATGGCCCACACCAAACGGTGTACTGTTTTGCTACTCCCAAGCAGATTGAAGAAATCAAATTCCTAAGGCAAAATAACCCGTATTCTAACACCTATAATCCAGGGTGGAAGAATCATCCAAATTTTGCTTGGAAAGATCAACAACAACAAGGTACCCAGAAGGCAGAGTGGGAAGTGGCAATTGAAAGATTAGCTGGGCAGTGTTCTCAGTTCCAAGAAGAAACAAGAAACAACCACATAAACACTTCAGCCTCAATTAAAAATATGGAAGTTCAAGTGGGGCAGATAGCACAGCATCTCACTCTACAGGCACAAGGTACCCTTCCGAGCTCAACTCTGAAAAATCCGAAAGATCAAGAGAAGATTAATGATGTTACTACAAGAAGTAGGAGAGTAGCAGAATCTGAAAAAGAAAAGGAGGAAATAGATGACCCCATGGTAATAGAGGTGGATCTGGAAATAAGAGAGAATCCAAAAGATCCAGAAGTTGTGGTACCACCGGTTAAACCAATTTAAGAAAAAATTAAGAAAGACGCTGAACCGGGGATAAAACTACCCTTCCCCTCTAGAATGACAAAGAAGGGTTCAAGAGAGAAAGACTTTGAGAAATTTACTAAATTGTTCAAAAAGTTAGAGGTAAATCTACCATTCTTTGAAGCCCTTGAGCACATGCCTTTGTATAAGAAATTTATGAAGGAGGTGTTGGCGAAAAAGAGATCACTAGGAGGAGAACCAAAAATTGCAACGGAGAAGTGTGGTATAGTCTCAGCAGCAAGAAAGATCCCAATAAAGAGGAAAGACCCTGGGGCAGTGGCGATACCATGCACTATCAAGAATATAGCATTTAAAAAGGTACTCCTCGATTCTGGGTCTAGTGTGAGTTTAATGCCTTTGACCATTTTCAAAAAGCTTGAATTAGAAAAGATTAGTGAAAGTAAGACACAGTTAAGGTTCGCTGATCACACCGTCAAGAAATCCTATGGGGTAGCTGAAGATGTACTAGTGGAAGTTGATAAGTTTATATTCCCTGTTGACTTCCACATCATGGATATTCCGGAAGACGAAGAAACTCCTATCCTTCTTGGGAGACCATTTTTGTCGACAGGCCGCTGCAACTTCGACATAGAAAAAAGGACACTAACGCTGAAATCATTTGATGAAGAAGTAACCTTGAAGATGTTAGGAGTTAAGAAAAATAGGGTAGGTGTGAATGAGAAAACTTCAGCTGGTATGACAGAAGGTGAAAAAGAAGACAAAAATCCTAAAAATCTCCAAGAAAAAGTTTCAAGCATAGCCTCTCGGTTGGAACCAACTTATGCAGCTGTCAAAAGTCCTAAGAAAGCTAAGGAAGTCAAGAAGAATGTGGGAAGTAAACTGAAGAGGATGGTTATCCATGCTTTTCATCTTCATGAGTTCACAGTTGCGGAAGTGATTAGAAACAAGGTTTGGAAAAGGAAATACCCTCCATAATAAAGGGTAATGGACCGTCGAGCCATGCGACGTTAAACGAAGCGCTTCGTGGGAGGCAACCCACGGTTTTAATAATTAATTTTTCTGTTTGTTTATGTTATTTTCAGGAAATAAAAGAGGACGTCTCTAGTGAAAGCTCGGAAGTGATCATTGGAGTGCAATACCCTCTGCGAGTCACCTCTCTCGAACTCGTTCTGAAAATTTGAGGTCAATGTTTAGTTCAAGTTTGGGGGAGGCTCTTCTCTTTGCATTTTATATTTTTATGTTATTTTTATGTTGAAGAAGTGTTGACCCTAAAGAGCGATCGGGAATAGTATATAGAGATGAAGCGAGGATTGGTTGAGGACAGAAAGTTCGGAATAATGTGACAAAAAGAGGTTTGTTTAAACACCCTTGGTTCCCTAAAAGAGATACGAGTCTAACGTGTAGATTTGCACCATAGTACTTGTCTCCTGAGAAGTACTTCTCGAGTAGTTTATTGATACAGTCTGGCATAATTCGGATTCACTTGCATGATGGCTGGTTGAGAAAAAAAAAAGAGATATAAAGTTGGCACCAAATGATGAAAAGGCGGTAAAAGGCAATCGGCTCGCTAAGTTGGGTAACCCTCACCCGGTTATTCAGCCCAAAGGAGATTGATCCCCAAACATCGTCCAAAAGGACAATATATAACTGCAAAGTTTGAAAATTTCATCGGTAATAAAAAGTAGCCAATGCTGCTAGTTTGGTGCCAGGAAAAGAAAATAAGAAGCCTTGATTCGTCTCATGCAGGTAATGATTATTATAAGAAATGCAGTGCCTTGATATGATTGTCCGAATGAAAGAGGAGGAAAATCGGAAAGAGACTTAAGTGCAAAGCATAGTTGGAGAGGTATCCGAAACGGGAGCTTGAGGTTTAATGTGGTAACAAAACTCGTCGCGTCATGTGAATGCCAAACCCACTATTTCTTGATCAATACAGACGGATATCTCACGTATGAACACCGTGTGCTTTGAAGGTCATTAACTTTTGTAATTGTCGCTTGAGGTCAAGCAACGGTTTAAGTTTGGGGGAGTTTGATAAGTGGTTTTCACACATATATTTATCGTTGTTTTTAAGTATGTTTAAGTTATGTTATTGAGTGTTTTATTTCTTTATTTGTCATTTTATGCTTTGGTTGTATGTTTTAATGTTTTCAGGTTCATATGGAGAAATCGGAGTAAATCAGTGCAAAACTCGGAGTTTCGAAGGAATTTCAAAAACATGCTACAGGAGGCCTGACACGGGTGGCCGTGTTGCCCAACACGGGCCGTGTCAGGAAGAGGGCGCAAGAAGTTAGAAAAACAGTGGTGCAACACGGGTGCCCGTGTTGCTCAACACGGCCCGTGTTGCTAAGCCTGGGACTTGGATCTTGAAAAATAAATGACAGGGGACCAACACGGGTGCCCGTGTTGCACAACACGGCCCGTGTTGGGTTTGACGCTGATTTTAGTGATTTTTGTGTTTTTGTCCCGTGGTTTGCCTGCAAGGGTGTTTTTGGGATTTCCAACCAACTTAAGTGAGTCTGCACTATTTAGGAGAGTTTTCAAGAGGAATTAGGGATCTTTTTGCCACACGAAGAAAAGGGAGGATTGAGATAAGAAGCCTATGCAATTGGAGAAGAACAGAGAACTCTCATGAGCGGAAGCCATTGAAGATCAAAGTTCATCATCTCTATTGTAATGTCTTTATTTGATATCTTTGTAATTTCTTTGGATAATATGAATAGCTAAACCCCCCAATGCTAGGGGGTGTCCCTGATTAACATTTGTGATGATTCTAAATTCCGAATTTCAATAACATATTTCTCTTTCATGTTCAATTTAATGGTATAATGTTTTTAATGCTTTCCTCGTCGAACCAACTGGATTGAGTTATGACTGACATTTAGGATTGACCTCCATTGTTAGGGTTTTTATACCATTATACTATAGTAGATATCACCTAGGACTAGGGATACCCTATAGTAACCGGATTGTTCTTGATTATAATAATACTTGATTTGATCACTAATTTCGAAGGACTTTGGGATTAGGATTTCTATGTTCAAAGGTTTGCTCACTAAGGACTTAGGAGCAAATACCCTTAAGAACCGGTAATTGATAAGTTGAATTTTGTTAATGGAACAAGGGTTCAGAATTGTTACATGTTAATGCACACACCTACCCTGGCATGTTACTCATATTTGGCTAAATCAACCTTTTTAAGTTTATTTGCAATTTAATTCGTACTCATAAAAACCAAAACCCCAAGGCTTTTTGTTTAATTGAATTCCTACTAACTCTATAATATCACGTAGTCCTTGAGATCGATATTCAGGGAAGTTTTCCCTTTATTACTACAGAGGCAAAATAGTACACTTGCTATTTTACCGATCACCGAACTACATTAAGCTCTGACTTCCATTAGGGATATGTAGGCATGAGGTTCACAAGGAATCTCAGCGAGCTAATAAAATACCAAAATTAGTCAGTCTGTCTGTCTGTCTTTCTTTTATTCTATTCAATTCCTTCTCCTAATACAAAGGAGAAACTTTCCCAATAATCATTAGCAGCACAAACACATTTAGACACAGAGAAGGTTCCTGTAGAGTACTACAGATATGTAGGGTGTTTAAACACTTCCCTATGTATAACCGACCCCCCGGACTCCAGAATTTCTAGTCTAGGTGAATCCCCACACTTAGCAAACTCCTAGGGTTTAGTTGAGATCTTTTTTTCCCTTTCCTACTCGTAGGACAATAAGAAAGTTCGTGTGATATCGTAGGAAGAACTGAAACAAAATTCCTCCCACTACGGGCGCATTCTCCTTCCAAATTTCGCGTGAAGGGTCTAGCGTGTCGTCCTCCCAAGTGAAACGGGGAGGTAAAAAAAACGACACCACAGTTATCCCTCCAAAGTTCAAAGTTCCTATCTTTGCAAAGTATGATGGAGTCTCTTGCCTAGAGCTGCATCTAAGGTCCTATGTGAGAAAGATACAACCTCATACGGCGGATAAAAGATTGTGGATTCATTTCTTCCTAGAAAGTCTGTCGGGTACACAACTCGAATGGTACTACCAACTGGAAAGTACAAAAGTTCACACCTGGGAAGATTTGGCTGCTGCTTTCTACAAACAGTATCAATACAACGCTGACCTTGCACCAACCCGTACTCAACTACGGGGCATGACCATGGCACCAAAAGAAAACTTCAAAGAGTATGCACAAAAATGGAGAGATCTAGCTGGAAGGGTTCAACCTCCCTTATCTGATCGCGAACTGGTCGACATGTTCATGGGCACTTTAACTGGCCCTTTTTACAGTCATTTGCTGGGAAGCTCGTCGTCAGGTTTCACTGACCTGATATTAACTGGAGAGCGTGTCGAAAGTGGCATTCAAAGTGGAAAAATTCAAGTAGGCTCCTCCTCTGGTACTACAAAGAGGCCCATCAGTGGGAGAAATGAAGTCAATACAGTGCACAGTCAGAAAAGTCGCAACAAAAGTGAGCATCACCAATCTGTAGGGGCTGTTCTGATCTCTGCATCTGCACCTCAAAAAGATCAACCGCCGAAATATACGCGTCGACCAGATGCACCAAGAAGAAACTTCACCAAAATCAACATGCCAATCTCTCAAGCATTGCAGCACTTATTAAAGGCAAATCTTATTACATTGAAAGACCCTCCGAAGAATGTCAACACTTCCTCTCCTAGTTATCGCCCCGACGCAACATGTGCATACCATTCCAATTGTCCGGGACATGACGCAGATCACTGTTGGGCCTTGAAAAATAAGATCTAAGACATGATAGATGCTGGGGAAATCGAATTCGATCTTCCAGAGACTCCAAATGTCATCACTCCGCCTATGCCAAAACACGACAAGACCGTTAATGCTATCATGAACACTGTTTATATCTATGATCTGAGAGAACTGTCAACTCCGCTCCTTGAAATCTAAAGAAAGCTAAAACAAGCTGGTTTATTTCCAGGTTGTGACCCTGATTGCTATTATTGTGCACACCTACCCAATGGTTGTGAAAACCTGAAAAGAGGAATTCAAAATTGGATGGATCGTCGTATCATTATGTTTGAGAAACTCCCTTCTATAGACAATTTGTGCGAAGGTTTTTCAAATGGGATAAAGATAGAGGACGTCTCAGTGGTTTCTAACGTACCATTGAAAATCCCTACCAAGGCTCCCTTCAAAATTTCTGCTGTACCCAGAGTAGCATCTGTAATCATCACCAATCCGGCTCCATTTCCATATTCCTCAGACAAAGCTGTCCCGTGGAGTTATGGCGCAAATGTTTATGTCCATGGAGTTAAACAAGACACCTCAACTGATGAGGTTGTGAATGTCACTAATCCAGTTGTTGATAATATTGCGGGGACTAGTAAGATTACAAGAAGTGGAAGGATCTTTTCGCCAGAAATTTCTCCAAATGTTACTACTACTCCAGTCCAGGTCCCAGTTCCTAATCAAGATGTCAATGCTCGAGGCAAAGAGCCACTGATTGAACCAGTTCTAGTACCTGTTGAAGTCACTGTTGAAGATCCTTCAAGGCAAGAAATGGAGGAGATATTGAAAATCATCTGCAAAAGTGATTACAATATTGTTGAACAACTGGGGCACACTACCTCAAAGATTTCAATGTTATCTCTGTTGAAGTATTCAGAAGCTCGTGCCAAAGCTCTAATGAAATTCTTGAAAGCTGCACATATACCACAGGAGATTTCAGTCGACCAATTTGAAAATTGTGTTGCCAGTCTAACAGTGGATAACGGTCTCGGTTTCTCTGATGCTAATTTAACCCCTGCTGGGAAAAATCACAATAAAGCCCTGCACATCTCTATTGAATGTAACGGCACCACTTTGTCTCATGTGCTGGTAGACAATGGTTCCTCATTAAATGTGTTACCAAAAGTAGTACTGGAAAAACTTGACTTCGAAGGAATTGTGTTACAACCAAGCGATGTTGTGGTAAGAGCCTTCGACGGGTCAACAAGAACACTATACGGAGAAGTTAAGCTCCCAATTAGAGTGGGCTCTCAGATCTTTGATTCTACTTTTTATGTGATGGAAATTTATCCAGCGTACTCTTGTTTACTAGGACGCCCTTGGATACATGGGGCAAGCGCTGTAACTACTACCCTGCACCAGAAGTTAAAATATCCGATAAAAGGAAAGGTCGTCACGATTCATGGTGAAGAAGAATATGTGGTTAGCCACCTGAGTAACTCCAAGTATGTTGAGATGGATGGTGAATTCATCGAAACCCCCTGCCAATCTTTTGAGGTGGTCCCTCCAGCTGTCTCTACTGCCAAACATATTTCTGCTACTCCTGCTACAAAAATAACTCCAACAATGGCTTCTCTCAAAGATGCTAAGGCTGTGATCGAAGAGGGTGGTTGCACAGTATGGGGACAACTCCTTGACGCTCCTTACAAGTTCGATAAGCTAGGTCTGGGCTATGCTAATGGAACTCAGAAGAATGATCAATGTCCTCGTTCTGGAGGATTAATGTCCCATTTCATCAGCCAAGGAGTAAATGCTATTGAAGATGACGAATTGATCTCGAACCATATTACTAAGCAACATCCAAATGAAGTTCCACCCGTTTCCAAGGAAGTTTGGGATACTTTGGGAGAACCAAGCGTTAAGTACGACTTTCTAGTGAAGTACACTGCTCCTCAGAGTTCTTTGATTGCCGTTGAAGACATTGTCCCAACTGGATGGGATGATCAGTTCGAAGACGACATAAGTATCACAGGTTCCATTGCTAAGCAATACCAAAGTCCATCTAGTCCACCTATTCCAAGAGAAGTATGGGATACACTGGGAGAACCAAGTGGCAAGTACGACTTTATGGTGAAGTATTCCGCTCCCCTGAGCTCGCAAATCGCTATCGAAGACATTATCCCAACTGGATGGGATGAACATTTCGAAGACAATATGACAATCACAAGCCCTGTCACCCCTGAAGAAGTCTGGGAAACACCAAATGGCAAGAATGATTTTCTGGTAAAGTACACCGCTCCCCAGAATGCACAAGTCTCTATCAAAGACATCATCCCAACAGGGTGGGACGATCTTATCGAGTATCTCTCTCAGCCAACAGAGGTACCTCAGCCTGGGCTCTCATATCCAGCAGAGCATCTTGCTCATCCTGAAGAATCGATAGTCCGTCTCGTCACCAAAGAAGTCAATGCTGTGGAAGATGAAGAAGACAACTGCAACTGGAACAACTGGATATTCCCCACTCACAACAATGGATTGGACGACTGGGAAGCCGAAGATGTTATCTCTTTTGATCAAGAGTAAATGCAATTTCCTGTTTTCGTTGCTTATATGTTCAAAAATAAAAATGGTTCCTGTACTATAGAACCATGAACTTAAAAGCCAGGTGCCTTGCCCGAAGCACACTGGTCCTTTTTATAAGGTTTTGTCATACCATGATTATATGTTCATTCAATAAAATCATGGGACGTTTGCATATTCAAATTTTTGCGATCCTTTTTATTTATTTCTTTACTTTATTCGTTTTCAAATAACTATGTGTTCTTAGACACACCCACATAATAAATGCAGATTCACATTCACTCTGGATCCTGTTGATAACGATTCTGCTATTGCCAGTCATGACTTTGAAAATCCGATCTACCAAACTGAGGACGAAAGTGAGGAAGATTGTGAAGTACCTAGGGAGCTTGGAAGGCTATTAGAACAAGAAGAAAGGACTATACAGCCGCATGAAGAGCCAATTGAGGTTATCAACATGGGCAGTGATGAAGAAAAGAAAGAAGTCAAGATAGGGGCTGATTTAGAAGACAGTGTCAAGCAAAGACTGATTCAAATGTTACAAGACTACGTCGAGATATTCGCTTGGTCCTATGAAGATATGCCTGGTCTCGACACGGATATTGTGGTCCATCGCCTGCCAATCAAAGAAGGTAGCACTCCTGTTAAGTAGAAGCTGCGAAGAAGTAGGCCCGACATGTCCAAGAAGATTAAAGACGAGGTTGAGAAGCAATTCAACGCCAGTTTTCTAAAAGTTGTGAGTTATCCTCCATGGATAGCTAACATCGTGCCTGTGCCTAAAAAGGACGGGAAGGTCAGAATGTGTGTAGACTACAGAGATCTAAATCGGGCAAGCCCCAAAGATGATTTCCCTTTACCTCACATCGATGTACTGGTTGACAATACTTCACAATGCAAGGTACTTTCCTTTATGGACGGATTCTCAGGTAACAATCAGATCAAGATGGCGCCAGAAGACATGGAAAAGACAACCTTTACAACACCCTAGGGAACCTTTTGTTACAAAGTGATGCCCTTTGGTTTAAAGAATGCAGGAGCAACGTATCAGCGTGCAATGGTAGCTCTTTTCCATGAAATGATTCATCAGGAAATAGAAGTTTATGTGGATGATATGATTGCAAAGTCCAACACCGAAGAAGAACATCTGGGTCATCTGCAGAAGCTGTGTGACAGACTCAGGAAGTACAGGTTGCGACTGAATCCGAACAAGTGTACCTTTGGAGTATGATCCGGTAAGCTCTTGGGTTTCATAGTCAGTAGCAAGGGTATTGAAGTTGATCCTGCCAAGGTCAAAGCCATTCAAGAAATGCCCATACCCCGTACCGAGAAACAAGTCAGAGGATTCTTGGGACGTCTGAACTACATCGCCAGATTTATTGCCCATATGACTACTACTTGTGTGCCAATCTTCAAATTGTTGAAGAAAGATCAAGTAGAAAGATGGAACGACAAATGCCAATTAGCCTTTGAAAAGATCAAAGAATATCTTCAAAAACCGCCAATCTTGCTACCACCAGTGGAAAGAAGACCTCTGATAATGTACCTAACAGTGTTAGAAGATTCAATGGGGTGTGTACTGGGGCAACATGACGAGTCTGGCCGAAAAGAGCATGCAATCTACTATCTTAGCAAAAAGTTTACCGATTGTGAAATAAGGTACTCACTGCTCGAGAAAACTTGTTGTGCCTTGGCATGGGCGGCTCGCCGACTAAGACAGTATATGCTAAACCATACCACTTTGCTGATCTCCAAAATGGATCCTATCAAATATGTGTTCGAAAAAACTGCTCTCTCTGGAAGAGTAGCAAGATGGCAAATGATCCTAACAGAGTATGACATCTAGTAAACTTCGCAAAAGGCGATCAAAGGAAGTGTGGTAGCTGATCATTTGGCTCATCAAGTACTGGATGATTATCAAGCATTGAACTTTGATTTCCCAGATGACGATATTATGCTAGTTACTGACTACAAACAATCTGGACCGGAGGAAGGACCCGAGCCAGGATCCCGATGGACTATGGTTTTTGATGGAGCCTCTAATGCGCTTGGCAATGGCATCGGAGTTGTGATCATTTCTCCTGCAGGAGGACATACACCATTCACTGCCAGATTATGTTTCAACTACACTAACAATATAGGCGAGTATGAAGCATGTATTCTGGGTCTCAAAGCTGCAATCGATCTGAGAATCAAGTTCTTGGAGGTCTACGGATAATCGGCCTTTGTAATTTATCAAGTTAAAGGGGAATGGGACACGAAGCACCCGAATCTAATTCCTTACAAAGAATATATGCTGAGTTTGATTCCTTACTTTGAAGAAATCACTTTTGAACATATCCCGCGAGAAGAAAATCAACTGGCTGATGCTCTAGCTACCATGTCATCTATGTTCAAAGTTAGGTGGGACAATGAAGCGCCAATAATCACCATTTACAGACAGGATGAACCAGCCTATTGCAATGAGATTGATACCGAAGGAGTGGAAGAAAAACCATGGTTCCATGAAGTAAAAAGATATCTCGAAGCCCAGGAATATCCTGAAGGGGCATCCATTAATGATAGAAAGTTTCTAAAAAGATTTGCTGCCAAATTCTTTCTAAGTAATGGAATCATGTACAAGCGCAACCATGACTCGACTTTGCTTCGTTGTGTGAACAAGAAGGAAGCGGAACAGATTATGGAAGATATACACGATGGTGCCTTTGGTACTCATTGAAGTGGACATACAATGGCTAAAAAGATCTTAAGAGCAGGTTATTATTGGTCTACCATGGAGACAGACTGCCATCATCACTCCAGAACTTGTCACAAATGCCAGATATATGCCGACAAAGTGCATATACCTCCCGTCTCATTAAACATTCTGACGGCTCCTTGGCCTTTAAGTCGCATATATCTTGGTATTTGTGATATGATCCTGGAGAAATCAAGCCAGTACTGTCCTGCCAACGGTAGAGCCAATAATAACGTGCTCTTAAGATCCTGGTCGCCGATTGACTACTGTCCACTTCAATGGGTACCAAAGGCAGCCATCGTGTATATCTTCAGTCACCAAAATCTGTTCCGCTGCCCGGTCTTATTAAGCACAATCCACGAAGCAAAGTCGAGTCATGGTTGTCCCTGAACAGGATCATCACATTACAATGGCACGAATTTGGCAGCAACAGGATGATTACCGAAACTCTGCTACGCAGTTCCATGGATGCAAACATCAGGATATTCATCCCCATATCGACCAAAGATGAATGGAGCCGTGGAAGCTGCCAACAAGAACATCAAGAAGATCATACAGAAGATGACAGCAACCTACAAAGACTGGCATGACATGTTACCTTTTGCTCTTCACGGTTATCGCACTTCAGCACGTACCTCAACAGGGGCAACTCCATTCTCCTTAGTCTATGGTATAGAGGCAGTTCTTCCAATTGAAATTCAGATTCCTTCCCTAAGGATTATGAAAGAAGCCGATCTAGACGAAGACAATTGGATTCAGACTCGATTGGACCAGATAAACTTGATTGATGAGAAGAGGCTTACGGCTATTTGTCATGGTCAGTTGTACCAGAAACATATGATCAAAGCCTTCAACAAGAAAGTCAAGAATCAAGCATATCAAATCGGTGATTTGGTTGTAAAACGCATCATCTTACCACAAGGTGACCCCAGGGGCAAGTGGACTCCCACTTATGAGGGACCATTTGTAATCAAGAAAGTATTCTCCGGCGGAGCCATGTTGCTTACCACTATGGATGGTGAAGATTTCCCACACCCTGTAAATGCGGACATAGTCAAAAAGTACTTCGCTTAAAGAAAAGAAAAGCTCGCTAAGTTGAAAACCTGAAAGGGCGAGTTAGGCAAAAAATGAGCGTCTCGGTGGATTGAAAACCTGAAAGCGCGATCCAGGCAAAAATTAGAGACTAATATATATATATATATATATATATATATATTTATATTATCCCGTTAGGCTGAAAACCTGAAAAGGCAGCCTAGGCAAAAGTTAGGGAATAAAGCATACGACTATGTCCCGTTTGGCTACCTACTCACATTCAAGATTCAACACATCAAAGGACCAAAAGGCACCAATCAGTCCAATCATTTTCTTCCAACAAGTGAGGGATGAGATACTCAAAGACAGATTGGCAATAGCAGAGTTGAAACTTGGCTGGATTGTTTTCACATAGCTATTTTCCTTTATAAGTATTTCTCAAAGTTTTATGATAACTTCCTACTACTAGGATTTTTGTTTCCTTGTACTAATTAGCCTATTATGGCTCTCTTTCAAAATCAATACAGTTCATGCTCAAAATCAATGTTTTCACTTTTTCTGTTTTGAACGCGTAAACGTCCCAATGATAATTTTGAATGAACATATGCATTTGAATATGATTGATGTTTATAAGAAAAACAGGAATAGCATTCAGGTAATGTCCCAATCATCTGGATGTCATCCCGAAACCAGCAACATGGGAATATCCCCCACAGAGCAATTTTCAAGGAGTTATCTCCGGATAAGCAAGGCCCAATTAATTCCCCGACTGAGTGTTTCATCACCGACACCGAGTACGGGCATCAGAAGAAACAGTTCCCCAACAGCGATACAATTCTCAGCATAATCCTCGATGAGATTTTTCTCTCCAACAAAATGACTCAAAAAGCCTTATCTCAAAGCTTGGATAGATATTACATCGGACAATTGCTCCTCGTTCCCCAGCAGGGCTGTTCAAGATCACTATCCCCAGAAGGTTGGATCCTCCACACCAAGGCTTGATCAAATAGTGCATCGGAGGATTACATATCTCTCTTATTCCCAGTCAGGGTGCATCAAAATCAGAACCTTCAAGTTACTTTCATCCCCAAGCGGTAGTCAAAGATCCCTCAATAGAGCATCCTGGTCCGTAAGGAAGATCCCCAGCTGAGTATACTCGAACAAGATAGCAAAGATCATCAACGGTCATAATGCCATCGTTTCCGAAATAACAAGCAGGGATATATTTTCCCAACCAAAAGTTTGATACGCTCTAAATTGCATAAGTCATGTCCATACATCATACGTCACATGCATATTCATACATAGCATATAATTTTTCATGACAAACGCATACATAACATGCACGGTTCTCATTTAGTTTGAGAAATCTCGATATATACATTACATGCATCATGACATTGCATGTCACTAACTTGGTTTTTCAGATGGACGAATATCCTCAGCAAGTTATTCTCAATCACATGTGTTGCACCCCAAAATTTGCCCATCTAATTTTACTTCTAACTGGCTTATTGCTTTAGCATCATTTGCATTTTAAGTCATTAATAAAATCATGCACTCATCAATAATTTAAAAGTATGACTTTGGATGTAAAGGTTCCTTTGATTTTCTTAATAACTATTCATATGCTGAATAAGAGCCATTCTTTGACTCTATTTATCTGATTGTGTCTATCACCAATTTAAGGGGTTCATACAATCGATTGAGGTACTAGAAATGAATCATGGATTGTGTAACAAGGTGATAATGAGTTCATTTATCTTCTGATGCATCAAGCCAAGGTCTTATGCATATCAAGTACAAAGTACCATGGATTAGAGGTTAGATCAAGACATGAGTGTGGAATTCGAATTTAATTATTATGGAGTATAAATTTGATTCAAAGATCTTCATTCAAGATTTGTACAAATGTCACTACCTGTGATTCAAGTGACATTCTATCAAACTCCTTACAAATTCCCTGTGTAAGATTTGTTCATGGTTGGCTTCTTAAAATTCATTGTCATTATTAGAAGCTTCATTCCCCTCAAAGTTTAAACAAAATACCAATACATGTTCATACAATGCCATTTCATCCAAACATGGTCCAAGTCATATTACACAAAAAATACACATCTAGAAATCTAAATATCATGCTACTACATTGCGTCTATACATGAGATCCTTTGTTCCTAAGCCTTCAAATCACTGCTCCAAACTTCACTTTATAATCTCTGACCATTCTTTAAAGTATGTTGCCAACATCAATTTCTCACTTTACAACAGTACTTCAGTTAACCTGCAACCAAATCAGAACATACATCATTATCAAAAAAAAATATCAAAGTCACAATACACATACATGTTCACATCATTCTGCAGAAGAACAAATTCAAGTGATGCAATTCATTCATGATACAAACCAAAACAGCCCCTGTCCATAATCTCATATATTATTTCTAACAGATTTTCAGCTCACAACCTTTGATTCAATTCACCAGTTCAGTTTACAGATGACAGAAATTTGTTACAAACCAAGTTCAAACCTTTCCTAACTTTTTCTAAATAACCAACAAACCCCAAACAGTCAGCAACTAACTTTCTAACCTTATAACTAACAACCTATAACCAATTTTGGAACCAACTGAAACAGAATCATAACTAACTCAAACCACCTAACTGATTCAGTTATAGATATGTAACTACCCTCTAACCACCAACAAACTTCATAACAGAATTCTGGGAAGAGAGAGCAATAGAAATCAGAGGACTAACCTTGAGAATCAACCTCTATATAACTGGGGCTTCTTCTTCAGAATCAGGGGCCACGCCATTATTCCATCCTTCTTCAATCCTCTCCATCGTCTTCATCACTTCACACTCTGCTTCAAAGCTCTTCACTCATCATTCTCCACTTCGATTCCTCTCTTCAATCTTCATCAAGCTTTCATCAATCTTCAAACACCTTCAAGAACCACCTTCGATCTCCAATCCTCAACCCTTTTCATCATTGATTCAATCTCCAAGACTTCAAGGCATCAAAATTTCCATCTCAATTCTTCATCAATCAAAATCGGAATTCGAACATCTACAATCTTCACAGAATCGATCTTCTTCAACGCATCTCCAATCTTCGATCACCATCACGTTCATCATCCAATCTTCTTCAAGAATTATCTGCATCCAACGTTCTTCATCATCATCACGGCGACAACAAATTGATCTCCGTTAAGAATTTGTGATTTCGGAAACAAAAAGAAGGCAACATTCTTTAACTCGAGTTCAACAGAGCGGAGAGACGGGACGAGATCGGAGAAAAGACATCGGATTAGGAGAGAAGAAGGCGAAGCCGGAAGGGAACGATCGAATACCATGTTTGTACTTCTCGCGGATTCCTTTCTTCGTCTTCGTCTTCGTCGAGAACGAAGAATCATCGGCTTCGCTCGGTTTGCAGAGATGTTACGCGATTGAAATTTGAGGCGGAGAGTGAAACGGAGATACGAGATATTGATCATTTCCTATTGATTCGCGGTGGAGACTTCTAGCCGGAGGAAGAGTGAGGCCGCCGCTCGCCGCCGTGTTCACTGAGGGAGAGATGAAGTTCAAAGCTGAACGGTCACACTTCTATACCCTAATTCCCTATTTTATTTCAATTATCTTTGTTAACTTAATCTGAATATTAACCTAAGGTCCATAATTGATTAGAGTTACTATAAGGTTTAGTTATCATATTAATGTTAACATAAGGTTTAATTTCCCATTATTGACATTAGTTGATTAAAATCTGAATTAAACTGAATAATACTCATATGGATCAAACAAAATTCTCTTGGGCCATGTTCATCCTCACCCCCATGTGAGCCCGCAAAAACGCCATTTTTGGCATGCTGTACAAAAACACTAGCTTGGGCCTGAATCACTTTCTACACCCCTAGGGCCCATAGTTTCTTTTTTGGTAAATGAATTCTGAACAAATAAAGACTCAGTGGGCTCAGCGCCCTTACTCCTTACACCCTGCAATTCAGGATTGCACCCCCTGTCTCCCTTTTTTATTTTTAATTAATTGATTCTTTTTATTTTAATTGGTTTTTTTGTCACTTCTTTTAATAATAAAAATGCTGATTTTTCTTATTCTTTTAGACTTCAATACTAATTTTTGACACATAAAAAATAACCACAAAAAAAATATTAGTTTAGGCTTGTATTTATTCTTTTGTTTGATTCAATTTCCTTCATGAAAATCACATAAAAATAATAGTACTTTTAATTCACTCTTGTGCTATATTTTGACTTGTTCTATTTCATGCTCTTGTACTATTTTCATGTATCCTACTTGTTGACTTCTAATTGTGATCCTTATTTTCATATTCTTTTATTCCTAACCTTAGGTAGAAACCATGATAACATTAGGTAGAAATTTCCTTCATGCTTAGGCTAGTTTCTTTTCCTTTTCAACCTTAAAACATCTAATAAATACTTGAATAAAATTCCCCATAAAAAATACAAAGAAAATACTTAAAACACTAATAAACAAAGTGAAAATCTTAAAAAGGGAATGGAAGCTTGTAACTTCCCTTGCTTAAGGGATGTTCGAGTGCTTGGAGCTCCCTTGCTTAAGGGTTCCATTCAGGCGTAAAGTTCCCAACTTCTAAAAAACACAAACCATAGAGCAACTCGAGTTTCCCTTGCTTAAGGGATTTCCTCGAAACGCTCAAAATCTCTTCTTCATCTCTTGCCTCAGAGGCATTCTTTCTCTTGCCTTCAGGGCATTCTTTCTCCTAATCGGACACGTTACTTCCGCTCCATTCCCAGCTTAAGACTCCAGAGGTCGAGCAGCGGAGTGCGAATGTAACTTCGTCCACTAAAAAACACAAACAAAAACTAAAGAGCCGAACTACGGCGCTCTGATTCCTGAAAAGGATACGTAGGCATTGGGTCGCGGGGCCTAAGCGAGCACAATTATTTATAAACCTTTTTTCCCCGTGTTTCTTCTTCTTTCATTTGCATGCATTCCCTTAGTAATTAAGCTTTAGATTTATACACCCTTTAGATAGCAACAAACATAGGTGGATACCATCGAGTACGATGGGCGTGAGGGGTGCTAGCACCTTCCCCTTGCGTAACCGACTCCCGTACCTTGATCTCTGGTCGCAAGACCTTTTCTTATCCTTTTCTTTATTCCAGGTTTTCTGATATTCTTTTCCCTCATGGGATAAATATATTGGTGGCGACTTTGTTCACATTTTCGCGAGCGTGCGACAGCTGGCGACTCTGCTGGGGACCCTAAGCAAGTCGATCCTAGCCTTTGTTTGTTGTTTGTTTATTGGGTGTGCTTATATATTGTTTATGTTTTGCATTGTTTACTTTATGCTTGCATATCATGTTTATTTTCTCGCATTCTGGACTATATTATGGGCCCCCGTGGGGGCCACATATTTTTCTGCTTTGTTTTGCAGGTGGGGGGTTTTTGTGAGGTAAAAGGCCCACTACCCAGGCCAGTGACACATAGGATTAGCGTGGATGCTCATGTTGACTCCCGTAGCGCTTGCTATGATCGAGCTTAACATGAGGTACCACAACTGGGCGAGGTTCTTTCATGGAACACTGTGTCTGGCACGCTTGTTGCCTCAAACACTTTGTACCTCGTGAGAACTGCAGACCCTGGTGACCATTAGGGACCACTTGTCCGTGTCTAGACTACACACCTGTGAGATTGGGATGGGACAGGAAACTTGACCTTCATCATACCCGGATTTCTGCTATTCAAGGCGTCGAACCTTTGATCCTGGGACATTTGACTTATACAGAAGTTCTACATCAGTTATCTATCAGAATCAACGTCGAACCTCTGAATCTGGAGGATTCGACCTCATTTGACTTATACAAAAGTTCTACATCAGTTATCTATCAGAATCAACGTCGAACCTCTGAATCTGGAGGATTCGACCTCATTTGACTTATGCACATTCTATTTATCAAGAGAGCAACGTCGAACCTCTGAATCTAGAGGATTCGACCATATCTTATTGACCATGAGAAGCTGTTATCCAAGAGGCCTTGATCCTTGATCCTGATTTATGATACATTTGCATCTCCATTAACATTTTGCATTCATGCATGTGCATCCATGGTTACCAAGACTCTTACCACTCTTCCTCTCCATCAGATCAGTCAAGACGATTCCTCCACACCGATATCTGACAAGAGCTCACAGAAGAAGAATCATGGGGAATTAAAAATAAGATCAAGCTACCATCAGAAAACTCCATGCCCCCTAAAGGGGGCACCTTCCACCAAAGGAGCCTAAAGACTTTATGTTTGTCAAAGAACATTTCATTTGCATCAAAATAAGGCCAAACTTGTCATTGTATAGATTTCTCAAGTATCTTCAATTGTATTACTTTTGTTGTTATCAAGTACTTCTCAATGTAAGAAACTCATTCTGTTCGAATAAATAAAAATAATGCAATATACATGTTTTTCTCAAATCATTTCATCTTTGTCATTATGTTCATTGATACTTCACTCATTTGTCTTAAGCAACTAAAAAAGGAGAATGATGAAAATCAAAAACACATGAACTACTAACTGTATGCTTTTGGAACAAAGATCCTGCTGACGATGTACAGGCATTGTTTCAATTCCTAAACACTGGAGTTATAAGGGAGTGAAACCTTCGTCAACCCCTTTGAGCCTAAGGAGTAGTAGTTTCTTTTCAAAAAAATACAAAACCCTCAATCTTAACCAGGGGCAGGGTAGTCTTCAGTTAGTGCGACCGAGCGTTCAACTTTCAGGTATTCCATCAGAGGATCAATCAAATTCTATCTCTCGCAAAAAAAAAGGAAGAACACAATCCACAATGGATGTCTCTCATTCACTAAGAAGAAGGCAGTCACAACCTTTTCATCAAGTCAATCACAAAAGTCATACAACTTGTTCCCGAACGAGACGAAAAAAGAATGAAAAGAAAGTTATGAATCACAAAAAAAGAAAGAAACAATAGCCCGCTAAGTCAAAAAGAAAAGAAAAACTTTGAAGCAAATGACTTAGGCAAAAATTAGGGCATATCCCGCTGGACGACGAAAACCAAAATCAAAAGAAACTTTCTGTCCAGGCAAAAGTTAGGGAAAGCAAAAGAAAAGAACAAGAACAAAAATCCTCCAAGGGACAAGTTGTTATAATCATCAATTAAAGCACCAAAGGGTGGCTGCCACCTTCACCAAAGCCACAAAAGATCCTCATCCATCACAATCCTTCCTGAAATACGAATACTCGTGTCAAACTAACTGAACGTAGGACTGGAGAACATCACGAAGAAGGGGTGGGTTAAGTAGAACTTGAGCCTTTATCCTTTGTTTCTTAAACCGTGAACCCGGCCACGTTACAACCCTCGAAAGTCCTAATTGAAGCAGGGTTCGTTCCGAAAGCATACAAACTGTAAAATCATGTCAAAACTGACTCCTATTGTTGCTGCGTCATTTCTGTTAGTATCAGTACAACATTTTGACAAATAAAAACTTTTTCCTTTGAGATTAACATGTGCATTGCATTCTCATTATCTCTTTCAAAACAAAATTGTCTCTAATATGAAATTAAGTACTTGATACCAAGGAAAGTTCAACATTGAAATTCCATCGAGTAATCTTACAAAGGCAAAGGTTGGTCATCCACAAAGCAAATACCTGAAGCATCCATCTGGTGGAATAGTTCATTTCAATCTGGGGCATTCATTCCTTAATCAACGCTGGGGCAGACCATTACAATCTCCATGATTCAAGCATTATCAAAGTTCTATCTCAAGAGATCCTACAAGCTGGAGCAAGCTAGTAATAATTCATCTCTTCATCTCCAATCAAGTGTCAGATATCGAGACAAGTGTCGAGGAGTCAAGCTAAACACCTCACCTTCACAAGGGCTATCCTTCAAGCTATGACATTTCTACAAAGGCATTCTCCATCCACTCCTTGTATCTTGGAAGCAATCATTCCATTCATCATCATACATGCATCATGCATATCATTGCATTTTCATTATCATTTCTCCCGCATGATCCAATCATCAACAAATCAGGGGCATCCACCCCACCTTGATTTTCAAACAGAGTTTCTGAACTCCATCCAATCTATTCCTTACAAAAGCAGAAACCCTAATCAATCAGTACACTGCATATAGAATCCATAGCATTGCATCTCCAGAAGTGCACAAATAAATCAAACATTTGCATGAGAAGCATAAGCCAAGTTACTCATCAGATGAGATCCCTACAAGCAATCAATTGATATTCCACTGGATCACTCAGAGTTACCATTGTGGTGTCATCTTCCAAAGTCAATCATATCCCTTTCTTCAACCCAGAGTTGATGTTTTTGCTCAACCCAGAGTTGATTTTCCTTTCATCTTTTAACCCCGAGTTAATTATATTTTCCCACTCAACCCAGAGTTGACGGTTATCCTTTATTCAATCCAGAATTGACTTCTCCTTTTTCCCACTCAACCCAGAGTTGACGGTTATCTTTTATCCTTTTCCCACTCAACCCAGAGTTGACGGTCATCCTTTGTTCAATCCAGAATTGACTTCTCTTCCTTTTCCCACTCAACCCAGAGTTGACGGTTATCTTTTATCCTTTTCCCACTCAACCCAGAGTTGACGGTCATCCTTTGTTCAATCCAGAATTGACTTCTCTCCCTTTTCCCACTCAACCCAGAGTTGACGGTTATCCTTTGTTCAATCCAGAATTGATTATTTCTCTTTCCCACTCAACCCAGAGTTGACGGTCATCTTTTCTCATTTCCCACTCAACCCAGAGTTGACGGTTATCTTTTGTCTTTCCCACTCAACCCAGAGTTGACGGTCATTCCTATTTGTTCACCTTTCCCACTCAGCCCAGAGTTGACGGTTATCTTTTGTCTTTCCCACTTAACCCAGAGTTGACGGTTATCTTTTGTCTTCCCCACTCAACCCAGAGTTGACGGTTATCTTTTATTCAACCCAGAGTTGATCCTTTCCTTTTCCCACTCAACCCAGAGTTGACGGCCATTCCTATTTGTTCACCTTTCCCACTCAGCCCAGAGTTGACGGTTATCCTTTTTCAATCCAGAGTTGATCTTTTATTTCTCAACCCAGAGTTGACAATCATCTTTCACTCAATCCAGAATTGATTCCTTTTCCCACTCAACCCAGAGTTGACGGTTATCTGTTGTCCCTTTCCACTCAACCCAGAGTTGACGGTTATCCTTTCTTATTTCCCTCTCAACCCAGAGTTGACGGTTATCTCCTGTCTTTCCCACTCAACCCAGAGTTGACGGTTATCTTTTCTCTTATTCAACCCAGAGTTGACGGTCATCTTTCACTTTCTTTCGCTCTCAACTGAGAGTTGACGGTTATCTTTACTTCAACCCAGAGTTGATCCTTTCCTTTTCCCCCTCGACTCAGAGTTGATGGTTATCTTTCCTTCCTTCCCACTCAACCCAGAGTTGACGGTTATTTCTAATTGTTCATTTTTCCACTTTCAACCCATAGTCATTATCCAATTACTTTCTCTCAACCCAGAGTTGATCTTCTTTATTTCCTTCTCAACCCAGAGTTGACCCACTTTTCTTTTTCAACCCAGAGTTGACGTTTATTTCATTTCTAACCCAGAGTTAATTTGTTCAACCTAGAGTTGATACAATCTCCCTCATTGGAGTTGACACCATCTTTTCCCCAGTGGATCCTATCTCATAAGGCAAATTTTCAGGTTCACTCGGTATTTAATCTTCTTCCACCTTGAATGCTCGAAAGGCTAGCGCCAATCTCACTTTCAGGTTCAAGATGATTAAATAGGGGCAGCTGTTGCACCCCAAAATTTGCCCATCTAATTTTACTTCTAACTGGCTTATTGCTTTAGCATCATCTGCATTTTAAGTCATTAATAAAATCATGCACTCATCAATAATTTAAAAATATGACTTTGGATGTAAAGGTTCCTTTGATTTTCTTAATAACTATTCATATGCTGAATAAGAGCCATTCTTTGACTCTATTTATCTGATTGTGTCTATCACCAATTTAAGGGGTTCATACAATCGATTGAGGTACTAGAAATGAATCATGGATTGTGTAACAAGGTGATAATGAGTTCATTTATCTTCTGATGCATCAAGCCAAGGTCTTATGCATATCAAGTACAAAGTACCATGGATTAGAGGTTAGATCAAGACATGAGTGTGGAATTCGAATTTAATTATTATGGAGTATAAATTTGATTCAAAGATCTTCATTCAAGATTTGTACAAATGTCACTACCTGTGATTCAAGTGACATTCTATCAAACTCCTTACAAATTCCCTGTGTAAGATTTGTTCATGGTTGGCTTCTTAAAATTCATTGTCATTATTAGAAGCTTCATTCCCCTCAAAGTTTAAACAAAATACCAATACATGTTCATACAATGCCATTTCATCCAAACATGGTCCAAGTCATATTACACAAAAAATACACATCTAGGAATCTAAATATCATGCTACTACATTGCGTCTATACATGAGATCCTTTGTTCCTAAGCCTTCAAATCACTGCTCCAAACTTCACTTTATAATCTCTGACCATTCTTTAAAGTATGTTGCCAACATCAATTTCTCACTTTACAACAGTACTTCAGTTAACCTGCAACCAAATCAGAACATACATCATTATCAAAAAAAAATATCAAAGTCACAATACACATACATGTTCACATCATTCTGCAGAAGAACAAATTCAAGTGATGCAATTCATTCATGATACAAACCAAAACAGCCCCTGTCCATACTCTCATATATTATTTCTAACAGATTTTCGGCTCACAACCTTTGATTCAATTCACCAGTTCAGTTTACAGATGACAGAAATTTGTTACAAACCAAGTTCAAACCTTTCCTAACTTTTTCTAAATAACCAACAAACCCCAAACAGTCAGCAACTAACTTTCTAACCTTATAACTAACAACCTATAACCAATTTTGGAACCAACTGAAACAGAATCATAACTAACTCAAACCACCTAACTGATTCAGTTACAGATATGTAACTACCCTCTAACCACCAACAAACTTCATAACAGAATTCTGGGAAGAGAGAGCAATAGAAATCAGAGGACTAACCTTGAGAATCAACCTCTATATAACTGGGGCTTCTTCTTCAGAATCATGGGCCACGCCATTATTCCATCCTTCTTCAATCCTCTCCATCGTCTTCATCACTTCACACTCTGCTTCAAAGCTCTTCACTCATCATTCTCCACTTCGATTCCTCTCTTCAATCTTCATCAAGCTTTCATCAATCTTCAAACACCTTCAAGAACCACCTTCGATCTCCAATCCTCAACCCTTTTCATCATTGATTCAATCTCCAAGACTTCAAGGCATCAAAATTTCCATCTCAATTCTTCATCAATCACAATCGGAATTCAAACATCTACAATCTTCACAGAATCGATCTTCTTCAACGCATCTCCAATCTTAGATCACCATCACGTTCATCATCCAATCTTCTTCAAGAATTATCTGCATCCAACGTTCTTCATCATCATCACGGCGACAACAAATTGATCTCCGTTAAGAATTTGTGATTTCAGAAACAAAAAGAAGGCAACATTCTTTAACTCGAGTTCAACAGAGCGGAGAGACGGGACGAGATCGGAGAAAAGACATCGGATTAGGAGAGAAGAAGGCGAAGCCGGAAGGGAACGATCGAATACCATGTTTGTACTTCTCGCGGATTCCTTTCTTCGTCTTCGTCTTCGTCGAGAACGAAGAATCATCGGCTTCGCTCGGTTTGCAGAGATGTTACGCGATTGAAATTTGAGGCGGAGAGTGAAACGGAGATACGAGATATTGATCATTTCCTATTGATTCGCGGTGGAGACTTCTAGCCGGAGGAAGAGTGAGGCCGCCGCTCGCCGCCGTGTTCACTGAGGGAGAGATGAAGTTCAAAGCTGAACGGTCACACTTCTATACCCTAATTCCCTATTTTATTTCAATTATCTTTGTTAACTTAATCTGAATATTAACCTAAGGTCCATAATTGATTAGAGTTACTATAAGGTTTAGTTATCATATTAATGTTAACATAAGGTTTAATTTCCCATTATTGACATTAGTTAATTAAAATCTGAATTAAACTGAATAATATTCATATGGATCAAACAAAATTCTCTTGGGCCATGTTCATCCTCACCCCCATGTGAGCCCGCAAAAACGCCATTTTTGGCATGCTGTAAAAAAACACTAGCTTGGGCCTGAATCACTTTCTACACCCCTAGGGCCCATAGTTTCTTTTTTGGTAAATGAATTCTGAACAAATAAAGACTCAGTGGGCTCAGCGCCCTTACTCCTTACACCCTGCAATTCAGGATTGCACCCCCTGTCTCCCTTTTTTATTTTTAATTAATTGATTCTTTTTATTTTAATTGGTTTTTTTGTCACTTCTTTTAATAATAAAAATGCTGATTTTTCTTATTCTTTTAGACTTCAATACTAATTTTTGACACATAAAAAATAACCACAAAAAAAATATTAGTTTAGGCTTGTATTTATTCTTTTGTTTGATTCAATTTCCTTCATGAAAATCACATAAAAATAATATTACTTTTAATTCACTCTTGTGCTATATTTTGACTTGTTCTATTTCATGCTCTTGTACTATTTTCATGTATCCTACTTGTTGACTTCTAATTGTGATCCTTATTTTCATATTCTTTTATTCCTAACCTTAGGTAGAAACCATGATAACATTAGGTAGAAATTTCCTTCATGCTTAGGCTAGTTTCTTTTCCTTTTCAACCTTAAAACATCTAATAAATACTTGAATAAAATTCCCCATAAAAAATACAAAGAAAATACTTAAAACACTAATAAACAAAGTGAAAATCTTAAAAAGGGAATGGAAGCTTGAACGTCCCTTGCTTAAGGGAATGTTCGAGTGCTTGGATCTCCCTTGCTTAAGGGTCCCATTCAGGCGTAAGTTCCCAACTTCTAAAAAACACCAACCAAAGAGTAACTCGAGTTTCCCTTGCTTAAGGGATTTCCTCGAAACGCTCAAAATCTCTCTTCTCTCTCTTGCCTCCGAGGCATTCTTTCTCTTGCCTTCAGGGCATTCTTTCTCCTAATCGGACACGTTACTTCCGCTCCATTCCCAGCTTAAGACTCCAGAGGTCGAGCAGCGGAGTGCGAATGTAACTTCGTCCACTAAAAAACACAAAAACAAACAAAAACTAAAGAGCCAAACTACGGCGCTCTGATTCCTGAAAAGGATACGTAGGCATTGGGTCGCGGGGCCTAAGCGAGCACAATTATTTATAAACCTTTTTTCCCCGTGTTTCTTCTTCTTTCATTTGCATGCATTCCCTTAGTAATTAAGCTTTAGATTTATACACCCTTTAGATAGCAACAAACATATGTGGATACCATCGAGTACGATGGGCGTGAGGGGTGCTAGCACCTTCCCCTTGCGTAACCGACTCCCGTACCTTGATCTCTGGTCGCAAGACCTTTTCTTATCCTTTTCTTTATTCCAGGTTTTCTGATATTCCTTTCCCTCATGGGATAAATATATTGGTGGCGACTCTATACCATAGTCGAATAAACAACTTCGAATCCTTCAGATCTAAGTCGATACCTTGGACGGTTCCTTAATGATCTACCTTCAGATCTAAGTCGATACCTTGGACGGTTCCTTAATGATCTACCTTCAAGTCGATACCTTGGACGGTTCCTTAATGATCTACCTTCAGATCTAAGTCGATACCTTGGACGGTTCCTTAATGATCTACCTTCAAGTCGATACCTTGGACGGTTCCTTAATGACCTACCTTCAGATCTAAGTCGATACATCAGACGGTTCCTTAAAGCAATCAATCTTCAAGATCTAAAGTGGAAACTTCGGACGGTTCTGTAACGATCAAAATTCAAAATCTAAAGCGGAAAATTTGGACAGTTCTGTAACGATCAACCTCCAAGATTTAAAGCGGTAACCTCGGACGGTTCCGTAACGGTCAACACAGAGATTTAAATCCTTCATCAAGATATAATCAATGGATTCATTCTGATGAACAAACCATCAACACATTCACTATATGGCATCTGAAAGCCCATCTCAGGTAATGTTTTGATCCGCCAACGATATTTCTCAAGCCGCATTCAATGCAAATTCCAGCATCACTTCTGGTGGAGGTAAGTGCAAATTTCAGGGCATCTAAATATTCAATCATCTTCTACCTTCAGATTCCAATCGGTCTCTTCAGGTTTAAGAAGATTGAATAGGGGCAAATGTTATACCCCAAAATTTGCCCGCATTTTTTTTCAAAGAGAAGGCAACAGACTTCTGTCTAAAAATTGGGAGTTTCATATAATCTTGGATTTTATTTCATAAATATCTTGATTTTATGAATGCTCTGTTTTTAGGATATTTTTATACGGTATTTTGGTTCGCTGTTGAATTTATTCTTACACAAACAATAAATATTGTTTATCACTTCACACGCTGTTTATTTGAGATTTATTTTCAGATAAATAATACTGACGCAATTGGTACAGAATTAAATTTTGCAGGTGCAGAGTCCGGGGATTCAAACTGTACTGGTAACAATTAAAATATTACTGGTTTTGTTTCCCACTAATTTTTGTACTATATTATTGTTTTCAAATCTCTTTCTTTCTTTTCAAATCTCTTTCTTTCAAATCAAATCCTAACTTTATTCTATACATCTTTCTTTTCAAACCCTACCATGTATTTTTTTCAAAACCTACTATCATTCAAACTTTCCTTTTTGTACGGTACCACTTCATTCCCCAACGTCTCCATCCCTCTTTTCACTCTATAGATACCCCTCATTTTTTCCATAAAATCTTGCATCAAATCTCACTCATCTCCCAAATTTCTATCATACTATCTCCTAATCATTTCCTCTTCTTCCCCGGCAAAAATGGCAAAGTGGGTGGATACGTTTCTTCTTGTGGTCATCACTGTTTTTGTGGTGATCATGTCCTTTTTCTGTCTGCATAGTCCTGAAAAATGCGGACCTGGGATGTTTACACTCCCGTACATCTATATACTGTTGTTTATAGCATGGGTTTTTAATCGTCATACTTAAAGTTTGTCGTATCTTTCGCTTTCAAGTAATGTACCATTCATTATAGTTGTCGTACTGTTCGCTATATTTTTATGTAATATTTGTACTGTCAGTATTAAATATTGTACTATCTGTTGTACCGTCGTTTAATTATCGAGATAATATTATGTGTGTTTATTGCTAGTTAAATATTTATTTATGTGCATTAAATCCTTTTCAATTTTATTATCGGTAATTTCGTTCGCATACAGTATATTAATTATTTATTATGATTTTGTTTTTCTAACAAACCATGTAAATAATTTTTCACCATTAACACAACAAAAACAAAAAAAAAAGAAAAAAAATTAACTTTAAGTGTTGTTTTTTTTTTTACTTTAACTGTTACGTTAATATCCGGACAGCCAGTTACCAGTCAAACCCGCTGACAGCACAATTCTCCGTGTTTGTACCATCCGTCATGTCAATCATTCACATTTCAAATTTCCAAGATTTTTGTTCTAGAAGTCTTCTGATAATCACATGATCAGCAGAGACTCAACACTGCACAAAAATCAGGTGCGCCTAACTGTCTCCTACACAAATAGTCCCTAACTAGGGTTTTTGTTTTTTTCAGGAGAACAAGTTTTTTGAGACCTCAAATGGATTTCATGGATCTCCATATGTCTCAAAGTACCACCAGACAAATTTTCAAACTTCAATTCACTCAGACGCACAGTCAGCAGCTCAAACAGTCAACAGACAACCAGTTTGACCGAAAAGTCAACAGACAGTCAAAAATGCAATTTTTTGTCAATATCCACATTTTGTCAAAAGATTCATCATTTGATCAATGGTTGATCATAATTCATCAAGAAAAGTTCAGAAATCAACAAAACTCTAAGTTTCAAAATTAGGGTTTTCTCCTAAAAAGTCAATTGAACATTGACCGACCATAACTCTTTCCTTGTTCATCCGAAAAATTCCAACCAAATCTTATTTTGAAGGAAATTCAATTATCTTTCAAATGAAATTGGTCCCATGGTCATTGGATTTACCATTTAGAAAATATGAGCTAAGACATTACAGGTCATTTTCAAAGTCAACAAAAAGCAGTTTTTTGTCAAAGCCCATAACATCAAGATAAATTCTCCAAATGCAAAAAAAGCTTCCAAAGTAGCTTGTAGAGGACATCTTGAGGTTTCTAAAAAGTACAATAACTTCTTCATATGATCAAAATTGAGGGAGTTATGCCTTGTTGAAGTTGGCCATTTTTTGGGAAAATGCATGAAACCAACATTGATCAAATTTGTTTTTTCCAAAAGGGCCCAAGCATTTGTGATCCAAACATGTTCCTAATAATGTTTAAGGCCTCCCACGACCAATCTTAGGCCCATGACATTTTTATTTCTTTTTTTATTTAATTTTACTTCATTTAAAGTTAAATTAAAAAAGAAATGATCCAAGATAATGATCCAATGCTTTGTCTCTAGCATGAGTCACCAAGTTTGATCCAAATTCTGAAGCATAGAGGTACAGAAGACCTATGGCAAGAGGGGTGAAGAAAATTGAAGCCATGGCCAAGATTTTCAAAGCTTTTATTCATAAAAAATTCAAAATTTTAAAGACACTCAAGTATGCAAGAAAAGCTTGGTTGCTTAAGTTCTAAGCAATCAATCTTGCCTATATATAGCATGAGCCTATCAGCATCAGAAACACACGAATTCAGAGCCAATATTATACTTGTATCACACTTGAAATTTTCAAAGAAATTTAAATTTTGAATTTTGAGTTTAAGCTAATTTCAAGTACAAATAAACATCCAAACACGTTCCTCAAGTAATTCTGAAACTATCCCAATCATTTCCAACAATCAAAGCACCCTGAACCAAGCACTATAGCTCACGGTTTGTCCAAACAAAAACTAACACAAATTCAATCATACATGCATGTTTAACAAGATGTAATTGCATGTTTATGTTTGGTTAGATGCTCTGATCGTTTCTGGAACTTTAATTTGATTTTAATGGATGTATGAAGCAACTACCATTTTAGGGTTCTTGAGCTCAAAATTTGGGATTTACGATTTAGGCAAAATTGCAGGTTCTAAGTGGTACTATTAAACTCGTATGAACCAGACGAATCGAACCATGACCTCGCGCCAAATTTCTTTTGTGTCTAACCCCTATTCGTGTTTCACAGGTGTGAAAGATTGAAGCTTTTTACAGCTCCCTGTAAATGAGCGGTGTAAAAAGCTCTTCTGATGAAGAAGATGAGACGTGGCTCCCTCCTATTGGCCAGAGGGCGCGCGTGTTTTATTTTTTAAAAATCTCTGATCCGGTGCTTTGCAGGTTATGTTCGTGCCATACGCCTTCGCTCCAGTCACCATCAGATGCATCTGATCATCCATCCAATGCACATGCCTTGCCAGTCCATACCATGGACTCTCCAGTCAACCACACAGGATCCTTTTATTTAATTTTTCTATATTTCTTTTAATTAATTTAATTTCTCTTCTAAATTGATTAAAAATAGTTTAAAAAAATCAAAAAATTATGCAAAAATATTTTAAGGTTGATAAAATAATATATTAATTTTTGACATAAAAATATTTTATTTTCCTTTATAATTAAAATATTTTTTTTAATTAATTAGTATATATTTATATATTTTCCTTTTAATTATTTCTAACCTATCAAAAAATCAAAAAAAAATATTTTCTTTTTATTAAATTTAGTTTATATATTATAAATTTATTTTGTACATAATTAGGATATTTTTCTCTTTAAGTTTAATTTATGTGTATAATTATTTGTATAATTATATGTTAATTAATTTAATAATCTCAAAAAACAATTTCAAAAATCACAAAAAAAATTAATTTTATTTTAAAATTAATTAACAAACAATTTGGATATATTTTAGACTTAACTTTTTAGGTTTAAATTTTATTTCTAATTTTTGACCTTTTAATTAAATTAATTATGCATTAATTAAAGTCAACCATCCAAAAATCCAAAAATATGTTCCCTTTATCTTATTGCAATTTAAATTCATAGATAAGTGTATAGGTTGTCAAATTCATGTAAATAGCGTAGTTTACATTTCTCGCACAATCGATGTAATAGCGTAGATTTACTTTCCGCATTTTACATTCCCGTACTTTAATTTATGTACATATAATACTGCGTGTATGTCAAGAATAAAAATTGAAGCGCTAGATCACTAATCTCAAAGATAACATATCTGAAAACAAAACACAATCACACTTGCACCTCTTAGGGTAATCCCTCTGTTACTCTTTTCAAAAATCAATTCTACTGTTCAAATACAATTCAAATTTCTGTCTGTATCCAGTCAAGGAAAATTTTCTAAAGAAATAGGAAAGAACCTTATAAACTTAGGGTATACCTCCTAATTGCTTGCTCAATCAAAAAACAACAAAAGTTCTTACACATCACTATTTTTTCAAAACAAACTTTCAAAAAGACTACACTTTGTATATATCCAAACAAGGATCATTACGAAGTTAAAAATCTTTTTCAAACCATCAAAATATCTTTCGAAAGATAAATACTTTGTATACATCCGCACAAGGATCATTACAAAGTTAACTCTTTACAAAATATTTAAAACCACATACAAGCATTTCAAGCAAAACAAACAATTCAAACAAGTGAGCTAAGCAATTAAGAGCCCATGGATAACCATGGATACAAAGGGTGCTAACACCTTCCCTTTGTATAATCTACCCCCGAACCCAAAATCTCTTTAAGGTCTTTTTCTGTTTCTTTTATAAACCTTTCCTTAATTGGATAAAATAAAAGTCGGTGGTGACTCTCTGATATTCACAACTCAAAAGTAAAAGACGAGTCAATTCGCATCCCATAAAAAACCGAGGCGACAGCGCCTATCTCCTTCCAAATTTCGTGTGAAGGGTCCGGCGTGCCGTCCTCCCAAGTGAAACAAGGAGGTAAAAAAATGACACCACAGAAAAATGGTGACTATGCTGGGGACAAGTAATAACCTTGGTTTTCATCCAAAACAATGGTTAACTTGTGCTGGTCCAACCCCAATGAGGAATTAAGGATGCCAAATTCCCCCTCAAACAAGAGAGGTTATGCCTAACCTCTGTGTCATATCATGTATTTGTTGTATTTTTACTTGTTTACTTTTATGGGTTTTGTATCGAGAAAGGGCTTGATTTCCCCTTGTGGTGAGAAATCCTACACCCGGATTCGAGTGCAACATAAGATAGGATTGAGGATGTCTTCCCGGTGAAGCCTCTAATCTTGGTCCAAATCTACTCTTGGGATATGCCTGGCTGGTTGTGATTAACTGTGCCAATGCCTTTTGAGACTGATTTGTACAAGGAGGACCTAGAAACACTTTAACCCCACTTAAAGCCTCTTAGGACGTAGAGCGGTGATTACGAAAGTAATTGTCACGCAGATACTACACTCAAAAAGATTCTCTTAGAGATACCGTCAAATGTATCTTTAGGATCGAGTAATGGACTCTGAGATCTCTAGAACCCGTTCTACAGATACAAAAATCAAAATCCATAGTTCACCCTGGGGCGAGGTTAGAGACGTGACTCCATGACAACTACACCCTTCTACCCCATGTTTGCTAAAACTCTTGTGTGCGCATTCATGCATACATTCATCATAATAATAAAAAACAAAGATTCTTTTCGAGTCATTTTTCAAGGAAACTAAATAACAAACGTTATGAACTTCAGAGAGAAAGAGAGAAAGAAATAGAGAAAGGACTTAAGGATCTATACCATGGATTACGAAAGAAAAAGAGCTAGGAAATACACCTTCAAAATTCCTAAGGTCGATGAATTGGAAAAGCTCAGAAAACTGGTGGTCAACCCCTAGGCTTTCAAGGAGAAGTATGGAAAACTTCTGCCTCTTCTCAGTACCAACATTGTGGATGGGATCCTTCCCACTTTGGTACAGTTTTACGATCCAACGTATGACTGTTTCACCTTTCAAGATTATCAGCTCATGCCTATGTTGGAGGAATATTCTCGTCTGGTTGGAATACCCGTGTACGCGCAAGATCCGTACTCCGGTTTGGAAAAGAATCTTGACGATGTCATCATTGCAGCAACGACTCCCTTTAACGTAGTCGACGTCAGAACTCATAGGGTGAGTAAAGGAGGAACTAAAGGATTACCCTCTAAGTTTCTAATGGATCAAACTCGGTACTTCTTCAGCATCCAAGATATGAGTGCTTTTGAGGACATCTTGGCATTTCTCATCTATAAATTGTTTCTGTTCCCTAACATTGACAACTTCGTCAACATCGACGCATTAAGATCTTCTTAATTGGAAATCCAGTTCCAACCTTGCTTGCGGATGCTTACCACTTTGTGCATTCAAGAAACCTGCATCAAGGAGGATTAATCACATGTTGTGTACCTTTGTTATACCAATGGTTCGTCTCGCACCTGCCCAACTCTGGAACTTTATGGAACCCGAGGGATGGCCTTTGGTGGTCACAAAAAATCATGTCCCTCACATACTCGGACATTGATTGGTGTAATCATGACAACGACGAAACCAAGATCATCTACAGTTGCAGAAGTTATCTCAACGTACCCCTTATTGGAACTAAGGGAGGAATCAATTATAATCCAGCTCTAGCCCGTCGTCAATACGGCTATCCCATGAAAACATACCAAGTTACATTCAATTGGAGGGCCTGTTCTTCAAGAACATTGACGATCACGGTAACATGCTGAAGAAGGAAATTGTCCAAGCCCGGCGTCATATTCACAGAAAGGGGAGAAGATTGTTAGGGAAACATCTTTGCATCTCTTTGAACCCTTAACTTCAATGGGTACGCACCAGGGCATTCAAGCTCAAAATGCCATACCCGAATCAAGAACCTATTCCCCTAAGGGAACTAATCTTCCTTTTCTCCACCGATGTCGAGAAACTACGAGCGGCATTAACTAAGGTGTGTCAAGAAAGGAATGCATGGAGAAACAAGTACCGTATCGTCAACGCTGAAAATGTTGAGATTCAAAATCTCCTAAGAAGGAAGGATGAGTTACTTGAATTACTCGAACGACAAGTGACACAAACGTCACTTTCTCAACATATCCCTCTTGATTCCTGGATCATCGATCAGGTCACGTCAGAAAATGCTCAACTCAAGAAACAGAAGAAGATGTTAGAGCGTGAAGTTGGTTCTTCGTCGAAGTTTTAATGTCCTTTCTCTCTGTTTCTTTGTATTTCCCTTTTCGAAGTTTGTAAAAAATGGCATTTCGCTTTATGAATAAAAAGTTTGATGTTTTGCAGCGTAATTATCGTGTTTCCTTGAAAAACATTCTTTAACTGCATATCATGCATCATCTTAGTCATAGCACCGACACGAGAAACGTCGCGGTCTTAATCGTAACTTTCCTTACTCGAGAGACAGAGAGAGAGAGGAGGAGGAGAAGTAGGGGAAGAAAGGCATTCAAGATGTCTCATTTATATAACACTCGTTCAAGTCGCAAGAAAAGAATGGACGATTTAGAGCAAGAGAATGGAGAACTCAGAGAAGAGGTCACCACTCTCAAAGAATCTGTTGAAAGACTCAACAATATGGTAGAAGCCCTGGTGGTTGCACAAAGTCGACCTCCGCCAGAAGAACCACAAAGGACTGTGGTTTTTGAGATTGTTTCTACTCCTATTCCTCATTATACCATGCCACCCAACCGACCTTGGGGCATGCCATATAACTTCATTCTAGAAAGGTGCATACCTCCAAGTTATGAAGTTTCCAGAGTTACAACGGATATGCGCCCACCGGAGGGTTACAGACCTCTAGAAATGGAAATTCCAAGAGCAACAGCTACGGGTTATGCACAACAGAATGTTGAGATACCAAGATCTGCTGCCATCATGACTTCTTCATAGCCAATTGTGCATACTTTTCCTCCGCTAGGCGGACAAGTGTATCATCATGCTCCTAGTGAGGACGTTGGCATGTATGAAATATTGGACAAGTTCCAGCAACAGTTTCTACAAATGCAGAAGGAACTCAAGACTCTTCGAGGACAAGATCTATTTGGAAAGAACGCCGCAGATCTCTGCCTGGTTCCAAATGTAAAGATTCCTCACAAATTCAAAGTACCAGATTTCGAGAAGTACAAAGAGAATTCATGCCCACAAAGTAACCTAGTAATGTACGCTCGAAGGATGTCAACTCAAACTGATAATCAACAATTGCTCATTCACTATTTTCAAGACAGACTGACTAGTGATGCACTCAAATGGTACATGAACTTGGACAGTTCAGAGAATCGTACTTTTCGAGACCTCGGAGAGGCCTTCGTCAAACAATATAAGTACAATCTGGATATGGCTCCCGACAGAGATCAACACCGGGCCATAACCCAAAAGGATAGAAAGAGTTTCAAAGAATACGCTCAGAGATGGCGTGAAGTTTCTGCTCAAATTTGTCCTCCTCTTGAAGAAAAAGATGTGACAAAAATCTATCTCAAGACTTTGAGTCCATTTTACTACGGACGAATGTAAACATGAGCGTACGTCTAGAAGAAGCAGTTCGAGAAGGACGCTTGAACAAAGAATCAGAATCCTCTATTGGTCCTAAGAAGTAAGGAAGTTCTTTCCAGAAGAAAAAGGATCAAGACGTCAGCAATGTCTTACACAAATCAAGAAAAAGGTATCAACCTCAAGTTGCTACAATAATTGTTCCCTCTAATTATCATTTAACAAATTTTAAATGAAAATACCAGTGTTGGATAATCGGGATATTACACATATCAATTTAACTTTTTAAACTTCTTTTTTAAAGTGATTAAGCACTTAATGTAAGTAACATCTATTAAATCATAATGAAAAAAATTAAATTATATTCGATTGTCAATTATATCATAATAAATAATAAATGTGTAATAATTAAAAGATAAACGTTATGTTGTTCAAATAATGGAAAATAAAATATTAATAAGAATTTATGTATGATAAAAAATCAACAATCAATAATAATAATGATAATAATAATAATAATAATAATAATAATAATAATAATAATAATAATAATAATAATAATAATAATAATAGACTTTTAAATTCTATTTATAGTTAATGACAAAAAACAGTAGATAATACTAAAATTGTGGACAATATTATAGATATGATCGTTTATAGGGGCTGATATAGCAAGAAACTTATGATACATATAGCTAAGCTGGTGGCGTCTTATGTTTTATTTTAATCTCTTGTTGTCTTTTTTGATGTCTGAATTTGAGTGATCGCCTTGTAATCCATTGCTTTTTGAATTAATTCAATCTTCGTTGATTAAAAAAAAGAAAAAAATAGTAAAATACTTTCAATATTATAATAATATAAATTACTTATTTAAAAACATAATTTTTTTTGATAAAATAAAGTTAAAATATATCCTTTTGAGTTTTCATTAATATAATATATTCAATTGCAAAATATATATATTATATTTAAAATATATTATAATATAATTAAAAGT
This sequence comes from Vicia villosa, assembly GCF_029867415.1. NCBI lineage: Eukaryota > Viridiplantae > Streptophyta > Magnoliopsida > Fabales > Fabaceae > Vicia > Vicia villosa. The sequence continues at coordinate 30,653,681 of NC_081181.1, forward strand.
GAAATAGTATTAGTAAATAATATTAAAATTTATGGTAATCAAAATAAAAGTATTAATGTAAATTTATAGTATAAAATTAAATAATGAATGCCACAACTAAAATTTTATAATTACAATAATGATATGTAAATTTTTAAAATATTATTTAGAGTCGCGATTAATTTTTAAAAAAATATATATATGTATGTATTATAATTTAATTAAAAAAAATAAAATTGCAATTTTATTATGAATTATGGAAATAAATGATATATTATTTTTTGTAAAATCTTTTTGTTGAATATGATGTAACTAAATTTATTAGTTTTGTATCACAAAAAAAATAATAACATGATTTTATTGATTAGAAGAAAATAATATTATATATTTTAATGATATACACAATAATAAAAATTCGGATATCAAATTTAAATTTTTTTTTTTGATAGAATTTTGAAATAAAGAATGAAAGTAATGAGGCAAAAATTTTATTATGCAAATATTATTTTTTACAGAAAAAAGAATATTTTATAGTATAAAATTAAATAATGAATGCAACATATTATAATTAGGGGTGTTCGCGGTGCGGTTTGGGCGGTTTTCACGAAAAAAATCGTACGAACCGCAAGAAAAAAAATCGTGCGGTTTGGTTTGGTTCGGTTGACTTTTAAAAAAAATCCGAACCAAACCAAACCAAACTAATGCGGTTTGGTTCGGTTCGGTTGGTTCGGTTTTTTACAAATATTTTATTGAGTCATACATACACATATAGATGACAACATAATTTTGTATTTAGACATTCATACACTATCAAATAACAACAAAACTCGTCATATTTTGACAACAATTTTCCATTTAATATGTAAAAATTAAATTAGACAAAAGTGGAATATTAAACATAAAATAATAGCATAAAACAATATAAAAATTATTATAATGAAACAACGGAATATAAGAGACAGGAGATCTGTGAAGGTGAAAAAGAAAAGAAAGTGTTGAGAGATTAGAGAAGATGTGCGATAAAAACGAAACTGAAGTACGAAACATTTACATAAAAATGAGAAGGTGAAAAAGAAAGACTATAAGAGAGTAGAGATTATAGAAGAAGAAGGAAGATGTATGTGGCAAAGAAGGTGCGATAATGTTATTAGAGATTTGAGAAGATCGGGCTGAAATTATATGTGTAAGGATGAGAAAATTGTTGGTAATCATAAGGCTTAGGTATAATAGGTTTAAGTTTATGTTGGATGTGAGTTAAGTAAAATTTAGGTTGTGATATAATGCGGTTTGATTCGGTTTGGTTCGGTTTACAAAATACAAACCGCAAACCGAACCAAACCGTACGGTTTTGTTAAAAGATGACCCAAACTAATCCGAACCAAATGCGGTTTTTTGCGGTTTCAGTTTGGTTTGGTTTGCGGTTTTCTATTGGGTTGGTTTGGTTTTGATCACCCCTAATTATAATTAGAATAATGAAATGTAAAATTTTTAAAATGTTATTTAGAGTCGCAATTAGTTTTTTTTTAAATTATTTAAGTATGTATTAGATTTTAATAAAAAATTAAATTGTAAATATATTATTGATCGGAAAAATAGAAAGTGTACTATTTTCACGATGTAATAATAAAAAGGTTAATTCCAAGTATCGATCTCGAGGACTACGTTGGAATATAAGTTATTATAATTATTCGATTAAATAAAAGAACATGGGGGTTGTTGTTGAATTATAATTTCTAATTGTAAAATTAAAATAAGCAGAAAGTAAATTGATGCTTTTTCACTAATATGAGTTATATGCCAAGGTAAGGTGTATGATTTGCTCTGTAACAACCCTGAATTGAGATCTCTCCAACAAGTTCATGATATTCAATTACTAAATCTTTGGGTTGTTTTCTCATAAGTCCTTATTGAGAAAACCTTTGGCTTTTCATCTTAATACATAAGTCCTTAGAGAAATAAGATAAAACCAAGCTTTTATTATCAAGAGTTTCTAAGTAGCCATAGGGTATCCCTAGTCCTAGGTTATATCTACTATGGTTCAATCGTATACAAACCTTAACAATTGCGATCCGGCAAATTGTTAACCACACAACAATCTTTATCGGTCCAATAAAGAAAGCATTAAAAACAGTATACAATTGAATTGAATAACAAGAACATGGAATTGATCAAATCAGAATATCAAAGTCATTACAAACCAAATCAGGGACACCCCCTAGCATTGGGGGGTTTAGCTACTCATATTGTTCAAAAGAAATTCAAAGATATAAAAGTTAAACATTACAAATAATTGAGGAGTTTTTGATCTTCAATTTCTTTTGCTCATGAATGATCTTCGTTCTTCAACAATCTCATACGTTACTTTTTCTCGATGTGTTTCAATTTCCTGTGTAAAGATACCCCATCTCTTCTCAATCATTCACTATATATTGCAAACCCTTCTTTTAAGTCGAAAAGTACCAAAACACCCTTCTGGATCACTTTTTTAGTTAAAATCACAAAAACATGCAAATCAGCGTAACAAGCCAACACGGGCCGTGTTAGGCAACACTAGTACCCGTGTTGGTCTCCTGGATCCACTCATTTAACTTCCAGCACTCAGGAGCAGCAACACGAGTCGTGTTATGCAACACGGGTGCCTGTGTTGCTCCACTATCTTCCATCTATTTCTTCTTCGTTTGCTTGCCCAGCAACACGGGTCGTGTTACCCAACACGAGCGCCCGTGTTGCTTCACTGAGTCTTTTTCTTCCTTCTTTCTTCGAGCTCTTTACTTCCAACACTTCTTACAATGCATACAATAAACCATCTCCTACGATCTGAGGCACCACAAAACAAACACACCAAAGCATAAAATGGGAAAATAACTCGAAAACTAATTAGAGGATATAAAATGCAAATGCAACTAGAAATACTTAAACGGACTCAAAAAGACTATACTATGACCTGAAGCAGTGCAAAATACCTGGATTATCGTCAGGAAAGTGACAAAAACATAGTGAGAATCGTGATCGATCACAACCTCAAACTTATCTCATTGCTTGTCCTCAAGCGATGCTCGAGAAACAAACAAGGATCCCCCAAAATATTCACAATCATCTTACCACAGTACTGCTGAGATCTTTCGCAGCTTCCTTTCTATAGGCCTTTCAACATTTTCTTCTTTCTCGAATTTAGTGATTCAGCTATACTTCCACATCGAGGTATCTCTTTACCTGTCAGCTTTTCATACTCTCACCAAAGCTCTCAGGTTAAAGTGTTTTCACTCAATAATCAAAGCATGCAAAGTCAGCTCATAAGTTTGTATAACATTTATCTTCATCTCATACACACACGACACACACTTTTTGAGGTCTTCCAAGGTTATAACAAGGCTATTGGACAAGGTGGGATGAACAAACAAACGGGAAAAACTAGTGGCTTTTGGCTCAGAGTCAGGGTTGCTACTTCGATCACTGTGTTATCTCACTTTTCACAATCACAAGTGTCGGACATTGTTTCTTAGGATTCTTGATTTCCTACTCATGTATTTCTTTGAGCATTTATTTTCTTTCAAAGCTTAATTTTCAAATCAAATCCTCATAAAGGTAAGTGCTTTTGTATTCATCATCTCTTTTCTCTTTTTTTTTCTCATCATCTATATTATCTTTTTTTTCTACTGCACTTACCTATTCTTTTCTGTTTTCGGTGTACCGACCCCAAACTTAAGATGTTTCACAGATTAGAATTCAACAACCCTTATCTAAGCAGGGTAAGGAAGTGTTTGGGCTACTAGTTAAATTATGCAGTTAACAAACAAACGAAAGGATATACGGCTCAAGCGGGGTTAACAAAGGATAGCGAAAAGGTTGGCTTGAAAGGCTCTAGGTTAAAACAAACAAGTGCCTCAGTGTGTAAACATGTGCATTAGAAATTCCAACAAATACTTACACAAACTAAAAGTGACGATGACATACCTGACGAACTCTCATGATGATTTTGTATTTGGATTTCTGTAATCCTCACCATGTTTGGTCAAGCTCAAAGGGTCCAAAACACCTCTTGTATGGTATAGCTTTATCTCCTCCTTGGGTCTACAAGTCTATCGTCCGGGTCAAAGCTCGAAAGTGCGTCCTATCATTAAGTTCAACAGTAATAACTTTTTGGGGGTTCCTTTCATCACTATGGGGTGCACATTTGTCCACTATCTCAGATTTTCATCACTTGTCTTGATAACAACTTCAGCATCCTGCACTCACATGTCCTAGATAAACACACAAACTACAAACAAAGTACTGACATAAAATCAAAATAGAAATACTGAAAGCAATAAATAAATATTCCCCCCAAACCTGAACTAAACATTGTCCGCAATGTTTTAGTACAAGAGTGAGAGGTACATACCGGACCTACTGAGGAGGTGGTGGAAATTGCAACATTAGACGTTGCATCATCTTGTGCATTTCTGTTATCATAACTCCTTGGCGGTTCTGCTCCTCGCCTTTTCTAGTTTCCTCAGTTCGGAGATACCCAATTTCAGAGCGGACCCATTCCCACTGATTCGGAGCCATAGAAGAGGATCCTAAACCATGGGAGTTAAAATGAGAGGGCGCCGATGTGAATTGAGGTTGAGTCGGGGCTTCTTCATCTCCTTGGTCACCTGCATCAAAACTAGCATCTTGGCCGTCCTCATCGTGAACGACATTAGTATATAGCCTATTAGCACGATTAGAAGTGCTGGATTTTTCAGGGTCGGGTAATTCAAACAGAAATATATGTATACTTACCAACCAATAACCACCGTCAGTAATGGAAATCATGGACTGATGGATGAGAGATTCCATATCAATTCTAATTTTACCTGCAATAGGGATGTCGGCCTGCAATAAATCTTTATACCCAAAATGAACAGCAATTTGGGTGATAAGACCTCCTACAGAAATTCCACCAGAAGAAGCACGACCCACTTTTCCCAAAAAATCAGCCACGAACGCTGCTGCATTAAGCACATCATGGTTTAACATTGCATAGAGGAAAAAGAGTTCCCTCATGGTTGCAACGCCATGGCTGTCACCCCTGCCAAACACTGTATATGCAAGACCTTTTTGGGCATACTGAATACATGGATTCTGAATCCATGATGACTTAGCGCTCGTGGCGACATAAGCTTCCAAACTTGTGATATCTCCCCAAAATTGTTGTCCCGGAAATTCATCCGGAACTGACCCAGGTCCGTAGATGGGTAAACCGAGGACACCACCTAACTCCTCTACAGTTAACTCATGGTCTTTGTTAAATAGACGGAACTTAAGGGTACCAAAGTAGTACTTGGTAGACCCATTCCACTTCTTCTCTAACTTAAACTCTATGGTGCTCAAAAACTCAAGAGTGAGGCGTTCATATGATGGTGCCTCTAAATACATAAATTCCAACATGCCTACAGAATGAAATAATCTGTGAATTTCAGTTTTTATGCCTAGAGTGTTCATGGTGTTTTCATAGATATACATCGTTGGTGTGAGTTTCTGTTTGACATGGGCTATGTACCTTTTGTGATGGTTGTTGTCCTCAAAGAGAATGTGTGAGGATTGGATTGGCGTACCGGGCGTTTGCGTGTGCCAGAGGTAGTAGCGACTTGCTTACCCGTGTTGCTCTTTTTGGGTGGCATGATTGGTACCTACAAGAGAAAAAGGCAAAACGAAAAATTTAAGAATTAGGCGAAAAAGTTACCGTAGAATTGTAGAGGATGAGGAGTAGAACAACTTTTGTGAAGGGTGTGATGGGTTTTGAGAAGTGTGGAGGGAGAAGTTTGAAGCTTTTGGAATGGGTGTTAATGGAGGTTTTAGGTTTTTGTGAGAGAGAGGTTGAAGAAAAGGGTTTATGAGAGAAAGAGAAAATAAAAGTGAAAATAATGGGGTTAGGGAAGAGAGAACCAAAATTTGATTGGATGGTGATTAGGCATGATGAATGGATGGGGTCCACATGGGCAAGATTCAAAAATTAAAAAAAAAATTCTTGTCAGGCCAACACGGCCACCCGTGTTGGTTTGCTGCCAATTGCCAAAATAATTAAAAGCCCCCAGTGGACACAACACAGTCCGTGTTGCTCCACTGTTTTCTCCAATTTTATTTGCATCGCCCCATTTCCTGGTTAGGCAACACGGCCACCTGTGTTGCTTCATTGTTTTCCCCTTTCAGAAATTGTAATTTCCGCTTGTTCCTTACTTCTCCCGACCTCGTATCCACAACTGGAACTTGACTTACCTGAAAAAGAATTTAATACCAAACAATAAAATAAAACAAAGAGACTAAATTAGGGAAAAATGCGTGAGTTTCCTCCCACGAAGCGCTTCATTTAACGTCGCATGGCTCGACGGTCGTCCATCTTATCCTGTAAGACGAACATTATCAATCAAACCACTCTCTTGTCCTTGATAGTATGGTTTAACCCTCTGTCCATTCACTTTAAATGTATCCCCGTTGGTTTGATTTTTTAATTCTATTGCTCCATGGGGAAACACTTTGTGAACCAAGAATAGTCCTGACCACCGTGACTTTAACTTCCCAAGGAATAGCTTCAACCTGGAATTAAAAAGCAACACCAACTGTCCTTCCCAAAATTCTTTCTTCTGAATCTTTTGATCATGCCATTTCTTTGTTTGCTCTTTATAGATTTTGGCATTCTCATTCGCTTGATTCCTAAACTCTTCCAACTCATGAAGTTGGGACGTTCGAGCTTCACCGGCTTTTAAAAAATCACAGTTTAGGAATTTGGTGGCCCAGAAGGCTTTGTGTTCGAGTTCTAGTGGTAGGTGACAAGCCTTACCATAAACCAGTTGATAAGGAGACATACCTATCGGTGTCTTGTACGCTATTCTGTATGCACATAGAGCATCATCTAACTTTACTGACCAGTCTTTTCGAGAAGCACTAATAGTTTTTTCAAGAATTTGTTTTATTTGCCTATTAGAAACCTCAACTTGCCCACTTGTTTGAGAGTGATATGTGGTGGCGACCTTATGCTTCACATTGTACTTTCTCAGCAAATTCTCCATTAGTTTATTTAAAAAATGAGTACCCTCATCACTGATTAGTGCTCGGGGTACTCCAAACCTAGAGAAGATGTTATGCTTGAGAAAATTCACCACCACTTTCGCATCATTGGTGGTCAAAGCTACAGCTTCTACCCACTTTGATACGTAGTCTACTGCCACCAAGATATAATTCTTCCAAAAGGATGGTGGAAAGGGTCCCATAAAATCAATCCCCCATAAATCAAACAATTCTACTTCCAGCATAGCATTCTGAGGCATCTGATTTCTCTTTGAGATGTTACCTGTTCTTTGACATCTATCACATTCTCGAACGACATGATGAGTGTCCTTGAATAAGGTAGGCCAGCATAAACCAGACTGTAAGACTTTTGCAGCAGTTCTATCACCATTAAAGTGTCCCCCATAATCTGAGTCATGACATGCTTTTAGCACATCCCTTTGTTCCTCCTCTGGCACCCATCTTCTGACCAAACCATCTATTCCTCTTTTGTACAGGAATGGGTCATCCCATAGGTAGAACCTGCAATCATGCAAAAACTTTTTCTTTCGGTAAGAATCAAAATCCTCCGGGATTACCCCACTGTTTATGTGGAAATTGGTAAACAACCGCTGGTCCTCCCAAAGCCTTGAAACTAAGGGTTACTTGCAAGATCGACCAGTTGATCTTAAGACCACGAGCTAAAGTTCTTTGGGATTGTATGTGTCTCGTCGAAGTGTTTGCCTAAGAAACTGTTTTCTAAGGTTGGTAACAAATACAATGTTTTTGCACGCTAACTGTTAGATTCGACTGACAGGTGACTCGTGACCGACAGGGCAAACCTAGACTTAGATTTTTTGTGATATTATGATTATTCCGACCCTAACCTTCTAGGGTGACTCGTGACCACCAGATAGCATCGACTCAGGAGTGGTTCTCTGATGACAACAACCAGTTTCAGTTTACTTTGTTGAAACGATGATCAAGAGACAAAATAAATATTGGTTAAAGAACACAATACAAATGAAAGCTTCGAAGCATATGATTAAAAAGTAAAAGGATTGCATTGAAAATAAAGATGGTGATTCACATACATCAGAACTCTTAGCAACTCTTGTTTCCTGAAGGGCGGAAAATGGGCAGAGTGTGTGGTGTCGTTTTTTTTACCTCCCCGTTTCACTTGGGAGGACGGCACGCTAGACCCTTCACGCGAAATTTGGAAGGAGAATGCGCCCGTGGTGGGAGGAATTTTGTTTCAGTTCTTCCTACGATATCACACGAACTTTCTTATTTGTCCTACGAGTAGGAAAGGGGAAAAAGATCTCAACTAAACCCTAGGAGTTTGCTAAGTGTGGGGATTCACCTAGACTAGAAATTCTGGAGTCCGGGGGGTCGGTTATACATAGGGAAGTGTTTAAACACCCTACATATCTGTAGTACTCTACAGGAACCTTCTCTGTGTCTAAATGTGTTTGTGCTGCTAATGATTATTGGGAAAGTTTCTCCTTTGTATTAGGAGAAGGAATTGAATTGAATAAAAGAAAGACAGACTGACTGACTGACTATTTTTTGGTATTTTATTAGCTCGTTGAGATTCCTTGTGAACCTCATGCCTACATATCCCTAATGGAAGTCAGAGCTTAATGTAGTTCGGGGAACTAATTAATTATTAATTATTTTTGGGTGCCTTGCTTGAAGCTCAAGGTTGAAGCTTGAATTAAATCTCTGTTTACAGTAAAGAGACATGAAGTCATCTTTATAGAGAGGTATTTCTACTATTCCACCACAAAAATTAAAAGAGTGACAGAATAACTGAACTCATTTCATTAAGAGAGTGACCTTACTTGTGTGTTTGCAAGTATGCTAGTATCTCTTAAATGAAAGAAAGATGCTCGTCCAAATTAGGGAAAGTTACCACATGTCTGGGTTTTACTGCTAGCTCATGCCTTTCAAAATCCTAAATGGGAGACTTGATTGAAATGAAATGTAATGTTTGTTTGTTTGAATGTGGTGAGATAGAGGAAAGATCTCTCTATAGTGATAAGCTATGTCTATCTACTGTATAAAAGATTTGATTTTTAGCTGGCTTGTATGAGGCCCAAGCTTGAGGCTTTTTGATTGATTGATTATTATTATGACTTTGGGAGAAAACTCCACTGGGGATTAATTTACAAGGGATTTTTATGTTTTGTACAAAGCCCAGAATTGAGGCTGACTCTACTTAGAGAAAATCTATTTTTGATGGGTTTTATTTGGTGTTCTGTACAAAGCCCAGAATTGAGGCTGACTCTAACTAGGGGAAATATTATTTTCTGCCTTGTATGAAGCCCAAGGTTGTGGCGGACTCTTAAATAAACTGAGTATGGATGACTCTATGGGAAAAGATCCTAGATGTTAGGAATCTTGGACACATGACATATGGTTTATCTGCCTTGTACAAAGCCCAAGGTTGTGGCTACTGAATAATGAAGGACTCACTGGGGAGACTCTATTATCTGCCTTGCACAATGCCCAAGGTTGAGGCTGACTATTAACAGGGGAGTTTTATTGTTTTGGTGCCTTGTATGAAGCCCAAGGTTGAGGCTAACTGTTTTTGTTGGATTTTGACTCTATTGAAGGATTTATTTATTAAAAGACTGATTTTTTGGAAGCTAACCCTTTCCAGGGATTTTGACTCAGCTGGTGAGTTTATCTTTTGAAAAGAATGATTTTTGGAAGCTAACCCTTTCCAGGGGTTTTGACTCTTTTGGGGAAATTATCTCCTAAGAGAAATGAATCTTTGGTTTTTGAAGAAGTGATTTTGGAGGCTAACCCTTTCCAGGGGTTTTTATTAAGATGACTGGAATGATTTGGAGGCTAACCCTTTCCAGGGGTTTTGACTCAGCTGGTGAGTTTATCTTTTGAAAAGAATGATTTTTGGAAGCTAACCCTTTCCAGGGGTTTTGACTCTTTTGGGGAAATTATCTCCTAAGAGAAATGAATCTTTGGTTTTTGAAGAAGTGATTTTGGAGGCTAACCCTTTCCAGGGGTTTTTATTAAGATGAATGGAATGATTTGGAGGCTAACCCTTTCCAGGGGTTTTTATTAAAATGATGGCAGAAAGATTATCTAGTGGAGACTTCTTGTTTAAAGCCCAAGATGAAGGCTGACTCTTGCTGAGGATAAGCAAACATGGATCCTAGACTCTGCTAAGGAAAATTGATGAAGATAAGGGTGACAGAGACTGTCCATGTCTCTCATTCCAAAAGGTGTACTCAATGTAAAATTGAGACAAACTTAGCTTGTTTAAAGTCTGGTTTAAATCGGAAGAAACTCACCAGGGTATGTTAAAAGGTGACTAAAGACCTGTTCCTATGTTTATGAGAAACCTGATGGGTCCTTGTATACAAGCTCAAGAGGAAGCTGGAAATGCTTTTAAGAAGCCTGTGGGTCCTTGTACAAAGCCCAAGAGGAGGCTAATCGAGGGTCATCGAGGGTCCTTGTTATAGCACAAGAGAAAGCTATGTGGTTTTGAACTTATTTTGGCTCTAAGCAAATGGGTAAGAGGTTTCACCGGGAATAATTCCTCTTTGGGGTGGATGTGTCCTATTTTTTTTGGATTATAAGGTTTTTGCCAAGATGTTTCACCGGGAATAATTCATCTTGGGGGTTTGAACTACATATCTCTAATTAGGAAAGAGCCTTCACCGGGAAGACATTCTCAATCCTAGGTCATATTCCTATAATATATATATAGTTTAACTGTCCTAGGGTTTATACTCAAACGTAGTTCTAAACTAATATATGAACAGTTTATACTTGACAGTAATTTAAATAAAGACTGTAAATTGAAAGCTTGTAAAGCCTAACCTGGATGGAGTGGAGGCCTTTGAAGAAGTATGTACAAAGCCTTACCAGTAATTGATGGATAACAGTTGAATATATATATGATAAACAGTTAATGGTTTTTTGAAAACAGAAGAAGTGAAGATGGACATAGGTCGCATAGGTATCTGAAGAGTTTCACCGGGAATAATGCCCTTCAAATACTAGAAGAATGTTTTGAAAACAGAAAGGAGATTTTGAAAATACAGTTTTGAAAACAAGCTAAGAAGAGAAGAAGGTGTTGGGACTTATACTCTATTAGAGGCCCACTTAAAAATGATTTACTGTTTATGAGAAACAGTTGAAAATAATTGACATGATATAAGGTTTTGTTGTTTGAAAACCTTAATCATCCGTTTAATCGGAGGTTGAAAACAGTTTTGCAAATTGACAAAAGTCAACTTAATCAAGGTAAAGATAAAATCTATACCTAACTAAGACCTAAATGATTAGGGTTTTATCATAAAATTATTCACAAGGATAATTAGGTCAAAACAAAATAAATATGTATATTTAAAGTATTTAAGAAAACACTTAAAACATACTATTTTAAAACCTAATAAAAATACATGAAATAAATAATACTTTTATGATTTTTTTGATCATTTATAAAATAGGTATAGTAAATAACAAGTGTGTGAAAAATGAAGTGAAAATGGATTAGTTTGATAGGTTAAATAATTATGTGAAGTTTGTGAATAAAATAAAGGAAAATAGTGGTAAAAAATTGGGTTTGTCTCCTTCAAGGCTTGAACCCACGCCCTATAGGTTACCAAACAAAACAAATACCAACTGGGCCACGCGCGTGGCTTGTTTAAGAAGGGAGCCCATATGATTATATGTAGAACAAAGCAATGAATGAGCTAAAAAAAGAAAATAAATGAACAAAAGGTCTGAGGGGGGGATCGAACCCCAGACCTAAGGCAAGGCAAGGCTTTTGGACGCGCGCTGTAACCACTGGGACACTACCATTCATTCGTATATGACACAGCTATCATTCAAAATAAGATAAACTCAATTCTGGGAAATTCAAAAAAATGGCGCCACCATCTTCATCTTCAACCTCAAGCTTCAAGATTTGAAATTTTGCTATCTCCTTCGTTTCTCAACCAAACTTAAAGATGTAAACATGGATTTTGATCGTTTTTGAACGAGGATCATGATGGTATCCTTTAATTTCATTTATTTTCAGTGTAACTCAAAATTCGCACGCATGAACACTAAGAACCCTAAAACTGAAATTTAACATGAAATACTCTATATGCATGATATGATGCAATTGATTGAGGGCTAATGATCCTTAAAGGTGCAGAAACCAATTGGTAACTTCATTTCTAATTTATCATGCGTGAATTATAGAGTTTGAAGTTTTTGAAACTTACCTGAAAAATGAAGATTTGGCTCTGATCAAAGTGTGTTGCAGAGTTGTTGCAACGATCCAGATAGCTTCAGTGATCCTCCTGGAAGGTGTTGAGATGCTTAACTTGGACTGAAAGTGCCCAAAACATCTTGCTCGACCCCAACTGCAACAGCTCCAAGTGAGAGGTGAAGATGATGATTCTCCACGCCCAGAAGTATTCCAGAGGTCTGGATCACCTCTAAATGCTTCCCCCAATGTGTTTGAATACTTACTTCCAAAGAGAAAGCTTTGGTTTGAAGAATCCGAGTCTTCTTGCCAAAGGACCTTTGAAAAAACTAAGTATGAAGAAAGAAGAGAGAAAGTAAGAATTCTGTTGCTTTGGTGTGATTTTCTACTGAGGTATGCTCTCCTATTTATAGGCAAATGGTTCAGTATAGTTGCAGAGGAGTGAGCTTGCTTAGTGAGGTTGATTTGGTTTTCTTGGCCATGAAGGAAGTTTGCAAATATCTCTTATGCAATGATGAGAATTTTGATTCCATTTGATCAATCCCCTAGCCCTCGATTTTGCTTGATCTTAGGGGACAATTCTGAGACAAAAATGAGCTCTAATTGGTTGGTGAGAAGATTCCTTGGGTGATTCATCAATTTGCCATAAATTCCCAAATGTAATCATTACATAATCACATGTTCTTGTTTTGGGAATCTTCCTCAATTCTTATGCTATGGTGAAAATGAATGCATGGCATGTTTTCAGATGTGTTATGGATCGTGTAGCATCCATAAGTGAGGTCATATGCACAAAATTTCAAAGTTCAAAAATGAGACATGACCTATAATTTCACTTCATGAGGCCAACTTTGAACAAGCATAACTCCTAGCTCAAAATGAATTTGGAGAAGGTTGAGCACAATTTGGAAAGCCCTAAACATCTACTTCAACTCATTAGTTTGGGGTTTCTTCAGAATCATTTGGGAAAATTGTGAAAAATGAGCTCAAAGTTGGATGAAAACTAGGTTAAAACACTTAGAAAAATTTCTAAGTTTTTATAACCTAAAGCTTCAAAATTCCAAATCTCTTAAATGGTTGATCTTTTGAAAAAAGTTGCTATGTAAGATGTTGTTTTATTTTGCAAGATCTACAACTTTCATGTTGGAAGTTTTTTGAGTTGTGTAGGTGAAATTTTGAGTTCCCACAATGCCCTCAAAAACCCTAATTCCTGACTTTTTGCTCCTTGATGATTCTTCTTGAATTTCTTTGGTCAAATGACTTTAATATCCATATATTGATGATTTTGATCTTTGAAAGTCATGGTTTGACTAAAAATCTTAAAAGTCAAAGGTGATCCCATACAGTTGACTTTTTCCAGTTAAAGTGAGATTTTGGACTTTTGTGTGGAATTAAGATCTTCTCCTCAAATGAGTGATGTAAATGGGTTATATTGAGGTAGTAGAGGTTCTTGAATCATGTCTTGAGTTTTGGATCCATGCCCTGATTAAAAGTCAACTATCCAGATGAATTAGGTTAAAAACCCTAATTGTCGACCAGATGAAATTGGTGACTGTGGATCTTGAATTGAGGTGTGATGTCCAGTGGATCTTATTGTATGGATCATTTGAAGATGATTGAAGTCTTTAATAGATGTCTTGGAGCCTTTTAGGGTTTCCCAAAGGTGATCCCTGATTTCAGTCCTTGATAGGCTCAAAAACCCTAGTCTGGTGACCTGAGTAAACCTGTACTCAGATGACTGGGTGTCTAATCAATCATAGGTGAATATAAAAGTGAAGCTTTTGAGTCCTATGATTGTGTTAGAGACCAATCCTTCTATTGATTGATCCTTTGCCTGAGTTTTCTTGTCTTTGAACATCCTTGATTAAATGCCAGATGAAGAAGTGACTGCTCTGGGTACTTGCTTTGACCTGATGAAAATCCTGAAGATATGTCATCTCAGGGGGGTCAAAAATTAGGGTATGACAGAGTGTAAGCAAGTAGTTTGATTGTAATAGTGAACACGCTTTTCTACATTATTCTGGCCTATTTATAGGCTTTACATGAATTAACTACCTAGTACAATATATGGCTAATATTTAAACTAGCAACAACCGTCTCGTAGGATCTTCCTGTGTTTTGGCGCTTCTGACGCATGATCCTGGCTTGATAACCGCTTTATTAACATTTCAAACTTTGAACATTTGAATTCTCGCGCTTTACTTGTTATTGGTAACTACCTTTCATCGACACCGCTTCCCACCATCGAACGCTTTATCTAAAAATCTTCTAAGTATAGAACCTCCAGGTTCGACTTTTTTTCTTGCTTCGACTCCTATCAATTTCGACATCGTCTATTGTCGACGTTTGCTTTATTTCTCTTTTGTACAGATTTCTTGTTAGAATGAGGGAGTCCTCTTATGAGGACACGTGTCTTGCTTTGCCTCTAGGAATTTTCTTAGGGTAACACCCACCTACCAGATAGTTTGCATAGTCGGCAAACCAAGGTACACCAATAACAGCGAGGATGTGTTCATCTGCGAACTCATCCTTTATTGGTTGTTTGTCTTCCGTTTCCTCGATAGGTGACATTCGAGAAAGGTGATCTGCTACTGTGTTTTCACACCCTTTCTTGTCACAAATTTCCACATCAAACTCCTGAAGGAGTAAGATCCATCTCAGAAGTCTTGGCTTAGAGTCCTATTTAGCAAAAAGATACTTCAAAGCAACATGGTCAGTGTAAACAATGACTCTAGAACCTAACAGATATTGCCTGAATTTGTCAAAGGCATAAACAACAGCTAGAAACTCCTTTTTAGTGGTTGCATAGTTCATCTTTGCAGGGTTCAAAACATGACTAGCATAGTAAATAACATGTAGCAATTTGTCTCTACGCTGTCCTAGAACCTCCCCTACTGCAATATCACTTGCATCACACATGATCTCAAAAGATAGAGACCAATCCGGGGCCACAACAATTGATGCCGACACTAATTTTTTCTTTATTGTTTCAAATGCTACGGCACATTCATTATCAAAAGTAAAAACGTTATCCTTAACCAAAAGAGTAGTTAAGGGTTTGGCTATCTTAGTAAAGTCTCTTATGAACCTGCAGTAGAAACCCGTATGCCCTAAGAAACTTCGAATACCTTTTTCATTCATTGGTGGAGGTAGCTTTGATATGACTTCGAACTTTGCGTGGTCAACTTCTATTCCTTTGTGGGAAATTTTGTGACCCAAAACTATACCTTCACGCACCATGAAGTGACACTTCTCCCAGTTGAGGATCAAGTTGGTCTGTTGGCATCTTTCTAACACAAGATCAAGGTTAGTTAAACAATTATCAAAAGACTTACCAAAAACCGAGAAGTCGTCCGTGAACACCTCCATATGCTTTTCAAGCATATCATCAAAGATGGCTTGCATGCATCTTTGAAAAGTAGCACGAGCATTACATAACTTGAATGGCATCCTTCTATAAGCAAAAATACCAAACGGGTAAGTAAAGGCCGTCTTCTCTTGATCTTCTGGTGCAACCGCTATCTGATTATACCCCGAATACCCATTGAGGAAGAAATAGTAGTCATGACCCGCTAACCTCTCCAGCATTTGGTCGATGAAAGGTAACGGGAAGTGATCCTTTCTAGTCGCCAGATTTAACCTTCTGTAATCTATGCAAACTCTCCACCCTGTGACCGTCCTTGTAGGGATTAACTCATTTTTCTCAATCTTTATCACCGTAGTTCCTCCCTTTTTTGGCACCACATGAACAGGGCTCACCCAAGAACTATCAGATATAGGATAGATCATCCTCGCATCTAATAGTTTCACCACTTCTTTTCTGACCACTTCTTTCATCGCGGGATTTAACCGCCTTTGGGGTTGGACTACCGGTTTATGATCATCCTCCATGAGAATTTTGTGCATGCAAACCGTAGGACTAATCCCCTTCAAATCTTCGATCGACCATCCCATGGCACTTTTGTGCTTTTTCAGAACTTTGACAAGTTTGTTCTCTTGGAGAACTTCAAGGTGTGAACTTATGATAGCCGGACATCTGCTTTCGGTGTCTAGGAAGACATACTTGAGGTTCTCCAATAGTTGTTTCAATTCAGCCCCCTTCTTTGGTTCATTTTTCTTTTCCTCCACTAAAGGTTGCCTTAAATCCTCCCACCGATTTTGTCGAGAACTTTTAAAAGATGCTCTTGCTTCCATCATATCCAACACTTCCAACTCTTTTTCTTCAACCTCTTCCGTTTCGTTAAAAATTGATAAACTTAACACTCTTTCTAAAGGTAATTGTTGTGATTTCAAAGCATTCTCATTAATAACAATTTGATCAATCACCTTAATATGTTGAGTAGTGGCAACATCATCCTTGTATTTCATGGTGTTTCGCACATCAATTTTCAACTCTTCATCATAGATCTTCAGAGTCATCGTGCCTTCTTCTATGTCTATCAAACATCTCCCGTTCTCTAAGAATGGCCTCCCCAAAATGATTGGAATCTCTTCATCTTCTGGCATCTCTAAAATCACAAAATCCACCGGGAACACAAACTTGTCAATTTTGACGAGCACATTTTCTACTATCCCGTAAGGTCTCTTCACGGAGTGATCAGCAAATTGGAGTGTCATTCTTGTCTCTTGTACTTTACCAATCCCCAATCTCTTGTAAATGGACAGCGGCATAAGGCTCACACTTGCTCCTAAATCAATAAGAGATTTCTTGAATGACATATCCCCAATTGTACAAGGAATAGTCACAGAACCTCAGTCCTTTTTCACCGGAATCTTCATACCCTGCAAAATAGCACTACAAGTTTCGGTTAGAATAATCGGGTCACGATCGGTGGTCCTTTTCTTGGAGATGCTGTCTTTCATGAACTTGGCATATGTAGGCATTTGCTACAATGCCTCCAGGAATGGAATTTTTAACTCAAGCTTCTTAAACATCTCCAAGAATTTTTTAAAATTTTTCTCATGCTGCCCCTTTTTCTTATTTCTTATCGGAAAAGGAAGTTTAATGGCCGGTTTTTGCTCAATAATCTTCCCTTTAGTTGCTGGTTCCGACACACCCAAGTCTTCAACTTCTACCTCATTCTCCTTTATTTCCACATCCACTTCAAGTAATGGCTCTTCTTCTTCAGCACTCTCCTCCATAACTTCTTTAGCTTTACCACTTCTAGTTACTATAGTGCTCACATTATTATGGTCTTTGGGATTCGTAACTATTGCACTAAGTAGAGCACCAGGTTGCTGAGGATTTGCCAATTGTTGTGCTATTTGACTCATTTGAATTTCAAGATTTTTAATTGATGCACCTGGGTTCCGAAAATTACTTCTCGTTTCTTCTTGAAATTAGGAGCTTTGAGCAGCCATTTGTTCAATGGCGATCTCCCAATCTGCTTTTCTTAGCCCTTGTTGCTGGAATTATTGTTGAGGTTGCTGATATGGTTGTTGATATGGTTGTTGTTGTGGTGCCCGATATTGCTGTTGTTGTGGGAGACTTTGATACAGAGCAACCCCTTGTTTAGGAACATTCCCTTGTTGATCTTTCCAGGAGAAATTTGGATGATTTTTCCACACCGGATTGTAAGTATTGGAGTATGGATTGTTCTATTTCAAGAAGTTGATTTCTTCCACCTGTTGAGTTGTTACCACACAATGCACGGCAAAGTGAGGTCCACCACATATTTCACAATTCACTGCTAGAACCGGTTGAGCCGGCTGAACCTGAGCTACCGTTTGTTTCTCAAGAGCCATCTGTTTTGATCTGCGCTCAACTTCAGCTGCAATCTGATCTTCAATCTTAACAACTTGATTTGACAACTTCAAATCAACTAACCCTTCTGGTTGATTAACACTACGCTCATACAACTCTAAATGTTCGTTTGCCGCAATAGCATCAAAGATCTTCTTTATCTCCATGGCTGTTTTAAAATTTTTTGAGCCACCTGCAGCTGTGTCAATTAGTTGCTTAATCTTCAGCTTAAGCCCATTCACAAAGTTCTGCATTTGTTCGGTTACATCCATGTTATGAGTAGGACATGCAACCAACAACCGCTTGAACCTTTTATATGCATCTCCAAGTGATTCTCCTTCCTTCTGTTTGAAGTTGACTATATCATATCTCTTGCGGATATACACAGAAGCAGGAAAATATTCATTTAGAAATGTTGTCTCCATTTGTTGCCAGGTTGTGATACTTCCAGCAGGTAAAGAGTAGAACCACTCTTCAGCATCGTCCGACAATGTAAACGGAAACATTACCAATTTCTTGGCTTCTTCAGAATTCCCCTCTACCTTTAGCGACATTGTCATAGTAAGAAAATTTTGTAAGTGCTTATTGGCATCATCATTAATTCTTCCAGAAAAAGGCTTATTTTCAAGTTGTCGTATTGTCGCCGGGTACAACTGAAAGTGGGAAACATTGACCGGTTGGTTTACAATCGTCATCCGGCCAAGAGGTGCATTTGCTCCCCCATAATCACCTAAAAGTCTTTCCACAGGAGGTGGGTCAGCTGCCATAGTTTCAGGCTCAGAATCTGAATGCGCGGAATGGATTGAATTAGTTTCCTCTATTTCAGGATCCGAAACTACCAGCGTTTCTTCTTTTGCTTCCAGTATTTTTTGTTTAGCTTTCCGGCGTCTCGCTCGAAATAATCTTTCTGGTTCTGCGTTAAAAAGAAGTTCACCTGAGGCCTTACCTTGCATACAAATATTAGACGAATATTAGTACGAGCAATTCAAATAACAGAAAATAAAATTTTGGCTGCAGAGCAACAAAAATTTAATTGAATAATTATGTAACTTATATGTGACAGTCCCCGGCAACAGCGCCAAAAACTTGATCGGAAAAATAACAAGTGTATTATTTTCACGATGTAGTAATAAAAAGGTTAATTCCAAGTATCGATCTCGAGGACTGCGTTGGAATATAAGTTATTATAATTATTCAATTAAATAAAAGAACATGGGGTTGTTGTTGAATTATAATTTCTAATGGTAAAATAAAAATAAGCAGAAAGTAAATTGATACCTTTTCACTAATATGAGTTATATGCCAAGGTAAGGTGTATGATTTGCTCTGTAACAACCCTGAATTGAGATCTCTCCAACAAGTTCATGATATTCAATTACTAAGTCTTTGGGTTGTTTTCTCATAAGTCCTTATTGAGAAAATCTTTGGCTTTTCATCTTAATACTTAAGTCCTTAGAGAAATAAGATAAAACCAAGCTTTTATTATCAAGAGTTTCTTAGTAGCCATAGGGTATCCCTAGTCCTTGGTTATTTCTACTATGATTCAATCGTATACAAACCTTAATAATTGCGATCTGGCAAATTGTTAACCACACAACGATCTTTATTGGTCCAATAAAGAAAGCATTAAAAATAGTATACAATTGAATTGAATAACAAGAACATGGAATTGATGAAATCAGAATATCAAAGTCATTACAAACCAAATCAGGGACACCCCCCTAGCATTGGGGGGTTTAGCTACTCATATTGTTCAAAAGAAATTCAAAGATATAAAAGTTAAACATTACAAATAATTGAGGAGTTTTTGATCTTCAATTGCTTTTGCTCATGAATGATCTCCGTTCTTCAACAATCTCATACGTTACTTTTTCTCGATGCGTTTCAATTTCCTGTGTAAAGATACCCTATCTCTGCTCAGTCATTCACTATATATTGCAAACCCTTCTTTTAAGTCGAAAAGTACCAAAACACCCTTCTGGATCACTTTTTGAGTTAAAATCACAAAAACATGCAAATCAGCGTAACAAGCCAGCACGGGCCGTGTTAGGCAACACTGGTACCCGTGTTGGTCTCCTGGATCCACTCGTTTAACTTCCAGCACTCAGGAGCAGCAACACGGGTCGTGTTATGCAACACGGGTGCCCGTGTTGCTCCACTGTCTTCCATCTATTTCTTCTTCGTTTGCTTGCCCAGCAACACGGGTCGTGTTACCCAACACGGGCGCCCGTGTTGGTTCACTGAGTCTTTTTCTTCCTTCTTTCTTCCATCTCTTTACTTCCAACACTTCTTGCAATGCATACAGTAAACCATCTCCTACGATCTGAGGCACCACAAAACAAACACACCAAAGCATAAAATGGGAAAATAACTCAAAAACTAATTAGAGGATATAAAATGCAAATACAACTAGAAATACTTAAACGGACTCAACAAGAATATACTATGACCTGAAGCAGTGCAAAATACCTGGATTATCGCCAGGAAAGTGACAAAAACATAGTGAGAATCTTGACCGATCAATTATGAATTAAGGAAATAAATGATACATTATTTTTTGTAAAAAAATTTGTTGCATATGATATAAATAAATTTATTAATTTTGTATAAAAAATAATAACATAATTTTATTAATGAGAAGAAAATAATATTATATATTTTAATGATATACATAATAATAAAAACTGTGATATAAATTTTTTCTTGTAGATTTTGAAATAAAGAATGAAAGTAATGAGACAAAAATCTTATTATGTGAATACTATTTTTTGTAACAAAATGATATTAAAGAAAAAATAAAATCATAATTGAATAGGTAATAATAGTTATTAAGTTAAATAGAAATGTGTTTTGAGAAGTGCCATCTATGAATATTAATGACGTGGCAAAATTGGATTTGAATACTGATGAGGTGGCGAAAATGGTTTTATGTGGCAAATAAGTTAGGATTCTGTTTTAATATATATAATAGATAGATATCATGTATGAGGTGCTAACACATGGTTTAGTATTTCGATTAAATAGATTATAAATGGAAGAGAGAAATTATGAAAAATTTACAAATATACCCTTCTTTAAGAACATTAAAAAAACAAACTAAATAAATAAGAGTGAAGACCCATTTTGATTTCTCACAAACTTACAAAATCGAAATAATTCCTGACAAAAAAAAGATCTGATTTAATTCCTTACAAAATGTAACCGGGCCATATTAGTCCCTCTGTAAATATTTTAACTCAAATCGATTTTTTTCCAACTTTTAAACTGTGATTTCACTGCCACGTTGAATTTTATTTTTATTTTCATTTTTTAAATACTCAGTTGATTTTAATTTTTAGTTTCAATTTTAGTTTTTAAACAATTCATATTTAAAAACATTAAAAAAATTCAAATTTATTCCTTAAAGAATCGAACCAATGACCTTTAAGCCACATCCTATGTCTTTAGGACTAAGTTAATGTACATTACTCACAAATAAATTCTGTGATTTATAGTAATATTAAATATTTCTGAACTTAAAATAAAAAATATGAACCTAAGTCCCTTCAAATTAATTGGTAGTTACTTTACAACTATATCAATCAGTTTCTGTTGTTAATATTTCTAATGATGAATACTTAATAATTCATAATTCAGAATAAACATTTTAAAATTATATTTCAAGTAAATATTATTTAATTTATTTATCTTTGATTAATTATATTTAGAATTTAAATTTTCTAATTTTATTTTTAAATTTGTTTATTATTTAAAATAAGAAAATAGTTATTTTACATCTTATTTAAAATAGTAGTGACAGCACAAATCACTCAAAATAGCTCTGGGATTGTGAAGAGAATTTCTTGAGTTGCGGGATCAGGTGCAGGATTTCCAGGTACTGTGGGATCGTATGATTGTTCAAAAGAAATTTAAGATGAGTGTTGTGTATGATGTTCTGACTGGGAGGGATCATCCCGTGGATTGGAGAGCTATCTTTCGCAGGAATGCTGCAAGACCCAGAGCTGCCTTCACAACCTGGCTAGTGTGACACGGTAGGCTAGCTACAAAAGATAGATTGAAGAAGTTCAACATGATTAGAGACGGCAACTGCAGTTTTTGTCTGGTTGAGGAGGAAAGTATATCACACCTATTCTTTGCTTGCAGGTACACAATATTGAAGAGTAATTCATATTCAGAAGATGAGCATCAGAAGTTCTGATGTGGACTGATCTTCTGAAGGTTACTCAGAAGATAGTGTTGACTAGAAGCTCTACCTTCTGGGTCCTGTTAGATTAGCTATTTAGTTAGTAAGGGTACTTTAGTATTTCTTAGTATTATACTGTTTGTACCTTAGACTTGTTCACTAAGTTTACTCTATTAGGGCTTATGTGGCAAATTTCTTTTGTATAAATCGCCTTGTAGTAGCTATAATTAATATACAACAACAATTATCCTCTCATTCTTTTGCGTTGTTATTCCTTTTTTTATTCTCTTTGTTATCATCTTTCATTCTTGTGCACCAACAATTGGTATCTAGAGCTCTGGTTCCAAACACAGGGAAACACGAGTGAACGTGAGTTTGTGTGACTGTGTGATTGATTTTGTTTCTGGGAGAGAAAGTTGTGTTGAATCACATTTTTCTTGGTTGTTTGTGGGTTGGGAAACACTGTGTGAGTGTGAGTGAAATATGCTTTTCTGCACAAGTTTGAAGATGAGTGGAAACAACTTGAATACCAAACTTCCAATTCTTGATGGTAAAAACTAGAATAGATGGATGATTCAAATGCGTGTATTATTTGGTGCTCAAGATGTTCTAGATCTTGTCACTGAAGGATATGTTCCGGTTGCAGCGGATGCAACGAAAGAACAAAGAGAAGCGCAGAGAGAAACGAGGAAGAGAGATCAGAAAGCATTGTTCTTCATCCATCAGTGTGTGGATGTGAATGTGTTTAAAAAGATTGCTGATTCTATGACGTCAAAGGAGGCGAGGGATATACTGGTCAGGTGTTATGGTGGTGACGTATCAGTGAAGAAGGTGAAGCTAACAATCCCTGAGAAAGCAATATGCGAATCTCAACATGAAGAACAATGAGAAAGTCTCTGAGTATATCTCTAGAGTGATTTTGATCACTAATGAGATGAAGGCTTATGGAGAAACCCTTTTTGAACAAGTAATCATAGAGAAGATATTGAGGTCACTTACTCCTCAATTTGATTATATTGTTGTATCTATTGAACATTCTAAAGATCTGGAAACCATGAGAATAGAATAGTTGCAAAGCAGTCTAGAAGCACAAGAGTTGCGTCTGACTGAAAGAACTTATGAAAGGGAAGTTGAGCAAGCTCTGGAAGCTTCTTTTGTCAAGAAGGACCAGAAGCACTCTTGGTCAGAGGCCAAGAATAGACGTGGTGATAGATCCCAGAAGGAAGCCTCAACTTCTGATGGGAAGAAATATCATAAGGGAAAGGAGAAGAAGAAAGTTCAATGTTACTGTTGCAAACAGTTTGGCCATTTTGCTAGAGACTGTTTGGCAAACAAAGGAAGGAAATCAGAAGAAGCAAATATAGCTAGAGGTGATTCAGATAATGAACATGTGCTATTGATGGCTTCAGAGTCTGACGGAAGATGTTTGTCAGAGTGGTGGTATATGGACACTGGGTGTTCAAATCACTTGACTGGAAACAAACAATGGCTGATAGATTTTGACTCTGAAAGGAGGACAAAGATCAGATGTGCTGATGATAAGTACCTTTATGCAGAAGGAATGGGAAATGCCAAAGTTAGAGTGAAGAATGGGAAGAATGTTCAGATCAAAGATGTTTGGTATGTTCCTGGAATCAAAAGCAATCTGATGAGTGTGGGTCAGCTCATTGAAAAAGGTTTCTCAGTTGTTATGAAGAACAACCTCTTGAAGTTGTATGATTCCAATCAGAAGTTGATTATGCAATCTGAACAGGGAAGAAACAAAACATTCAAGGGGAATGTAGAAACAGCTGAAACAGAGTGTCTGAGTGCAGAAGGCTCAGAAGGTGATAGTAAGTTGTGGCATAAGAGGTTGGGGCATCTGAACTATAGAAGTCTGGGACATCAAAGTTCTAAGAGCCTCGTACGTGGCATTCCTAAGATTGTGAAGCCTGAGAAGTCATGTGAGGTATGCATGAATGGCAAACAACCCAGACTGCCATTTGTATCAGAAGTTGCTCCAAGAGCAAGGCATGCTCTGGGACTAGCGCACTCTGATGTGTGTGGACCATTTCCAGAACCTTCACTTGGAGGAAATAGGTATTTTGTGTCTTTTGTGGATGAGTTCACAAGAATGACGTGGGTAACACTTATCAAGTTTAAGACTGAGGTGTTCACAGAATTCCAGAAGTTCAAGGTGAAGGCTGAGAAGCAGAGTGGTCAGAAGATAAAGATTCTCAGAACGGATGGGGGAGGTGAGTATAACTCTACAGAATTCCAGAAGTTCTGTGATGATAATGGAATTGAGCATGAGGTTACCGCTCCTTATACTCCCCAACACAATGGTCTGGCTGAAAGTAGAAACCGTACTTTGCTTGATATGACGAGAAGAATTCTAAAAAATAAGAAGCTTCCTCATAACCTCTGGGGAGAAGCTGTTGCTACTGCAACATATGTGCTCAACAGGTGTCCAACGAAGAGGCTGGAGGAAATTGTTCCTTTAGAGAAGTGGACTAAAGAGAAGCAAAGTGTTAGTCATCTGAAAGTTTTTGGTTATGTGTGTTACAAACACGTTCCAGAAGCTAGAAGAAAGAAGCTGGATGATATGAGGAGAGTGATGTTATTGGTGGGGTACCACAGTACAGGTGCATACAAGCTCTATTCTCCAGAGACCAACAAAGTTAAAGTCAGCAGAGACGTCATTGTGAAAGAATCAGAAGCTTGGGATTGGAGAGAGTCTCAACCAACTTCTGATGTAGAGATAACTTTTGAAGAAGAGTAAGAATTAGAAGATGAAGAATCTTCTGAAGATGAGTCAGATGGTGAATGTAATACGGTGGGAGAACTGACTTTTTTAAATGTGCGGATAGCAAGAGTCGCCACCGACTTTTATTTTATCCAATTTATAGAAAGGCTAAAAGATCAGAAAAAAACCTTTTTGAAAGAGATTGAGTTCGGGGGTAAGTTATACAAAGGGAAGGTTTAAAGCACCCTTTGTATTCATGGTTATCCATGGGCTCTTAATTGCTTAGCTCACTTTAGAATTGTTTGAAATGTTTGAAGTCTCGTGTGTGTTTAGAAAATATTTTTGAATAAGGACTTTAGCTTGTAAATAAGGGTAGCCTTTTGAATTGATTTAAAAAGGAGGTGTGAAAAGCATTTTGAATTTTTAATTGAATGTGAGCAAGCATTTAAGAACACCTACCCTAAGATTGTCTTTCTTGTTCTTTAAGTCTTTCGGGCGAAATGGTCTATCCATACTTTCGTCCTCGGTTTTTTTTCGTGGGATACGAACTGACTCTTCTTTATTTTTTGAGTTTGTGAAAATCAGAGAGTCGCCACTGACTTTTATTTTATCCAATTAAGGAAAGGTTTATAAAAGAAACAGAAAAGGACCTTTAAGAGATTTTGGGTTCGGGGGGTAGGTTATACAAAGGGAAGGTATTAGCACCCCTTTGTATCCATGGTTATCCATGGGCTCTTAATTGCTTAGCTCACTTGTTTGAATCATTTATCTTGTTTTGAAATGCTTGTATGTGGTTTTAAATACTTTTGTAAATTAACTTTGTAATGATCCTTGTGCGGATGTATACAAAGTGTTTTATCTTTCGAAAGATGTTTTGAAAAAAGATCTTTAACTTCGTAATGATCCTTGTTTGGATATATACAAAATGTTGTCTTTTTTGAAAGTTTTGTTTTGAAAAACAGTGATATGTGAAACATTTGTTGTTTTGTTTGATTTGAGCAAGCAATTAGGAGAACTACCCTAAGTTCATAAGGTCCTTTCCTATTTTCTTTGAAATTGTTTTTTTGAAATTATTAAGTTAATTAACATATAATTATACAAATAATTATACACACAAATTAAACTTAAAGAGAAAAATATTCTAAATATGTACAAAATTAGTTTATAATATATAAACTCAATTTAATAAAATAAAATATTTTTTTTCTGATTTTTTTGATAGGTTAGAAATAATTTAAATGAAATATATGAATATATATTGATTAATTAAACAAAATATATTAATTATTAAGAAAAATAAAATATTTTTGTGTCAAAAATTAATACAATATTTTATTAACCTAAAAATATTTTTTGTGTATTTTTCTGATTTTTAAAAATATTTTTAAATAATTTCACAAAGATAATTATATAAAATAGAAAATATATTAAATTATGATTCTGTGTGGCAAAGCTTTGAGAGTCCATGGTGCGCTGTAGCTTCTGGCACGTTGGATGAAACTTTAATGAGATCTGAGGACTGATGGCGCGAGGGTACATGCTAACGCGTGTTTCATGTCACACGTGATCCATCTGCAAACGAAAATCAAAACGCGCGCGAACCAATTTGAATCAACCAATCAGGAGACGACACCTCGTCGTCTTCTTCCTCTCGCCTCTACTTTTAACATCGTTTTTTTACCAAAAGCGCTGTAATACACCTCCTTCATCCCTGCAAAATAACGAATAGGGGCAAACCTTTACAAAAATATTTCGCGACATGTCCATTTGACTCGTCCAGATCCACTGAACTTGAATATGCCTCTGGTTTATTCTAATTTTGCCTAAATCGAAGGATCCCATTTCGAGCTCCAAGAACCCTAAAATGATATATGCTTCAAACCTTCATAAAAATTAAACTAAAGCTCCAGAAACGATCAGGGCACAAAACTAAACACAAATATGGGATTACATCTTATTGAATAAGCATGAATAATAGTATTTTTGTAAATTTCAGTTCGGACAAACCGTGAGCTTTTGAGCTCGATTCAGTGAGCTTCAAGGCTTGAAATTGATTTGGAAAGGTTCAATGATGTTCAGGGATCGTGTTTAAGTATTTAATTTGGATTGAATTGAGCTGAAACTTAAAATTCGAATTTCAAATTTCTTGTAAAATTTCAAGTATGATACAAGTGTGTTACAAGCATGGATTTGATTCTGAATTTGTGTATGTCCTCTTACTAAAGTGTTCTACTTCATTTATAATCAATGAATGTGCTGCAAAGCTAAGCTATCTTGCATTGATGATCTTTGAACCTTTGAATTTTTTAATATAAAAATCTTTGAATTCTTAGGCCATGGCTTTGAATTTTCTTCACCCTCTTGCTCTAGGCCTGCTGTACCATCTCTTTGTTGCAGAAATTAAGCTACCTTTGTGACTCAAGCAAGAGACAAAAGCTTTGGATAATGATCTTGCACCATTTCTTTTTAATTTAATTTTAAAGGTAATAAAATTAAATTAAAAAAGAAATAAAAATGTTATGGGCCCAATGTTGGTCGTGGAAGCCCTTTAACATTATTGGGAACATGTTTGGATCATGAATGCTTGGCCTCTTTTGGAAGAAAAACATTTTTGATCAATGTTGGTTTCATGCATTTTCCCAAAAAAATAGCCAACTTCAACAAGGCATATCTCCCTCAATTTTGATCATATGAAGGAGTTCTTGTACTTTTTAGAAACCTCAAGATGTCCTCTACAGGCTACTTTGGAAACTTTTTTTGCATTTGGAGAAGTTATCTTGATGTTATGGCCTTTGACAAAAAACCACTTTTTGTTGACTTTGAAAATGACCTGTAATGTCCTGGCTCATATTTTTCAAATGGTGAATCCAATGGCCATGGGATCAATTGCATTTGAAAGATAATTGAATTTTCTTCAAAAAAGGCTTTTGTTGGAATTTTTTGAATGAACGAGGAGAGAGTTATGGCCGGTCAAAGTTCAGTTGACTTTTTAGGAGAAAACCCTAATTTTGAAACTTAGGGTTTTGTTGATTTCTGATCTTTTCTTGATGAATTATGATCAACCATTGATCAAATGATGAATCTTTTGACAAAATATGGATTTTGACAAAAAAATTCATTTTTGACTGTCTGTTGACTTTTCGGTCAAACTGGTCGTCTGTTGACTGTTTGAGCTGCTGACTGTGCGTCTAAGCGAATTGAAGTTTGAAAATTTGTCTGGTGGTACTTTGAGACATATGGAGGTCCATGAAATCCACTTGAGGTCTCAAAAAACTTGTTCTCCTGAAAAAAAACAAAAAACCTAGTTAAGGACTGTTTGTGTAGAAGACAATTAAGCGTACCTGATTTTTGTGCAGTGCTGAGTCTCTGCTGATCATGTGATTATCAGAAGACTTCTAGAACAAAAATATTGGAATTTTTGAAATGCAAAAGATTGACTTGATTGATGGTACAAAACACGGAGAATCATGCTGTCAGCGGGCTTGACTATCAACTGGCTGTCCGGGCATTAACGTAACAGTTAAAGTGAAAATTCAACAGTTAAAGTTAATTTTTTCTTTTTGTTCTTTGTTGTGTTAATGGTGAAAATTTATTTACATGAGTTGTTAGAAAAACACGAACATAATAAATAAATAAAATATACTGTACGCGAACGAAATTACCGATAATAACCTTGAAAAATATTTAATGCACAGAAAAATAAATATTTAACTAGCAGAAAACACACATAATATTATCTTGATAATTAAACGACAATACGACAGATAGTAAGACATTTAATACTGACAGTACAAATATTACATAATATAATGAACAGTACGACAAATAAAATAAACGGTACATTATTTGAAAGCGAAAGATACGATAAACTTTAAAAATGACGATTAAAAACCTATGCTATAAATAACAACATATAGATGAACGGGAGTGTAAGCAACCCAGGTCCGCATTTTTCAGGACTATGCAGACAGAAAAAGGACATGATCACCACCAAAACAGTAATGACCATAAGAAAAAACGTATCCATCCACTTTGCCATTTTTGTCGGGGAAGAAGAGAAAATAATTATGAGGTAGAAGTTTGAGAAATGAGTGAAATTTGATGTGAGAATTTATGGAAAAAATGAGGGGTATTTATAGAGTGAAAAGAAGGATAGAGACGTTGGGGAATAAAGTGATACCGTACAAAAAAGAAAATTTGAGTGGTAGTAGGGTTTGAAAGAAAGTGTATGGTAGGGTTTGAAAAGAGAGATGTATGGAATAAAGTTAGGATTTGATTTGAAAGAAAGAGATTTGAAAAGAAAGGAAAAGATTTGAAAACAATAGTATAGTACAAAAACTAGTGGGAAACAAAAAACTAATAATAATTTAATTGTTACCAGCACAGTCTGAATCCCCAGACTTTGCGCCTGCAAAATTTAATTCTGTACCAATTGCGTCAGTACTATTTATCTGCAAATAAATCTCAAATAAATAGCGTGTGTGAAGTGATAAACAGTACTTGGCGTTTGTGTAAGAATAAATTCAACAGCGAACCAAAATACCGTACAAGAAATATTCTAAAAACCGAGTATTCATAAAATCAGGATATTTATGAAATAAAATCCAAGATTATATGAAACTCCCAATTTTTAGACAGAAGTCTGTTGCCTTCTTTTTGAAAAAGATGCGGGCAAAATTTGGGGTATAACACATACCATGAGAGGGTAGGAAGTCTTTCATTGGATTTGAAAGGGTCATCGAGAGTATTGTTCGCCATAAGACTGTCCCTACCATAAGGAGGGCAGGTAGTCTAAGGGAAGGATATAATAGTCATTTAGGCAACATGTAAAGACTCCTTAGCATTCGAAGGGACGATCATCATTTATCGAGGCAACATCGAGGGATGAGATCATATTTATCGTAGGCAACTCGAAGGGACTGTGATCTTTATATCGAGGGACTATGATGATTTTATCGAAGGCAACAGGCTAAGGAGTCCCTACGCTCGAAGGGACTTGACCATTCTGATCGAAAGGCAACAGTAAGAGGAGTTACC
Organism: Vicia villosa; assembly: GCF_029867415.1. Classification (NCBI taxonomy): domain Eukaryota; kingdom Viridiplantae; phylum Streptophyta; class Magnoliopsida; order Fabales; family Fabaceae; genus Vicia; species Vicia villosa. Next base: position 30,683,586 of record NC_081181.1, read on the forward strand.
ATAGAGGTGGGTGTGTGTAGCAATCACGTGGTTTGGATTCAGTTATGTTATCTTGATTTAGGTGAGCTATCGTTCAGTTAATTAGTCTTGTCACTCCCTAATGTACTAACCACGCAATAAATATTATGCAGGAATTAAAGTGCGGAAAGTAAAATCCTAAGCTATTACAGTTTTAGGGATGGGGATTTACAATAAACACATGTAGGGGGTATGCGAAAAGTAAAGACGGAAAATTAAAAAAACCTAATTAACTATTACATTCCAAAAAATATTTATAAAAATATTTAAACAAATAACTTGAGCCAAAGTCGACGTCTTAATAAATCTGAAAAGAAACGAGAACGGAAAAATAAGATTAGTGCGGGAAAGAACTATTTATCGGAACCTTGATTAATTACTTAAATCCTAATTAAATAGTTGGTTGAAATTATGTGCAAAAACTATCAACTTTTGGTGTTTAAAAGCAATTATGGATGAAATTACAAAAAATCGAATTTCCGATCAATAATAAGTAATTGTCAAAATATAATATTATTTTTAGTTAATAAAAAAAATTTAGAGAAAAAAAAAGAAGGAAAAAACATAAATAAAATAATTAATGTGAAAGAGTAGAAACTAGTTAAAATTAAAAAGAATTGTAATTAAAAATAAAAAAGAAATAAAAACTTAGCTCTGGATCTGGTAAGGTTGAAGGGTGAGTGTCCATGGTGGGGAAACGCTTCTGGGACGTTAGATATTGCTGGGTGCTGAATCCAGTGGATGAGATGTAAGGGCACATAATAAGCTTGCGCGTGCAGGTGCATCAAATCTGTAAAAAATAGGAAAGAAATAATAGTGAAACAAAAAGTGGCACATGAGGTTCAAACCCGCGACCTCGAATGCAATTGCCTTGCACGCCCTGCATCACCAACTGTGCCACATTAATTAGTTGATAATAAATTGAGTCAAACAGCTTAAATGGTGAAAACACAATTCTATGGCCAATTCAAACACTCCCCCACGTGGATATTGACCCACGAATCAGAATCTGCCACGCAACAGTCAACAAGTCACATTCACTGTTCACTTTCTTCTTCATTCACACCTATGGAATTTGCTGCGGAGATAACCACGACTTTTCCTGTGAATTTCTCTAGCAGTTCTTCTTCATCAATTGTAAGAATGGCGAACCTGCAAAGTAAACACAAACAAAAACAAATCCAGCCCAGATTCACTAAAACATGTATTGCGAACTCAATGGCATGGTCGGTTTGGCCTAAATGGGGCTGCATCGGTGAAAACGAAGGTCACACCTTCTCTTGCCCTAACAATGGTGAACGGTCCTGCATGCATCAAAACTCAAGAACGAATATCCCAAACAACTCTAAACATAATTATGAACAAGTATATATGCAGAGAATCAATTTAAATGCGATGAATTAGAAGCTTGAGATTTAAGAACATGTTCAAACCGTGAGTGAAGAGTGCAAGGCCTTCTCACGTGCTATGAGCATGTATATCGATTGAAAATGATCCTTGGTGGCCTTGGGAAACTGATACAACTGCTGGAACTGATTGAATGTGGATGCTCCAAGAATTTTTTGCTTGCCCTAGTTTTTTGAGAAAGTTTGGAAGCTTTAGAACCCTAGTGCTTCAACCAATTTTTCGTCCCCTAATTGCTGAGTGAATGTAGATATATATAGGGTGAGAATTAGGGCACAACTTTGGTCTTGAATCTTCTTTAATCCATAGTTGCAAGTCTTGGAAAATATGATTGATAAAAGCTTCTAATTTTGGCCAATCTCAATTCAATCTTACCAATGTGATTGTGCACGAAATTAGATGGAAATTATGACACTTATTTGATTGGATCTTATTGGAAGTTAAGGCAAAATCAAATCCTTTCCATAATTCCTTGATTATTTGATTTAAATCATTCTTTAAATGAATAAAAATTAATATAAAATCAAATAAAATTCATAAATTCGTGGAATTTGGATTGGATCTCTTTGGTGACTTGAGAAACAATATTGGATCATGAAAAGTTGGGCTCCTTTACAAAAAATTTCATTTTTACCCTTATTTTCTTCATGCACCTCTCTCAAAAATGACCAACTTGGACAAGGCATATCTCCCTCAATTTTTATCATATGGCGATGATCTAGGACTTTTTGGAAAGCCCAAGATGTCCTCTATAAGCCACTTTGGAACGTATTTTGCATTTGGATATTTTATCTTGATGATATGGCTCCTGATAAAAAACAGCTTTTTGCGAGCTTTCAAAAAGGACCTGTAATGTTTTGATCCATATCTCTCAAATGAAGCATTTTTAGCCTTGGCCTGTGAGAGACAAAGTTGTATAGAATTCAATTTCCTTCAAAATGAGCTTTGGATGAAAAATTTCTAATGTTCCATGTGAAAGTTATGGCTGGTCAAAGTTCAGTTGACTTTTAGGTCCAAAACCCTAATTTAGAACCTTCTGGTTTTGTTGATTTTTGAACTTTCCTTGATGAATCATGATCAATCCTTGATCAAATGATGAATGATACTTCAAAATAAGGAGGTTGACCAAAAATCAGGAATTATGATTGTACTTTGACCATTGTTGACTTTTAGGTCAAATCAGTCGACTGTTGGGCATTTGAGTTGTTTTGTGAATCAAAGCTTGAAATATAGTGGGCAAATTTGGGGGTATGACAGTGAATCTGATTCTGATCCAGATTCTGATCCAGAGTCTAGTGGTAGTCATGATTTTGGAGGGGATGACTCTGGAGGCGGTGACTCTGGAGGTGGTGACTCTGTAGTAGGTGACTCTGAAGTAGCTCAAAGGCCACAAAGAGTCAGAACCATACCTAGAAGGTTTGCAGATTATGACATGTTGCAAGACACAGAAGTTGACTCAGAGGGAGATGTCATTCAGTGTGCCATGTTAGTAGATTTTGAACCAGTGGGTATTAAAGAAGCGCTCAAGAAGAAAGTCTGGCTGAATGCTATGAAAGAAGAACTTGAGGCTATAGAAAGAAACAAGACTTGGAAGCTGACAGAACTTCCAAAGAAGAAGAAAGCCATCAGCGTCAGATGGGTTTTCAAGGTAAAGCTGAAGCCAGATGGATCAGTTGGTAAGCACAAAGCAAGGCTAGTGGCCAGAGGTTTTCTTCAGAAACCTGGACTAGATTAATTTGAGGTGTTTGCTCTTGTAGCTAGACATGAAACAATCAGACTGGTGATTGCTTTAGCTGCAAACAGAGGTTGGTCCTTGATGCATCTGGATGTAAAGTCTGCATTTTTGAACGGTCCATTACAAGAGGAGGTATACGTGTCACAACCCCCTGGCTTTGTGAAAAAGAATCATGAAGGGATGGTGTACAAATTACACAAAGCTCTGTATGGATTAAAGCAAGCACCCAGAGCTTGGAATTTCAAAATTGATTCATTTTTCAAGAAGCAAGGGTTTCAGAAGTGTGAGATGGAATATGGAGTTTATGTGCAACATTCTGGAAGCAATATGATTCTGTTGTGTCTTTATGTTGATGACATATTGCTTACAAGGAGTTGTCCAGAAGATCTGATGAGGTTCAAGAAGGTGTTTATGAATGAGTTTGAGATTACAGACCTTGGAAAAATGTCATATTTTCTAGGGATGGAGATTCTGTACTCAGGAGATGGTATCATTCTGCATCAGCTGAAGTATGAGTTAGAACTTCTGAAGAAGTTCAAGCTGGAGAATTGCAAAGATATTGTTACACCGTCAGAAACGAATCAGAAATTGGACTCTGACTCTGAAGGTGAAGATGTTGATGCTACAATCTTCAAACAGCTGGTGAGTTCTCTAAGGTATTTGTGTAATACCAGGCCTGCTATATGCTATGCAGTTGGATTGGTTAGTAGGTTCATGAGTAAACCTAAGTTGTCCCATTATCAAGCTGCTGTTAGAATCTTGAGATATATCAAGGGAACTCTGAAGTTTGGCATATTGTTTCCTTCTGGGAGAAAAGAAGAATCAGAGTTATTGAGTTACTCTGACTCTGATTGGTGTGGAGACAGAGTTGATAGAAGGAGCACCTCTGGATATTTGTTTATGTTTCTGGGAGGTCCTATCTCTTGGAGTTCCAAGAAACAAGCTGTTGTTGCTCTATCAACTTGTGAAGTTGAGTACATTGCAGGCGCAATAGCTGCATGTCAAGCTGTGTGGCTTCTGAATCTATTATAAGATCTAAAGATTAAAGTGAAGAAGCCTCTGAAGCTGATGATTGATAACAAGTCTGCAATCAATCTTGCCAAGAATCCTGTGTTACACGGAAAAAGCAAGCATATTGAGACTAAATATCATTTCTTGAGAAGCCATGTCCAGAATGGAACATTAGAAGTTGTGCACTTTAGCACCCAGAAGCAGATGGCAGATGTTTTGACGAAGGCAATCAAGACGGATCAATTTTTGCTCTTAAAGAATGGAATTGGCGTTGTCAGCTTTGATTGAAGAATATGAATTAAGGGATGGTATTAAAGAGTAATTCATATTCAGAAGATGAGCATCAAAAGTTCTGATGTGGATTGATCTTTTGAAGGTTACTCAGAAGATAGTGTTGACCAGAAGTTCTACCTTCTAGGTCCTGTTAGCTTAACTATTTAGTTAGTAAGGGTACTTTAGTATTTCTTAGTATTGTATTGTTTGTACCTTAGACTTGTTCACTAAGTTTACTCTATTAGGGCTTATGTGGCAAATTTTCTTTTGTATAAATAGCCTTGTAGTAGCTATCATTAATATACAACAACAATTATTCCCTCATTCTTTTGCGCTGTTATTCCTTTTGTTTATTCTCTTTGTTATCATCTTTCATTCTTGTGCACCAACACACAAATGAGATATGGAAGCAAATCCTTGAATGGATTAATGTGAACCATATGCCTCTGCCATGGAATGAAGAGATGAACTGGATAAAGGAGTATGTTGCCAAAAAAGGATGTAAAGCTAGCCTTATGAAATTGGCCTTCACTAGACCCTATATGGAATTTGGCTTAGAAGAAATGACGTGGTTTTCGGACATAATACTCATACTGATATAGTTTATAGCATTCTAGATTGTATAGTTTATACCTTTGTGTATAAACAATTTTTTTATAGTAATACATTCTATTTGCTTCAAAAAAAAATAGTTATTTATGAAATATTTAAAATAAGTAAATAAATAAATATTTATTTTGAATTATTAAGTTAAGCATTCATCATTAAAAATATTAAGAACAATTGGTGTAGTTTTAAAATGACTATCATTTTATCTTATATATGTTTTATTTTTTATTTTAAATTTAAAAATATTTAATATTACTGCAAATTATGGTAATAATTTATCACCAACATACATTAGCCCAATTATAGTTTAAAAATAATAGTTAAAAATAGGAAAAAAATCAATTTAAACAAAAATATGTACGACTTAATTAATACAGCCCAATTAAATTTAAAAAAAAAAATTAAATCAAATCTTTTTTTTATCATAAATTAATTTAAATTCTATAATTTTTTGTGAGGAAACAATGAGTCTTCACTCGATAAATAATAAAAGAATGATATGGGAAAATAAACCTCAACTTTCATTGAGATCTCAAGAGGATTTATAATTTGAGACATTTTTAGTGGTAGTATTAGAAACTCCAATGTGGACCAAACAAGAAAGAATGCACATAGCCAGCCAATTACAATAAACTCCTAACCAAACCAACCACATTATCCTTAAAGCCTCTTCCACAGCCACAAACCAAACCACAGCAAGAACAACAACAACAAACAGCTTCCCAAGTTCCCCAACTCCATTAAAGTCACAAATCACAAACTACAAAGACAGAACAGAGATACAGAACTTAACTTCTTCTACCGATAATAATGCTCCTACGCGGCAACATCTCCGCTCCTCTCTCGCCCTCTCTACAACTCAACCTTAAAACACGAACTCCCCATCGAAACATCACCGTTTCATCCCGGTCAAGCCTAGACTATCCACTATCTATATCCGACGAGGCACTAGAGTCTCGGGGTTTCATTCTACGTCGAACCGCGGAGGGGCTAAACCTGGAAGCGTTGAACAAAGTATTCGTAGCGGTGGGGTTTCCCAGACGCGACCCGGAGAAGATACGAGTGGCGCTTGAGCACACGGATTCGATGGTGTGGGTGGAGCAGAGAAAGTCGCAGAAAGCAGTTGCGTTTGCGAGAGCTACAGGGGATGGTGTTTTCAATGCGATTATTTGGGATGTTGTTGTTGATCCTTCGTTTCAAGGGATTGGGCTTGGGAAAGCTGTTGTGGAGAGGCTTATTGAGGATCTAGTGGGGAGAGGGATTTCGAATATTGCTTTGTATTCTGAGCCTCGTGTTCTTGGGTTTTATCGGCCTTTGGGGTTTGTTTCTGATCCCGATGGGATTAGAGGAATGGTTTACTCTAGAAAACAAAAGAGAAAATAGTTGGACTTTTCATTGTATTTTGATGATGGATTTTTAATTTATTGATTAAATATCAAATTTTAGCTATGTTTTTTAAGAGTGACTACATTATCTTTATTGAGAATATGATAAATAGAGATAGTTCTATAGACAATGCATTTAGATCGAATGGATCCTTCCTTGAACAATATTTCAAACCCTCTCAAATATTTTAGAGATTATATGCAAAAGACTCATGATAACTCAGAAAGTAGAAAAGATAATCTGGAATTTTATTAAAGATGATATTAGTTTTTCGTAATGTGTTTTTTGAATTTGGAATCATCAATTTATAGGTCAAGTTATTGTTTAACAAGGTTGCGACCCTTGAAGTAATAACACTCTTTCAACAACACTTTTACCAAAAATTATATTATTTAGCCTGCAACAACACTTTTCAAGGGTTGCCTATTTTTATTCTGCAACATTTCAACAAGTGTTGCTTATTTTTTAATTTAAATTCAAAACATAAACAACAAACAAAAACAAGAGCAACATACATCGCAGTGTGTGGCGGCTTGCCGCCACGTGCCTATCGAAGGTCGGCCGCCTGAGCGTTGTTGGCCCCATCATACCATGTCGAGAGTAGCCCGATTGCTCCAATGCATCGTGCATAAGTACTTAAGGGCCTCTTACGAGCCGCCACTAACGCCTTTACATCCACGTCTGCGGGGACACCGACAAGGAGGTGTATGGAGAAGACAAATGACATAAGACTTAAGACCACCACACGTGTCCCTGTAGCACCTTATCCTCTTTATCTCTTTTATTGAGTTAATGAGTGTAACTCTTTATAAAGGATTTCAAAGTGAGTAATGTTTTTTTATGTGAGTTTATATCTTATGCATTTATTGTTCATTAACTCACTTGCTTGTTTCCCTTGTAATTTTGGAACTTCTGGATTCTTGGATTGTCCCACCTCTTATCCAAAGTATCCATAACTCAAATTCTATTGACACCAACATATCTGTTCCCAATTTTCTCCACCATGCACCTGAAACTTTCCTGAGTATATCACTCAATTACTGCCTAACTTACTGCTCAGACCAGGAAGATAAACCTCCCTTTGGATCCAGTGGCAAAACTACTAAATTTAGGTTTTAAAACAATTTTAAAAATTGACAAAGCTGAGAATTAATCCCATGTAACACCCCAAATCTACCCAATGGTTATAAAGGAAATCAGAGTGCAAAAATCTAAAAAACAACATACTTGAGGCGTCACATTTATCAACTTAAAACAAATTCGCATACAAGCTCATTAGTAAAGATACATAACATATATCAATAGGGATTACTCATAACCAAATCAACTTTAAAACAATGCAGCGGAATTCATAAACTTATAAACATCAAATATAATAGCATCTTTGTCAATGTGACAATAACTAAACAAAACGTCTTTACAAAAAAACACAAGAGTTCAACAGAAAACATGACAAAATGAAACAAAACAAGCGTCAATCCCCCCGAGTACTACGTATCAGAGCAAAGGACACCAACTCAAGCTACTAACGACAACAACTACTCCTCATTGTTACCTACACGTAACCAACAAAGGGTAACATTCAAACAGAAGGAGTGAAATATCAAACACTATAAAGGAACATATGATAATACTTTTAGCAAAGATAAGATCATACATAGCTTACCACTTCTCAACTTAAGCACTTTCATCATAACAATCATGATATCAATCAATCGTAATAACAAACTCAAATTGCAAGTATGTCATCAACAGATAATAATACTCACTTTATAATCACAATAATTCAAAATGCAACTTAAATGCGACTTAACATTATGCATATGCATGTGGTACCATTTGGAGTAAAACTCCCGTCTCAAACATTTTCCATTTGGGCCATCGTCACTTTGCCATTTTCAAGCCATCGTCGTGGTTGTCATTTTCAGGCCGTCTCAAACAATGCAATGGATAGGACTCATTGATGCACATCCACAAAATACAACATTCATAATACACAACATCGTCTCATCAACATCAACTCAGTGCCAAGATTTCAATGGCAACAACAATATCATTACTATTAGAGTAATTCAACACTTCTCAATCACTTCTTTATGATATACAAACATACATATCAACTTTGTTAGAACAAGATTTGTTCTGATCAATTATCTTAGTTTTGATGATAACAATAATATGAATTTTGCTTAAGATAATATGGTACTCTAATCCAATGCAATTTCCTTTTCAGGAAATATATAAAGAGTATGCATAATTCAGCGCTCAGAAGCTTTGTCTCAAGGGTTCAGCATGCAACATCAGAACATGGTCTGGCAAGACATCAGAAGATGGTCGAAGCAGAATCAGAACATGGGTCTATGGAAGCATCAGAAGAACATGAGATCAGAAGCACTGAAGTTCTGATGGTATCACGCTCAGAAGCACTTCAAGGTCAGAAGATCAGAAGATGCTTTGCACCAAGCTGTTTGACTCTGATGATATTCAAACGTTGTATTCACAAACATCAGATCAGAAGGAAGTACAAGTGGCAAGCTACGCTGTCTGACAAAAGGAACGTTAAAAGCTACTCTAGGCAACGTCAGTAGACACAGCGTGAACAAGGCTCGAGGTAGTTGACAAAAGCGTATAACATTAAATGCGATGATGTACGGAACACGCAAAGCATTAAATGCACTCAACGGTCATCTTCTCCAACGCCTATAAATATGAAGTTCTGATGAGAAGCAAGGTTAACGATCCTGAACCAAAACAACTCATATTAACTTGCTGAAACTCTGTTCCACTCAAAGCTCAGAATCTTCATCTTCATCAAAGCTCACTACATTGCTGTTGTAATATATTAGTGAGATTAAGCTTAAACATTAAGAGAAATATCACAGTTTGTGATTATAGCTTTTAAGAAGCAATTGTAATACTCTTAGAATTGATTACATTAAGTTGTAAGGAACTAGAGTGATCGTGTGGATCAGAATACTCTAGGAAGTCTTAGAGGTTATCTAAGCAGGTTGTAACTAGAGTGATCGTGTGGATCAGTATACTCTAGAAAAGTCTTAGAGGGTATCTAAGCAGTTGTTCCTGGAGTGATCAGTGTGTGATCAGAAGACTCTGGAAGACTTAGTTGCTGACTAAGTGGAGAACCATTGTAATCCGTGCGATTAGTGGATTAAATCCTCAGTTGAGGTAAATCATCTCTGCGGGGGTGGACTGGAGTAGTTTAGTTAACAACGAACCAGGATAAAAATAACTGTGCAATTTATTTTTATCTGTCAAGTTTTTAAAGCTACACTTATTCAAACCCCCCCTTTCTAAGTGTTTTTCTATCCTTCAATTGGCATCAGAGCGCCGGTTCTAAGGTGCAAGCACTTAACCGTGTTTAGAAAAGATTCAGGAAGAGAAAAACGCTTCAGTAAAAGATGGCTGGTGAAATTGAAAAGTCTACACCTGCATCTACATCTGGCTCTGCTGAGCAACACAACGGTAACAATGGTTATACTAGACCGCCGGTATTTGATGGTGAAAACTTTGAATACTGGAAAGATAAACTGGAAAGTTACTTTCTTGGTCTAGATGGTGATCTATGGGATCTTCTGATGGATGGTTACAAACATCCAGTAAATGCCAGTGGCGTAAAGCTGACAAGGCAAGAAATGAATGATGATCAGAAGAAGCTTTTCAGGAATCATCATAAATGCAGAACTGTTTTGCTGAATGCTATCTCTCATGCTGAGTATGAGAAGATATCTAACATGGAAACGGCCTATGACATATATGAGTCCTTGAAAATGACTCATGAAGGAAATGCTCAAGTCAAGGAGACTAAAGCTCTCGCTTTAATCCAGAAGTATGAAGCCTTCAAGATGGAGGATGATGAAGACATTGAAAAGATGTTTTCAAGATTTCAAACTCTTACTGCTGGATTGAGAGTTCTTGACAAGGGATACACCAAGGCTGATCACGTAAAGAAGATCATCAGAAGCTTACCCAGAAGATGGGGTCCTATGGTGACTGCATTCAAGATTGCAAAGAATCTGAATGAAGTTTCTCTGGAAGAGCTTATCAGTGCCTTGAGAAGCCATGAAATAGAGCTGGACGCAAATGAGCCTCAAAAGAAAGGTAAGTCTATTGCTTTAAAATCCAATATCAAGAAATGCACTAACGCTTTTCAGGCTAGAGAAGAAGATCCTGAAGAATCAGAATCTGAAGAAGAAGATGAACTGTCCTTGATCTCCAGAAGGCTAAATCAACTCTGGAAGACCAAGCAAAGGAAGTTCAGAGGCTTCAGAAGTTCAAAGAAATTTGAACGTGGAGAATCTTCTGATGACAGAAGATTTGACAAGAAGAAGGTCATGTGCTATGAATGCAATGAGCCTGGACACTTCAAGAATGAATGTCCAAAACTTCAGAAGGAAAATCCCAAGAAGAAGTTTCATAAGAAGAAAGGTCTTATGGCAACCTGGGATGAGTCAGAAGATGATTCAGACTCTGAAGATGAACAGGCTAACTGTGCGCTGATGGCGACAGAAGATGACGGATCAGAATCTACATCAGAATCAGATTCTGAAGAGGTATTTTCTGAACTTACTAGAGATGAGTTAGTTTCCGGTCTAACTGAACTTCTGGAATTCAAGTCTCAGATTAGTCTCAAATACAAAAAGCTGAAAAAGCTATTTGAATTTGAAACAAAGAAGCTTGAGTTGGAAAATTCTGAATTAAAAGAAAAACTTTTAAAATTATCCAATAATGTTGGATCTCCTTCTGATTCAGAAAAATCCACTCCTAGTCTAAACCATATTCTGAAAGAATATGATTTAAGTTTCAGGAAGTTCTTATCTAGGAGTATTGGCAGAAGTCAGCTAGCTTCTATGATATATGCTGTGTCTGGAAACAAAAGAGTTGGCATTGGTTTTGAGGGTGAAACCCCATACAAACTTGAACCTGTTGATGAAATGAAATTCACATACAAGCCATTGTATGATCAGTTCAAGTATGACCACTCCCATGATATTAGGCACACTTCACATGCTCAAAGTTTTCACATAACACACACCAAAAAGCATGTGACACAACCTAGGAAATATCATGAAACTCACATTAAGAATTATCATGCTGTTCCTTCTATTGCTTACAATGTTAAACCCAAGTTCAATCAGAACTTGAGAAAATCTAACAAGAAAGGACCCAAGAAAATGTGGGTACCTAAGGATAAGATTATTCCTATTGCAGATATCCTTGGCTGCAAAAAGGACAAAGCACAACATGTCATGGTACCTGGACTCTGGATGCTCACGACACATGACAGGAAGAAGGTCTATGTTCCAAGACCTGGTGCTTAAGTCTGGAGGAGAAGTCAAGTTTGGAGGAGATCAGAAGGGCAAGATAATTGGCTCTGGAACTATAAAGTCTGGTAACTCTCCTTCCATTTCTAATGTACTTCTTGTAGAAGGATTAACACATAACCTCTTATCTATCAGTCAATTGAGTGACAATGGTTATGATATAATCTTTAATCAAAAGTCTTGCAAGGCTGTAAATCAGAAGGATGGCTCAATCCTATTTACAGGCAAGAGGAAGAACAACATTTATAAGACAGATCTGCAAGATCTTATGAGTCAGAAGGTGACTTGTCTTATGTCTGTTTCTGAAGAGCAGTGGGTCTGGCACAGAAGATTAGGTCATGCTAGTTTGAGAAAGATTTCTCAGATTAACAAACTGGATCTTGTCAGAGGACTCCCTAATCTGAAATTCAAATCAGATGCTCTTTGTGAAGCATGTCAGAAGGGCAAGTTCTCCAAACCTGCATTCAAGTCCAAGAATGTTGTTTCTACCTCAAGGCCATTAGAACTCTTGCACATTGATCTGTTTGGCCCAGTCAAAACAGCATCTGTCAGAGGGAAGAAATATGGATTAGTCATCGTAGATGATTATAGCCGCTGGACGTGGGTAAAATTCTTGAAACACAAGGATGAGACTCATTAAGTGTTCTTTGATTTCTGCATTCAGATTCAATCTGAAAAAGAGTGTAAAATCATAAAGGTCAGAAGTGATCATGGTGGTGAATTTGAGAATAGATCCTTTGAAGAATTCTTCAAAGAAAATGGTATTGCCCATGATTTCTCTTGTCCTAGAACTCCACAGCAAAATGGAGTTGTAGAACGAAAGAATAGGACTCTGCAAGAAATGGCCAGAACCATGATCAATGAAACCAATATGGCTAAGCATTTCTGGGCAGAAGCAATAAACACTGCATGCTATATTCAGAATAGAATCTCTATCAGACCTATTCTAAATAAGACTCCTTATGAATTGTGGAAGAATAAAAAGCCCAACATTCATATTTCCATCCTTTTGGATGTGTATGCTTTATTTTGAACACTAAAGATCATCTTGGTAAGTTTGATTCCAAAGCACAAAAATGTTTCCTTCTTGGATATTCTGAACGCTCAAAAGGCTACAGAGTATACAATACTGAAACATTGATTGTGGAAGAATCAATCAATATCAGGTTTGATGATAAGCTTGGTTCTAAAAAACCAAAGCAGTTTGATAATTTTGCAGATTGGGATATTGACATATCAGAAGTTGTTGAGCCAAGAAGCAACGCATCAGAAGCAGAGCTTCTCAGAAGCAAAGAATCTGAAGATCAAGTATCAGCTTCTCTGGAGAATCTAAGCATTTCTGAAGAACCATCTGTCAGAAGATCATCCAGACTCACTTCTGGTCATTCAGAAGATGTCATTCTTGGAAAGAAGGATGATCCAATCAGAACAAGAGCATTCCTTAAGAACAATGCAGACTGTCAATTAGGTCTTGTATCTTTGATCGAGCCAACTTCTGTTGATCATGCTCTAGAAGATCCAGACTGGATAATTGCTATGCAAGAAGAACTGAATCAGTTTACAAGGAATGATGTTTGGGATCTTGTTCCTAGACCAGATGGATTCAATATAATCGGTACAAAATGGGTCTTCAGAAACAAGCTCAGTGAGAAAGGTGAAGTGGTAAGGAACAAAGCCAGACTGGTGGCTCAGGGTTATAGTCAGCAAGAAGGGATTGACTATACAGAAACCTTTGCACCAGTGGCCAGGTTAGAATCTATTCGTCTATTAATTTCATTTGCCACTCAACATAACATCACTCTCTATCAGAAGGATGTTAAGAGTGCCTTCTTAAATGGTTATATAGATGAAGAAGTTTATGTCCATCAACCTCCTGGTTTTGAAGACTCTATGTCTCCTAATCATGTTTTTAAACTAAAGAAATCGTTGTATGGATTGAAACAAGCTCCCAGAGCTTGGTATGAACGCTTAAGTTCTTTCCTTCTGGATAATGGTTTCACTAGAGGAAAAGTGGACACTACTCTCTTTTGTAAAACATTTAAAAGGGATATTTTAATTTGTCAAATATATGTAGATGATATTATTTTTGGAACATCTAATGCTACACTTGGAAAGGAGTTTGCTGAGTCTATGCAGGCTGAGTTTGAAATGAGCATGATGGGAGAACTCAAGTATTTCCTTGGAATACAAATAAATCAAACATCAGAAGGAACGTATGTTCACCAAACCAAGTATGTGAAGGAACTTCTGAAGAAGTTTAATCTTCTAGACTGCAAAGAAGCCAAAACTCCTATGCATCCAACATGCATCCTAGGTAAGGATGAGGTAAGTAAGAAGGTAGATCAGAAGTTATACAGAGGTATGATTGGATCTCTTCTATATTTGACTGCTTCTAGACCTAACATTCTGTTCAGTGTTTGTTTGTGTGCTAGATTCCAATCAGATCCTAGAGAATCTCATTTAACTGCTGTTAAGAGAATTCTAAGGTATCTGAAAGGTACTACTAACGTTGGCTTAGTTTACAGAAAATCTAAAGAATACAACTTAGTAGGATTCTGCGATGCTGACTATGCTGGAGACAGAATTGAAAGAAAGAGTACTTCAGGAAGTTGCCAATTTCTTGGAAGTCATTTGATCTCCTGGTATAGCAAGAAGCAAGCAACTATTGCTCTATCAACAACAGAAGCAGAATATGTCGCTGCTGCTGGTTGCAGTACACAGATGCTCTGGATGAAGAGTCAGTTAGAAGATTATCAGATATATGAGAGTAACATTCCTATATTCTGTGATAATACTTCTTCTATATGTTTATCTAAGAATCCTATTCTTCATTCAAAGGCTAAACATATTGAGATTAAACATCATTTCATAAGGGACTATGTTCAGAAGGGTGTTATATCTTTAAACTTTGTTGATACAGACCATCAATGGGCTGATATCTTTACAAAACCCCTGGCTGAAGATAGGTTTAAGTTCATTCTGAAGAACATCAGTATGGATTTATGCCCAGAATGAGAAGATGAGAAGTTCTTATGTATGAGTATCTTCTGAAATGAAAGTGGATTATTTTTTTTTATCAGAAGTTCTGTTTGAAATCTTTTAGAAATTATGATTCGGTTATTACTAACGTTTCATTGTCTAAGTTGATTCAGAACCTCTTTTAAAGCAAAACAGCTGTAACGTTTTATCTCGGGATGGTAAACCTGTCGTTACTGTTCATGGATAAGCGCGCGTGCAGTTGAAGGGACGCCGACCATAGGTAACTGTGCTAGTCACCTCATTTGTCTTTATTATCTCTCCTCGTGTCACGTAACATTAAATGCTATCCATCATTTGTTTCATTTTATTTTCTTTTAAATACTCTTCAAACGCTTTTCCTTCCCTCTTATATTTTCTCTAGTACACTCTGTCTTTGTTTTCTTTCTCTATCTCTTTGCATTCATATCAAACCCTAGCTGTTCATTATCTGCAAATCCATCATGAACTCTTCATCAAGCCCAGAAAACCATGGAAATGATCAAAACAAAAAGAGAAAAGCTGTTGAAACATCTTCGTCCAAACCCAAAAAGATAAAGATCACCTATGACCCTCTCAAGGTGAATCCATTCGAAGCAAAGTTGTCTGGAAACTATTCTAGACGTGTGTTTCAACCCCCTGGTGAAAGCCCTCCATCATCTCCATCTTCTTCCTCATCTTTTTACCTTCAAGACTCAACTTCCTCTTCATCTAACCTTTCCTCTCCCTCAACCCATTCCGAAGAAATCTCTTCATCTTCACCCGCTGAGAATGTTGTTTCTGATAGAGATTGTGGAAGATCTGCATCAGAATCAAGTCTCCCTGACCCCTCGCCTGGAAGCCCAAGAAGCAGCAAATTATGACAGGGTTCAAGACATGCTGGCGCAGATTTTGTCTTAGCTAGGGTCTTAGTCTTTGGTCTTAGTAGTTTTCTTTCCTTGTTGCATCTGCTTGTTAAACATAGGAACCGTTTGTAACATCTTTTGATTATCAATGAAAAGTTTCTTTGTTTTTACATTCCAGTAATTTTATTTGTCGTTTTATTCATCTGAATCTTTTGATGTATTCTTTTTGATGTTATGACAAAAAGGGGGAGAAAGATAAATGATAAATGATTTGATTAATCTATCAGTTGCTGGGTAAAGCTCCCACACATTTTCTAACAAGAACTGCAAGTTCTATATGGTTTAAGTGTTTTGCAGGTATAAAGAAGTGAAGAGAATCTTCAAAGCAAACACAAGAAGCAAAACCATGAGAAGTGTTCTAAAGAAGCAAAATCATGGAAACTGAAGCAAGCTGAGTGCTGTCAAGCTTCAGAAGCAAGAAAGAAGAATGAATCAGAAGCACTGAAAATAGAATTTGATCCATATTTGTCTATTTGCTCTGACAAAATTCTATTTGCTCTGATAACATTATTTTAGCCTATATGGCTCTGATACATATCATGTGTTCCAATATACATTTTATGTTCTGACTCGTTCATGCTGACTTTTGTCGTTTAGTTTTTGTTCTGTAACATTTCAGGATGTAGAGATGCTCTGATAATGCTCTGGTACATTCAACAATGTTCTGATACAAATCTAGCATGAAGTGATGTTGGTAGAAATTCAAGCTCTGAAGCTATCCGAGGGAAGCAGAAATCAGAAGCTGTGAATGTTCTAAAGATCCAGAAAACTCAAGTTCTGAAGCTGTCCTAAATGGAAGCAGAAATCAGAAGCTGTGAATGTTCTGAAGATCAAAGAAATTCAAGTTCTGAAGCTGTCCTAAAAGGAAGCAGAAATCAGAAGCTGTGAATGTTCTGAAGATCAAAGAAATTCAAGTTCTGAAGCTGTCCTAGATGGAAGCAGGAATCAGAAGCTGTGAGTGTTCTAGGGATCTAAAGAAATTCTAGTTCTGAAGCTGTCCAATGGAAGCAGAAGTCAGAAGCTATGAATTCTCTGAAGACAGAAGCTTATGTGATCGTCTCTACCGAAATAATCAGGGAAGTCTTTTATTAAAGTTCTTCGATTATTTATTTCAGGGGGAGATTATTTATCTCAGGGGGAGATTGTTAATCTCAGGGGGAGACATATTCATATGCTTATGCTATAGCTGTGTAATTTGTCTTTTGCCGTCTGCTCTTTCTGATCGCAAATTCATATCATTTATATATGTTTTTGTCATCATCAAAAAGGGGGAGATTGTTAGAACAAGATTTGTTCTGATCAATTATCTTAGTTTTGATGATAACAATAATATGAATTTTTCTTAAGATAATATGGTACTCTAATCCAATGCAATTTCCTTTTCAGGAAATATATAAAGAGTATGCATAATTCAGCGCTCAGAAGCTTTGTCTCAAGGGTTCAGCATGCAACATCAGAACATGGTCTGGCAAGACATCAGAAGATGGTCGAAGCAGAATCAGAACATGGGTCTATGGAAGCATCAGAAGAACATGAGATCAGAAGCACTGAAGTTCTGATGGTATCACGCTCAGAAGCACTTCAAGGTCAGAAGATCAGAAGATGCTTTGCACCAAGCTGTTTGACTCTGATGATATTCAAACGTTGTATTCACAAACATCAGATCAGAAGGAAGTACAAGTGGCAAGCTACGCTGTCTGACAAAAGGAACGTTAAAAGCTACTCTAGGCAACGTCAGTAGACACAGCGTGAACAAGGCTCGAGGTAGTTGACAAAAGCGTATAACATTAAATGCGATGCTGTACGGAACACGCAAAGCATTAAATGCACTCAACGGTCATCTTCTCCAACGCCTATAAATATGAAGTTCTGATGAGAAGCAAGGTTAACGATCCTGAACCAAAACAACTCATATTAACTTGCTGAAACTCTGTTCCACTCAAAGCTCAGAATCTTCATCTTCATCAAAGCTCACTACATTGCTGTTGTAATATATTAGTGAGATTAAGCTTAAACATTAAGAGAAATATCACAGTTTGTGATTATAGCTTTTAAGAAGCAATTGTAATACTCTTAGAATTGATTACATTAAGTTGTAAGGAACTAGAGTGATCGTGTGGATCAGAATACTCTAGGAAGTCTTAGAGGTTATCTAAGCAGGTTGTAACTAGAGTGATCGTGTGGATCAGTATACTCTAGAAAAGTCTTAGAGGGTATCTAAGCAGTTGTTCCTGGAGTGATCAGTGTGTGATCAGAAGACTCTGGAAGACTTAGTTGCTGACTAAGTGGAGAACCATTGTAATCCGTGCGATTAGTGGATTAAATCCTCAGTTGAGGTAAATCATCTCTGCGGGGGTGGACTGGAGTAGTTTAGTTAACAACGAACCAGGATAAAAATAACTGTGCAATTTATTTTTATCTGTCAAGTTTTTAAAGCTACACTTATTCAAACCCCCCCTTTCTAAGTGTTTTTCTATCCTTCAAACTTCACAATACATCACCAAATAGGGAGAATACAATTCAAGAAAAGTTTTCAAAAGTCATTCCAATCATTCTCATTAGATATACATTGATTTGAGATTTACGGAGGTTCAAACGGTGCATAAAAATGAGTTACAGATCAAATGATACAGCAAATAGAAGTTTCAAAAAGTTTTTGACAACAAAGTTCGCATAGAGGGCTTCAAGCACGCTTTGCAGAACTAAAAACAGAAGAGAACCATCTTCGCAGCTCCACTTAGCGGGCCAATCTCGCTTAACGAACTCGCGAATTTCAAAATTTGTTCCCAGACTTCGCTTAGCAGACCAATGGTCGCTTAGCGCACATGTGATTTTGCAGAAAAATGACAACAAACTCAGTTCTGCGAAAAAGCTAACCCACCACTCAAAATCACTTTCAAACATCAATTAAAAGCACATATAACCAATATTGAACATCCATTAACAACAATCATTATCAAAAACATGTTTAGAACACAAATTCATAGAAATCTCATATGACCCCAACAATCTCAAATTCACAAACATGATTACTAAGCATATAATCAAAACCCCACCATAATCTATCATAATACAATCCCTTATCATGAAAGAATCCCACCCTTACCTTGGGTTTTGGATTGAAGACAACTCTATGTTCCAATTTGGGATTTGACCTAGCTTTCTCTCCTTTTCCCTTCTTTCTCTTCTTTTCTCTTCTTTCACCAAATGATCTTCTAATTTTCTATTTTCTCAATTTCCCTTGTTTTGTTAAACTTACTAACTTATTATTACTAATGGGCTCTAATTAGCACCTTTCATTTACTAACACTAACACTAAGTTAGGCCCAATAGCTAATAGTCTAACCATGCCATTACTACTAATTTCCAAAAATAACATAAAGCCAACTAATCATATAATTAGAAAATAATTCACACAACACACAATAAAATAAATAATTAAACTAAAACGGACGTTACATCCCATGCCTCAAAGGGCAAAACATACACACTTTACCACTAAGCTAATAATTTGTTTATTTTAAATATTTGGTTCAAAAAATATATATTAGATGATATTTTGAAAAATCTTTAAATTAATATTTAAAATCAAACTTTTTCAATAAGTATATAAATTTTAGGCAAAATACCCTTTTTCGTCCCTTAACTTTACCTCGGGGTCCATTTTGGTTCTTTAATTTTTAAAACGTTCAAATAGACCCCTTATGGGGTCCATTTTGGTCCTTTAATTTCTAAAACGTTCAAATAGACCCCTTATCTATTAAAAAGGTGGCACATTAGTCCTTTCAGTTTACTGGATTGAAACAGCCGTTAAACAATGTATATGTGGCCTATGACGTGTATATGTTTTACACGCGTGGCAGGTTACGTGGCATATGTTAATATCAAGGTCCAGAAAATTCTTAAAATTATTAAAAATTTACTCTCACCAAGGTTCGAATTGAAGACATCATGGTTAATAAACACTTTGCTATACCACCAGGCCATGTTCCGTTTTGTTGATTTTATTTCTTTCTGTAGCTACTTATTTAACTACTGCAACCATTTTATTTCAACTCAAAAATCTTGACTATTATATTATTATTATTATTACTATTACTATTATTAATATTATTATTATTACTATTATTACTATTATTATAACTATTATTATTATTATTATTTTTATAAGTATTGTTATTACTATTATTATTATTATTAGTATTAAAGGCAAGAAACTATCCCAATTCCCTCATTGTTCCAAGACACAAAATCTTAAAAGATCATCAAGCGATTGAATAGTCCTCTCTATTTGACCATCGGTTTGCGGATTATACGCCGAACTCAAACGCAACTTCGTACCCAAAGCACTTTGTAAACCTTCCCAAAATCTCAAAGTGAACCTCGGATCTCTATCCGAAACAATGCTCGATTGAATACCATGCAAACATACAATCCTCTCGATGTACAACTTAGCAAGTCTCTCCATCGAATAATCCATCCTCATCGGAATAAATTGAGTACATTTCGTCAACCTATCCACAACGACCCAAATCACTTCACAATTACCTGATGTTCTCGGTAAACCCGAAACGAAATCCATAGAAATACTATCCCACTTCCACTCGGGAATAGATGACGGTTGCATCAAATCAGACGGTTTTTGATGTTCAATTTTTGACTTTTGACAAGTCAAACATGAATACACAAATTTCGTTATGTCCTTCTTCATACCTTGCAACCAAAACATTTTCCTCAAATCTTGATACATTTTAGTAGCACCAGGATGAATACTTATACCACTTCTATGCCCTTCCTCAAGGATTTTCTTTCTCAAATCCATAACATCCGGAACACAAACTCGATCACGACACCTCATGATACCATTCTCATCAATCCGAAAGTCACCAACTTTGCCTTGATTAATCAATATCATAACATCGACTAACTTCAAATCTGATTTTTGACCATCTCGAATCTCATCCAAAATACCACTAGTAAGCTTCAACATACCAAGCTTCACACAACTAGAAGTCTCTTCACATACCAAACTCAAGTCTCTAAATTGTTCCAACAAGTCAAATTCTCGAATCATCAACATAGACATATGCAATGACTTCCTACTCAACGCATCGGCTACAATATTCGCTTTACCAGGATGGTAATACAGACCAAAATCATAATCTTTTAAGAATTCCAACCATCTCCTTTGCCTCACATTCAACTCTTTCTGATCGAACAAATACTTCAAGCTCTTGTGATCACTAAACACATCAAACCTCGATCCGAACAAATAATGCCTCCAAAGTTTTAACACAAACACAACAGCTGCCAACTCCAAATCATGTGTCGGATAATTCCTCTCATGAACTTTGAGTTGCCTTGAAGCATAAGCTACAACTTGTCCTTTTTGCATTAGAACACCTCCCAAACCCAACAAAGAAGCATCACAATACCTAACAAAAGGTTCTAAAGGATCCGTTAAAATCAAAATATGAGCCGTAGTCAATCTTCTCTTAAGCTCTTGAAAATTCGCTTCACACTGCGAAGTCCAAATGAAAGCTTGACCCTTCCTAGTCAATTATGTCAACGGTAACGACAACTTAGAAAAACCCTCAATGAACTTCCTGTAATAACCAGCCAAACCAAGAAAAATTCTAATCTAAGAAATAGACTTAGGAGCTTCCCATTGAGATACAACCTTAATCTTCGAAGGATCAACGGAAATACCACCACTTGAAATCACATGCCCAAGAAAGATTACTTCCCTCAACCAAAACTCACATTTAGAGAGCTTAGCAAATAGCTTCTTCTCTTTCAACACTGTTAACACAATCTTCAAATGCTCGGCATGTTCCTCTTCACTCTTAGAATAAATTAAGATATCATTGATGAACACAACAACAAACGTATCCAGGTAATCATGAAAAATCTATTCATATATTCCATAAAAACACCAGGTACATTAGTCACACTAATCGGCATCACATAATATTTATAATGACCATACCTTGTCCGAAAAGTAGTTTTCTGAATATCCTCCGCCTTCACGTGGATCTGATGATACCCAGACCTCAAATCAATCTTGCTAAACACACAAGCTCCAACCAATTGATCCATCAAATCATTAATTCTCGAAAGTGGATATCAGTTCTTAATCGTCACTTTGTTCAATTGTCTATAATCAACTCATAATTTCATCGAACCTTCTTTCTTCTTGACCAATAGAACAAGTGCACCCCACGGCAACACACTAGGACGAATAAACCTCTTCTCAAGCAAATCTTCTAGTTGACTCTTCTACTCTTTCAACTCAGAAGCAGACATCCTATATGGAGCCATCGATACAGGACTAGTTCCAGGAACCAAATCAATCGAAAACTCAACCTCGCGTTTCGGCAGTAAATCACTTATATCTTCAGGAAATACCTCCGCAAAATCACAAACTATCGGCAATTCCTCAATGGTTCTCTTCTCATGCATATCTAAGGTTACCAACAACATAAACAATTCAACTCCATCTTGCACCGATTCATCAACTTTCTTAGCAGACAAAAAAATCTTCCTTAACACCAATCTTAGGAAAGATAACTGTCTTATCAAAACAGTTGATATACACACGATTAAACTCCAATCAATTCATACCCAAAATCACATCAAGTTGTTCTAAAGGAGGACAAACAAAATCAATCCCAAAATCTCTACCAAAGATACTCAACGGACAATTCCGACACACATAAGAAGTAGAAACATAACCCATAGAAGGTGTATAAATAACCATACTTCTACGCATATCAGATAACACAAGATTCAATCTCATAGCACAATCCAAAGAAATGAAAGAATGTGTTGCACCGGTATCAATAATAGCATTCAAAGGTGTACCATTAATAAAGCACGTACCTTGGATTAGCCTCTCATCAGTAGTGGCCTCCGCACTAGATAATGCAAACACTTTTCCCTTCGCTTGCTCCTTTTTTGGTTTGTCACATTTGGTACTAATGTGACCTTTCTCTCCACAGTTGAAACAAGTCACACTTGAACCAGTCCTACAATTGTTTGCTTAGTGACCACTCTTTCCACACTTGAAACATGTCACGGAAATCCTTATCACAATTAATAGCACAATGACCTTCAACACCATATTTGAAGCACTTAAGTGGAGTGGAAGATCCTCCCGCACTTAGCTTCTTGCCAAAACCAGCTTGTTTCCTCTTGTCGTCATACGATTTCCCACGATCTTGATTTTTCCCTTTCAAGCTCTTGTAGAAAGAAGCACTTTCCCTATTATCCTCATCATAAATCTGACTCTTGTTAACCAACTCAGTAAAACAGGTAATCTGTTGGTAACCAATAGCCTTCTTAATGTTATGTCTCAAGCCATTCACAAACTTCAAGCATTTAGATCCCTCAGCATTAACAGTATTGTAATGGGGACAATATTTGATAAGCTCCTGAAATTTAGCAGCATAAACAACAACAGTACCATTTCCTTGTTTCAACTCAAGGAACTCCACCTATTTCTTCCCACGACAATCTTCCGGAAAATAGTTCTCCAAGAAGACATCACGGAAAAGGCCCCAAGTAACCTCAATGCCATCTTCTTCAAACCTTTGAAGAGTGTTGTTCAACCAATCTTCAGCTACCTTTTCAAGCATATGGGTACCAAATTGCACTTTCTGAGCATCAGTACAGCTCATGACTCTGAAGATCTTCTCAATTTACTCCAGCCAAGCTTGAGCTTTATCAGGTTCATGCTTACCCTCAAAGATAGGAGGATTGTTTGTAACGCCCCGAATTTAATTAATTAGTTAATTAAATTATTTGAGAATTTAATCATTGGATTTAATCGAAGTTCGAGGATCAATCGGAATTGTCGGTATTATTTTGGGAAGCGTATTTGGATTATTAAGTTAAAGTTGGATTTTATTCGGTTAGTCGGAGAATTAATAAAGTTGATTTCGTTGAAGAAATAATATTATTATTAATATTGGACTATTTGTATTTAATTCGAATTTTATCGACGAAGTCGGAATTATTTTATTAAGTTGGCATGGTAATTAATCGGATTAATTTGGTGAAATAAAGTTGAAGTGTTATTTTATTAATGAGCTTAAAAATAACTTTGGATTTAATTTGAGTTGTTGGGAAGTAAGGAGGGGGTATGTAACTTAGGCCCAATTATGTTGGATTTAGAATTGGGAGAAGGAAGAACTATCATAACACAAAGAGGAATAGGGTTTGGAGGAGAGGTGAAGAAGAGAGCCATGGCGGAAGAGAAAAGATAGAGGAAGTCCAATTTTCGCAGCAAGTTTCTGCCATGAGACACCTTAGTAAAACGGACGTTTCTCCCAATCCAACCGTTGGATCGTCGCGGTTCTTGGACACAACGTTCCAGACTCGTAGAGGTAACTTCTGACCGGAGCGATTTTCGTTTTGATGATTTTAAGTCCATCTGACAAAGAGATTTTCGAACAGATTTTTGTTGCGTCTCTGCACGTTGTTAGAAAAGATTTTCGGAGAAAAGATGGAAGCGGCGGCATAAGCTATGGCAACCGGGAGAGTAGAGAAATCTCATATCCAAGGTAAGGGGTGGGGTTCTAACTCTATAACCGGACTCATGATGAATGATATGCGGGGGTTAATTTTGTAGGAAATTATTCCGGTTTATTTGTGTGTGGTTTATGTTGCAAAACAATAATTTTTATGCTATTGTGTCGAATCTTGTTGTTGTTGAATCGATAGTGTAGTTAAATTTGTAGTGCAAAATAATTATTGGAATACTTGGAGATAGGAATATGATGATTGTATGTGGGATTATGGTGTATTTAGTTATCCGGAATTAATTGAAAATTATAAAGGTAGTTCGTATATGCTAGTAGGTGATTGTGATCGGCTTGTTTTGTGAATTATGATGAGTACGTTGTGTTGTTATTTCTTTGTGATTTCTGAGTGATGTGTATATTGTTGTTGTTTTATGCGAAGTTGCAGGATGTTTCAGTGACGATGTATACCTCTATTTATTGGTATAGCGACGATATAGGCTTATGCCTTTTGTGACGATGATGTTGTTGTTGTATGTGTTTGTTGCATTCATATACATATGCATTTTGGCGACGGCCTAGATTGGCAAATTAGTGACGAAGGCTTATGCCTTGATGCCTCTGTTAACTGGCAATTGGCGATGGGGGCTGAAGCCCTGGGTACCACATGCATGTGCATTTGTTAGAGTCTCATTATATGTGGCATGAGTGTGATTTAATTGTGACGTGATGTGACTTGAGTTGTTGAATTGTGATAATGTGAAGTTGTAATTATAAGTTGTTATACTAATGACGTGTTGTGGCAGGTATCGTCTAGAAGATGAAAAATAGTTGTTATAACTATTATTATGTTGTTGTTGATTTTGTTATTATATCTGTACAGTTTTAAATTGTTGTTATAGCTGTCGTCTTAAAGTTGTAAAGTGATAATTTTGTATGATTTAATTCTAACATATTAATTATCATACTTTTGTTTATATTTTTGGATATCTCACCCCTTCTGAATGATGTTTCCCTACCATGGGAAATTGACAGGTACTCAAGATAGCGATGGAAATTTGAAGTGATTTTATGAAGTCTTTAATTGCTGTTATTCGAGTTGGTGTCTTGCTCTGATACGTAGCACTCGCGGGGATAAAATAATTATTTTAATTATTATTTCTTTTGCTGAATTTTTATATGGTTTTGGTTTAAATTGTAACTCAAAGTTAGCGTGCAATGATGCTACGACTTGAATTGAATATTTATGAAGTTTGTTGATTCCGCTGCGAGTTAATTATTGAATTTAAACAAAGTGAATTTTAGTAATGATTTGATTATCGTTTTAAATTTATGTGCTATGTATCTATGTGAAGGCAAATAAGCCGTAACTGTTTTTGAAATGACGAATATGTGATACCTCAAATGAACTTGTTTGGAATTTATACTCTGACTTTCCGTATAATTTATCGGGTAGATTTGGGGTGTTACATTAGTGGTATCAGAGCAGGTCGGTCCGTCCGGCAAGAGTTGTCTAATTGTTGTTTATCCCTTAGTACGCGACAAGTGTGTACAACACTGTCGGTACTTGTTGTTTTTTATTGCTTGTTGCAGGAGTTGGTTTGGAACTAAGTGAGGGAGAAGCTGTACTCCTCGGTTATGATTCGGTTGTAAGTTGTTGGTGCTTCGGTAGCGAAGGACACCTGAATATGGAAATAAGAATTGCATATGCGTTTGGTGTGGAATAGGTTGTCGAGAATGATGAAGTGAGATTGTATAACCAGATGTAAGAAAGTGGTAGCTATTGCTACGTTGTAAGATGTTTCAAGATATTGCTAAAATGGTTGGCAAGTTAGTAAGGATTATGTTGCAATCGTATTAGAAGATTGATGGTATAAGTACTAGATTTAAACTGTGATCGGGTTGTCGTATCGAAGGATTGGATGTGAAGGATGTGTTAAGTATGGTGATGTCGTATAGATTTTCGAGGACGAAAATATTCTAAGTGGGGGAGAGTTGTAACGCCCCGAATTTAATTAATTAGTTAATTAAATTATTTGAGAATTTAATCATTGGATTTAATCGAAGTTCGAGGATCAATCGGAATTGTCGGTATTATTTTGGGAAGCGTATTTGGATTATTAAGTTAAAGTTGGATTTTATTCGGTTAGTCGGAGAATTAATAAAGTTGATTTCGTTGAAGAAATAATATTATTATTAATATTGGACTATTTGTATTTAATTCGAATTTTATCGACGAAGTCGGAATTATTTTATTAAGTTGGCATGGTAATTAATCGGATTAATTTGGTGAAATAAAGTTGAAGTGTTATTTTATTAATGAGCTTAAAAATAACTTTGGATTTAATTTGAGTTGTTGGGAAGTAAGGAGGGGGTATGTAACTTAGGCCCAATTATGTTGGATTTAGAATTGGGAGAAGGAAGAACTATCATAACACAAAGAGGAATAGGGTTTGGAGGAGAGGTGAAGAAGAGAGCCATGGCGGAAGAGAAAAGATAGAGGAAGTCCAATTTTCGCAGCAAGTTTCTGCCATGAGACACCTTAGTAAAACGGACGTTTCTCCCAATCCAACCGTTGGATCGTCGCGGTTCTTGGACACAACGTTCCAGACTCGTAGAGGTAACTTCTGACCGGAGCGATTTTCGTTTTGATGATTTTAAGTCCATCTGACAAAGAGATTTTCGAACAGATTTTTGTTGCGTCTCTGCACGTTGTTAGAAAAGATTTTCGGAGAAAAGATGGAAGCGGCGGCATAAGCTATGGCAACCGGGAGAGTAGAGAAATCTCATATCCAAGGTAAGGGGTGGGGTTCTAACTCTATAACCGGACTCATGATGAATGATATGCGGGGGTTAATTTTGTAGGAAATTATTCCGGTTTATTTGTGTGTGGTTTATGTTGCAAAACAATAATTTTTATGCTATTGTGTCGAATCTTGTTGTTGTTGAATCGATAGTGTAGTTAAATTTGTAGTGCAAAATAATTATTGGAATACTTGGAGATAGGAATATGATGATTGTATGTGGGATTATGGTGTATTTAGTTATCCGGAATTAATTGAAAATTATAAAGGTAGTTCGTATATGCTAGTAGGTGATTGTGATCGGCTTGTTTTGTGAATTATGATGAGTACGTTGTGTTGTTATTTCTTTGTGATTTCTGAGTGATGTGTATATTGTTGTTGTTTTATGCGAAGTTGCAGGATGTTTCAGTGACGATGTATACCTCTATTTATTGGTATAGCGACGATATAGGCTTATGCCTTTTGTGACGATGATGTTGTTGTTGTATGTGTTTGTTGCATTCATATACATATGCATTTTGGCGACGGCCTAGATTGGCAAATTAGTGACGAAGGCTTATGCCTTGATGCCTCTGTTAACTGGCAATTGGCGATGGGGGCTGAAGCCCTGGGTACCACATGCATGTGCATTTGTTAGAGTCTCATTATATGTGGCATGAGTGTGATTTAATTGTGACGTGATGTGACTTGAGTTGTTGAATTGTGATAATGTGAAGTTGTAATTATAAGTTGTTATACTAATGACGTGTTGTGGCAGGTATCGTCTAGAAGATGAAAAATAGTTGTTATAACTATTATTATGTTGTTGTTGATTTTGTTATTATATCTGTACAGTTTTAAATTGTTGTTATAGCTGTCGTCTTAAAGTTGTAAAGTGATAATTTTGTATGATTTAATTCTAACATATTAATTATCATACTTTTGTTTATATTTTTGGATATCTCACCCCTTCTGAATGATGTTTCCCTACCATGGGAAATTGACAGGTACTCAAGATAGCGATGGAAATTTGAAGTGATTTTATGAAGTCTTTAATTGCTGTTATTCGAGTTGGTGTCTTGCTCTGATACGTAGCACTCGCGGGGATAAAATAATTATTTTAATTATTATTTCTTTTGCTGAATTTTTATATGGTTTTGGTTTAAATTGTAACTCAAAGTTAGCGTGCAATGATGCTACGACTTGAATTGAATATTTATGAAGTTTGTTGATTCCGCTGCGAGTTAATTATTGAATTTAAACAAAGTGAATTTTAGTAATGATTTGATTATCGTTTTAAATTTATGTGCTATGTATCTATGTGAAGGCAAATAAGCCGTAACTGTTTTTGAAATGACGAATATGTGATACCTCAAATGAACTTGTTTGGAATTTATACTCTGACTTTCCGTATAATTTATCGGGTAGATTTGGGGTGTTACATTGTTCCTCTAGAATTTCCCCAAAGCACGGTACTCATCATCATCTCCATTCCGGTAACGAGCATTCGCTTGAGGAATCTAACCAATGGAGCCAGCTAACATCCTCAATGCCTCAACAATGGCATCATCATTCCTGTCTGCAACCATCGTCCTACGACAACCAAACAGCCAGACAAACAGTATTGATCGTGTCAGATACAAAAATCACATACAACAGGATTAGAAAACATTAACAACTATTGAACAACTGGTCGACCATGCTCTAATACCACTAATGTAACACCCTTTTTATACCCCAAAATAAATAAGCATATAATCAGAGAATAAGCATGCATATAATTCAAAAGGGCGTCACATCGACGTTTTCAAAAAACTAAAAGCTTTTAAAAACCAACAGCATTTATCTACAATATACAATACACCTGGTCATTCCAAATAACATCTAAACATTTAATTACAATTCACACAGAATATGCATTCACAGCAGAAGTACTAAAAATACTCATGTATTTCATAAAATGATTCATGTCCCATACCATGATCATATCTCAATAAGCATCTCAACATAAATAAACCATAATCATAATATTCATAATATTTGGCTTAAAGCCTCTCAAACAACAAATAGCCAAATAAACAGGTTCACAAGTTATAACATAATACATAACCAATAGAAACATGAGTTCAACACGCCTAGTCTACCCAGTGTTACATGACCAAAGCATCGACTCACTACCTAATCTCCAACAACTTGGAAGAAATATACGGCTAAGTCTCACACGAGCTACTAAACGCCAGAACCTCCATGTCGTCAAACAAGGGCAACATTAAAACAAAAGGGTGAGAATATGAATCATTATGAAGAAAGTATAAAAAGATACAATGGTTAAATCACCAATTATAGGAATTCATCACACCTTGCCTAATCATGTAAGATAATATTAATCAATATATTCACATATATTAAGCATTCAACAAGTATAAAGAGTATAATATTCCAATTTCAATACTATATTCCCAATTATGCACCTAACTATTATTATCACATATTCACGCATTTAACCAAGTATGTATCCAAACATCACCCATTTCAATTATCAAACTCATACACATAACACAACAACATCAATCTCACATATTCAATTATCGCATAACTCTAATGTGACTCAATGCAAGATATGTGACGCTATACATGTGGTACCGCAATGTGAACCCAACGTTTCACCGCTTTCCGATTCAATATCTAGAATCCAAGCCATGCTTCCGATCCGGACAAGATCAAAGCCACCACGTATGTTTCCAATTAAGGATCAACGTATTCTACGTCTATTTCCATTCAAGGATCACTTTCTATTACCATGTGAGCCACAGTTTCACCGCTTCCACAATAAAGCCGACTATGCCATGAATGAATGTACAATTACCAACCAATTATGCAATTAAGATTATTTCATCAATCTTAAATTACCGCATATCAACAATAATTCAACTCTATGAATTATATAACATATTGTACACAACATTCGTAACACATTGATATCAATTCACATAATAGAAATAATATTCAATTACGATTCACAAAATACAATTAACACTAGTAAATAATTCTACCTCATGTTAATTCATATTGCCAATAAAATATAAGAATATACTTCCAAACCAAGTATCAATTCATTAGTATTTGACCAAAAATACAATTACGGTCAACTTTCCAAAATACCGTATGTTATCGACAAACAAATAATGAATTCAGTATCTATTATATTCTAATCAATTATACTTATTGAAATTAATTTAACTATTAAGTAAATCAACTAATTAATAATTACACTACATTAGTTCCAAGTTACTAATTCATTTTCTATTCCAAAACCAATATTTAAAAGAAAAGATATTCAAATCCACACTATTTCGGTCGGTTCGTAAATATCACATTTTCAACAAAATAACACCACCATGTTAATCTACTAATTCAACTTAGCTACCACATAAATTTTCATTAAATTCTAGACAAATATAAATTCTAGACAAATAATTATACCGCTTAATTCGGCTATTCGGTCAAATGGGACTGTTTAAATTATATAGCACTCCTTATTTCTTTTATTCTAACTACAGTGTATAACAACCATAGATTGTATCATCTTATATATATATATATATATATATATATATATATATATATATAGATATATATATATATATATAGATATATATATATATATATATATATATATATATAGATATATATATATATATATAGATATATATATATATATATATATATATATATATCTACATATATATATATATATAACAATTTCAAAACCATAAAAATTAGGGATTTACACCTAAACATGTTTCTACCCATTGACTCAATTATACTAACCCATAATAATAAGAATTTCCCCCCTTACCTCTTCAATTTCTCCTCCAAACCCTAGCTCCCCTTGTTGTTCTTCCCATTTTTCTCTTTTATTCTTCTCTGCCTCTTTCTCTCTATCCGTGAAATGAAAAGGAAAATGAATGGAAAATTATATGGTGCCTCACTCTACCCTTACTAACTATGCTATATGGGCCTAAACATAACACCCCCTATTTACTCCCAACATCATTAAATAAGCCCAATACAATACATACTATTTAGTATTTCTATTTTAATTACTAAATTAAATAACACTAATAATTAAATAGATACAAATATACACACCAAATTAATTAATATAATCAATTGTTATACTATCTAACAATCAATTAATTAATTAACACACCAAATAAAATCAAATAAAATAGTATAATCATATAATAAAATAAATACTAAAAATTGGGTTGTTACAATTCCAATTTCAGGAAATTCAACAGCACAACATCACAAGTTCATTCACATTACAGAAAATATGTCATCGATCATAATTCCAATCCACTCTAAATTCACAGACACATAAACCAAATAATAATCACATAGCAATAGATTTTTATACATAATTTTCTAGAACAGCAACGCAACCACACTACACATATCAGAAAAATCAACCGAAAAACAAAGAGATATTATTAATTCCTTAAACCCCACATACAATCCATCATATCCCCGTTTATATAGCAAGAACCCCACTCTTATCTTGTATTCGGAGTCTGTTCTACAATTTTTGCATAATTCTTCCGGTTTCTTTCCTCTTCTACAGTTTTTTCTTCGTAGCAATGTTTGCTCGTACCATCACCAAACCCTTATTTTCTTCCCAAAAGTCTCTTACTGTACTTCCTTATATTACTTTAGCCAAAATAATATTATTATTATTTCATAATAATTTTATTACTCCTTATTGGACATACTCTTGACACACCTCCAAATTACTAACACCAACAAACCAAATTAATTAAATAAATAGTCCAATGCCATAATATTATTTCTAATGTTATTTCCCGATTAAACCGAGTAATTTAATCCGACTTTCCATTCAACCGCTCAAACAATATAATAATTCACTTACGTCCCTTAAATTAATACCGATAAATTCCCAACTTCGACAATTTTCAACAATTGAATTCTTTATTAATTTAATTAACCAATTAATTAAATTCGGAGCGTTACAATTACAACTCTGTAACAGCTATTTGTGAGATATTGGATCGAACTCTAGTATGGTGGAAGGGTAGCTTATTGGTTCGACAGGATTAAGCATGAAGTCGAAGGTTGTTCACATGCTTGTGTCGAAGATGCTAGGGTTGTTAGCATGTTAAATTAGGTTTTAGTGTTTAAACCCTAATTTGTTAAGTTAGCTTGTTTATTAAGTTGGCTTATGTAATGGGCCTTGTGGAAAAAGCCCATTAGTTAGTATGTTAGGTTTTATTATAAATAGCATATTAGTCTCTCATCATTGCTAAGCCGCAAATCCTAATTTGGGGTGAGAGAAGTTATTTGTTATTCTTGTAAACTTGTAATCTTGTTTTAAGAGAAAGTAAAAGAATAGCAGTTATAACCAATTCTTGTGTTCTTCTTCCTTGTTCTTTATTCTTCCCTTGCATTATACTTAGTTCTTGGTATTGAATTCACAACAAATTGGTGCGGTGAGCGTGGAGAAGATGCCTTCAACAAAGTATGAGATTGAAAAGTTCACCGGAGTGAAAGATTTCGATATGTGGCGCTTGAAGATGAAAGCCCTACTAGTTCAGCAGGGTTGTTTGGAAGCGTTGAAGGGAGAGGCAGCCATGAATGCTGCATTAACGGCAGCGGAGAAGACGACTATGATTGAGAAGGCACACAGCGCAATTTTGTTGAGCCTTGGTGATAAAGTTCTCAGACAGGTATCAAAGGAGACGACGGCATCAGGGTTATGGGTGAAACTTGAAAGTTTGTATATGACCAAATCGTTGGTAAATCGACTCTACCTGAAGCAGGCTTTGTATTCATTCAAGATGGTTGAAGACAAAGTGTTGGCTGAGCAGTTGGATATGTTCAACAAGCTGATTCTTGATCTTGAAAATATTGATGTAAAGATCGATGATGAAGATCAAGCGCTGTTACTATTGTGCGCTTTGCCTCGATCACATGCTCACTTCAAAGAAACTCTCCTATATGGAAGGGAGTCCTTGACCTTTGAAGAAGTTCAATCAGCCCTATATTCAAAGGACCTGGACGAACGAAAGGAGCATAAACCTTCGACTGTTGGCGAAGGTTTGGCCGTTAAAGGAAAACTCTTACGAAAGGATGGTAAGTTTGACAAGAAGAAGGGCAAAAGCCATTCGAAGTCTTACAGTGGCGAAGCATCTGGCATTCGATGCTATCATTTAAGAAGGAGGGTCACATAAGAAAGGTGTGCCCTGAACGCTTGAAAGATCGTGGAGGTAAGGATAATGGCAATGCAGCCATTATTCAAGATGATTTCGAATCATCTGATGTTCTTGTGGTTTCAAGCAGTGACTCGAGAAGAGAGTGGATTATGGATTCAGGTTGCACTTGACACATGACTCCAAACAAAGACTTGTTCGAGGAATTATGTGATCAAGATGGTGGATCAGTATTGCTGGGAAACAACAAGGCTTGCAAGATTGCAGGTGTTGGATCTGTGAGGTTCAAGTTCCATGATGAGTCAATAAGATTGTTGACTGAAGTCAGGTATGTTCCTGATTTGAAGAGAAATCTACTTTCTCTTGGTGAATTCGACAAGAATGGATATGTTTTCCAAGGAGAAAAAAGTAT
Organism: Vicia villosa; assembly: GCF_029867415.1. Lineage (NCBI taxonomy): Eukaryota > Viridiplantae > Streptophyta > Magnoliopsida > Fabales > Fabaceae > Vicia > Vicia villosa. The sequence continues at coordinate 30,717,228 of NC_081181.1, forward strand.
CCTAAAAGTTATGAAGGGTTCGAAGGAAGTCTTGAGAGGCGTGAAGAAACAAGGCTTGTATACCCTTGAGGTTGAAGTTGTAAGTGGTTCGACAAATGTTGCATCCACGAAACCTTTGTCGAAGACAGAAATCTGGCACATGAGATTGGACCATGTCAAGAGGTTGAGAACTAACAATGGCCTTGAATTTTGCAATGAGGCATTCGATAGGTTTTCTGCTGCCTCTGGTATTGCAAAGCACAGAACTACTGCAGGTACTCCACAGCAAAATGGTTTGGGTGAAAGGTTTAATCAAACTAATTTGGAGAGAGTCAGATGCATGTTGACTAGTGCGGGGTTAAAAAAGGTGTTCTGGACTGAGGCTGTTTCGACAGCAACATATCTGATAAACAGATGTCCTTCGACAGTGTTAGATATGAAGACACCTGAAGAAGTTTGGTCGGGACATCCACCAGATCTCGACAAACTGAGAGTATTTGGATGCGTAGCCTATGCTAATATTAGGCAAGACAATGTCGAACCTAGAGCTCTGAAATGCATGTTCATGGGATACCCTGAATGAGTCAAAGCTTATAGGCTATGGTGCCTAGAGCCAGGTCATAGGAGGTGTATCACCAGTCGAGATGTAGTTTTCAATGAAGCTGAAATGGCTTTCAAGAAAACTGATGATGATGGTCGAAGTGCAGAAGAGCTGGAACAAGTAGAAATTCCTATTGAGGTGGAGCATGTAATGCTGAATTGCATATCCTAGATGAAGTCGAAGAAGAAGTAGAAGATGCTGAGGAAATTGAGGAAACTGTCGATGACTACCTATTGTCAAGAGATAGGTCGAGAAGAACCATCAAGCCACCTCAGAGACTTGGATATGCAGATCTTATAGCTTATGCCTTAATCTCTGCAAGTGAGGTTCTAGACAAAGAACCTAGAGACTACAAGGAAGTTATGAGGATTCGAAATAAGACTGAATGGCTGAAGGCCATGGATGATGAGATGAAATCTCTTCATGATAATCATATTTGGGAACTGATCAAGAAACCTGCTGGGGCAAGGTTAGTCACTTGTAAATGGATTTTCAAAGTTAATGAAGGAATTGAAGGAGTGACGTCGAAAAGATACAAGGCAAGGTTAGTTGCAAGGGGTTTCACTCAAAAAGAAGGTGTCGACTTCAATAATGTGTTTTCTCCTGTTGTGAAGCATAGGTCCATTCGAATGTTGCTTGCCATGGTGGCACAGTTCGATCTTGAACTGGAACAGATGGATGTGAAGACTGCGATCTTGTATGGTGATCTAGATGAAATGATCCTAATGAGGCAACCTGAAGGGTATGTCGAAAAGGGGAAGGAAGATTATGTGTGCAAGTTAAAGAAATCTTTGTATGGGCTGAAACAATCTCCTCGACAGTGGAATAGGAGATTCGACAAGTTCATGGCACGCATAAGTTTCATTAGAAGTCAGTTCGACCACTGTGTTTACTTCAGATTTCGACCTGGTAATTCATTTGTTATTTTGTTGCTTTATGTGGATGATATTCTCATAGCAAGCAACAATGTCGAAGATGTGATGAGGGTGAAGGCTGAACTCAATAAGGAGTTCGATATGAAGGATCTAGGAGCTGCTTCCAGGATTCTTGGAATTGACATTCGAAGAGATAGAAAGAAGTCGAAGTTACGCTTATCTCAAGAGGCAAATCTACGAAAGATTCTCGAAAAGTTTGGTATGTTGAATTCGAAGCCAGTTGTGACTCCAACAAACCCTCAATTCAAGTTGAGTATTGATCAGTGTCCCAATACTGATGTCGAAAGAGCATATATGAATAGCATCCCATATGCTAATATAGTTGGTTTTTTGATGTATGTTATGGTCTGAACTAGACCCGACATAGCATATGCAGTAAGTCTTGTAAGCAGGTACATGGCGAACCCTGGAAAGGCTCACTGGCAAGCATTGAAGTGGATTTTAAGGTACATAAATGGGTCTCTAAACAGAGTCCTAATTTATGGCGGAGCCTTGGGTGAAGATAGTAAAGCAGAAATTGAAGGATATGTCGACTCTGATTATGCAGGTTGTATGGATTCCAGAAAATCTATTTCCGGATATGTTTTCACTATGTTTGGCACTGCAATTAGTTGGAAAGCAACACTTCAGAAGGTTGTTTCTCTATCAACCACTGAAGCAGAGTATATTACCCTAACTGAAGCTGTGAAAGAAGCATTGTGGCTTGAAGGTTTTGCGAAGGAGCTGAAACTTCAAGGTCGAGGTATCACTGTTAAATGTGATAGTCAGAGTGCAATACACCTGTCGAAGAATTCAGCCTATCATGAGCGAACTAAGCACATTAATGTGAGGCTGCATTTCGTTAGAGGAGTAATCGAGCGTGGAGAAGTCCAAGTGCTGAAGGTTTCGACTGAAGACAATGCTGCTGATATGATCACCAAGACATTGGCGAGTTGCAAGTTTTTCCACTGTATGCAGTTGATAAAGCTGCATGAAGAAAGCTAGTTTGTTCCCTTGATGTTGTAGAGTTAGGTCCAAGGTGGAGATTTGTGAGATATTGGATCGAACTCTAGTATGGTCGAAGGGCAGCTTCTTGGTTCGACAGGATTAAGCATGAAGTCGAAGGTTGTTCACATTGTAACACCCCATTTCTACCCGGCAAATACTCAAGAATCAGAGTTTCAAAATTTCTCGACAAACAAATGAGGCGTCACATATTCATTTAACAATAAATCACTTCATCGCATTTAGCGGATATATAGCACTTTCTAAAACAGGATAACTTCTTTTATTAATAAAACAGCGGAGTCATAATTCTCAATTTACGAATCGAGTAACATCTTATTCAACTAAGATAAAACAATAAACAACAACATCATAAACATCATAAATCTTCCCCCCGAGTGCTACATATCAGAGCGACAACCGACTCAAGTAACGACAACTAAATCTTCATACTTGAACACCTGCACGTTACCAATATAAAGGCAACGGCGAAACAAGAGAAAAGGGTGAGATATCAAATCATATAAGTGGGCATATGATAAATTGTATATTATGATTCAGGCATATATAGTTATCACATCGCAAATATTAATATTGTCATACTCCTCATACCTTCACTAACTCACAAATCTCACATACTTTTCATCTTACTATAAGTCACAACACGTCATATTCACATCAATTATAAATATATCTCATTCATTTACTTTGCAAGCCAATTCACGATACATCACATGTATGAATCACAATTCTAGTCCTAAAACATCACCGCATATGAGTCATACATATAGTCACAAAACATTACATATAAGTCACACATCTAGTCACAAAACATCACATATAATTCACCTAAGACATGTTCAGTTAATCGCATTCCCAAGTATTGATATCCTCGTACTATTCTCAAAATCATCAATTTACATGTTCACATACATCTATCATTTAGCAAGTCACAAAATACAACTACGACATAGTCACAAAACGTCACAACTATAAATCACATATGACACATGGGACCTGACTCATGTATATGCATGTGGTACCAATCGGAGCTTCAGCCCCCGTCACAAATTGCCCGAATCTGAGGCACAAGGCATAAGCCTTCGTCACTAATTTGCCAATCCAGGCCGTCACAGAGTATGCATATGAAATGTGACTCGACAAACAAGACAACACAACATACTCATCACAATCACATATCGTCACGAGGCATAAGCCTATATCACAATCAATTACCATTATACGAGGTAATTCACGTCACCATAATATTTCACCTTCACTTAGTCACAAAATTATTGTCACGAATATATATATATATATATATATATATATATATATATATACACATCGTCACGTATTACCAATCATCACAAACATCGTCATGCTTCGACACATCACGGCAAACATATAATTTCAAACATTAACAAAATCATCACAACATCATCATGTTTCGGTATATCACAACAAATCAACACATTGAGTCAATTCACATTAGTCTCATAATTCTCTATAAATTAGTTGTTTAATCAACTCACTAGCCCACTATCAACTAACCAAAATCATTCACCTAATATTCTCAAATTAATCAAATATATCCTACGTCACTACCGGTTATCTAATTTTCTGTTAAATCCTTAATATTCGCGACTTTACGAATTTTCGGGTGATACTCCCAAGTCACAAAACATAGCTCAACCTGTTAGTTCGGATACAATTCTATTTTTTAACGGTTATTCGATTCGTTCGGTTAAATTCTTAAGATACCGTTATTTACCGACAAACTGAATAATTAATTTAAGTCTAAGTGTTGTTCAATTAAATAAACTAATTGAGATTAATTCAACCATTAATTTAATCGACCGATTAACATCACAATTTCGATAAAATAACACCACCACGTTAATGTACTAATTAAACTTAGCTACCACGTCAATTTTTATCAAATTCCGGTCAACTAATTATACCGCTTAATTCGGCTATTTCGGTCAAACGGAACTATTTTTATTTATTATAAGTAGCACTGTTACTAATCAACCAAGTGGTTCCATTTATTCCATTCCTATTGTTCACTTATGTTGCATCAGTATATATTTATATATATGTTTATTAAGTAACCACCAAGAATGGGACAAAATGCATATATGGAAAACAGAAAGAAAATTAAAAGAAAACAGCACTTAGCACCTAGACCACAAAATTGTAGCACAGTGTGTGAAGTGCCGCTCGCCAATGATCTTGTTGTCGTCCGTCAAAAGGCATGAATGCCTAGGCATTATTGTCGACCGTCAAACAACATAGCCATTTCATAAATTTACAAACATGAACACAAACAGCAACCTTCAGCAACGACAATAAAAACAGAACTCTAAGCTTCGGTAACAATTAACACAGCTATTGCAATAACATAAATCCCTAATCCCCAATATACAAGATTTCATAAGCCCCATTATAGGAAGCGAATCTCACCCTTACCTTATCAATTGAAGCAACTTAATGGATCTCCGATTCACACTGTCGATTGGGCACCATAGATAGAAATCTTCAAGATTTGTTCGTCTTCTCCAAAACTTGCCTCTTTCTCTTCTATTCTTGTTTTCTCCAAAAATGACAACTACTCATTCTCATCTCTAAAACCCTAATTTTATCATTCTAATTGGACTTAGTCTTTCACTTCATTTTCACAAACTAATTTAGGCCCAATAAGAATAATAACTCAAAATAACAATATATAACTTGAAATAATATTCCACCGATATAATAATTCCAACTTATAAATAATATTATTCTTAATATTATTTTCCGACTTCAATTTAATAATTCCAAATGTGCCCTTAAATAACACCGACAATCCAAATTCGACTAAATTGAATATTTCCGATCTAATCTTAATTACTCAGAAAATTCCCAAAACTTCAAATATTATTCCAATAATATTTCTAATAATGAAAATATCAAAAGTCTTGATTAAATATCAATCCTCTATCCCGAACTAATACCGACTAAATCGTCTCAAAATACGAAAACTTCACTAAACACTCCGAACGTCTAGATTAAGTGAATAATCGAATTTCCGGGCGTTACAACTCTCCCCCACTTAGAATATTTTCGTCCTCGAAAATCTACTTGACAACACCATCGCAACCAAGTCTCGTATCCAACCCTCAAATATCCAAATCGCGTTTGGTAACACTTCAATCACTACTTCTTCGTCACAACAACGATTCCACAAGAACACAAACACATTACTATTCTTACCAGATTCACAATAATCTACGACCCAATGCAGCATCCTGGCTCATCGCACTTATTCCAACAGTCTATCAATCCAAACATCAAGACAACTCCACTTCACAGTCTTCTGACATATCGTCCTTCACTTCTTACAAGTCGTATAACAACATTGCAACACAATGCTTCTGCTGCGCAACTCTAATTATTCTTCTTTAAGTCACTGCCTTGTTAAAACTCCGTCAACTGTATGGTTCACAAATTTTCAATCCAACGCAGACTTTCCTTAATACTAATTTTCACATCGTTGTTTCACTGTTACTTCCAAATCTTTTCCTTCCGACATTCGCTTGTACAATACTCACTACTCCGAATTGTTCATTTTGTCAAAGTCTTACTCAACCACTCCTCTTATCATGTTACACAAACTGGTGAAATTGAATTCTTTATTAATTTAATTAACCAATTAATTAAATTCGGGGCGTTACAATTACAACTCTGTAACAACTATTTGTGAGATATTGGATCGAACTCTAGTATGGTGGAAGGGTAGCTTATTGGTTCGACAGGATTAAGCATGAAGTCAAAGGTTGTTCACATGCTTGTGTCGAAGATGCTAGGGTTGTTAGCATGTTAAATTAGGTTTTAGTGTTTAAACCCTAATTTGTTAAGTTAGCTTGTTTATTAAGTTGGCTTGTGTAATGAGCCTTGTGGAAAAAGCCCATTAGTTAGTATGTTAGGTTTTATTATAAATAGCATACTAGTCTCTCATTATTGCTAAGCCGCAAATCCTAATTTAGGGTGAGAGAGGTTATTTGTTATTCTTGTAAACTTGTAATCTTGTTTTAAGAGAAAGTAAAAGAATAGCAGTTATAACCAATTCTTGTGTTCTTCTTCTTCTTTGTTCTTTATTCTTCCCTTGCATTATACTTAGTTCTTGGTATTGAATTCACAACACTATTTAAACAATAACAAGAAGACACACTTCCGTAATAATACCTAGCCAATATTATTGACTAAGAACAATAACTTAGAGTTGTTTCAAAGCTTCCTCTAAGAACAATACACCTCTTGCTTCAAGGTGGACACTACTTCTCTTGCTTCACAGCTTCGAGAATTACACGGTGATCATCCCACAGCCCGGAAGATTCACCAAGACAAACCCTATACTTCTACATCTTGAGCCGTATCAAACCAGGTTATAAACCCTTCTTTTTATATCCAATACTCAACTGGAATTCGGCCTTCAATCACAGCTAATTTGCTGTTACAAATCAGCAGATACGTCTGCTAAAAACAAGGTCTTCAATTCCTTGGCTTCCAAGAATATCTCCTTATTTAGAAACTAAATAAAACTGTATATTCTTCAAATATTCTGTTCGATTCTTCCGACATTTTAAACATATAACGCCTTATATGATTGCCCAATACCCCCTTCAATATTCTGCATCTGTTAAAAATGAACTGAATCTCATTAATCTAATTCAGCAGGCGCGATGTCGAAAGCTCCCTCATAGGACATGTTATTCCAGGAAATATTCCAACATTCCATAGGACATCTTCTTGTTGTACCTGTTTTGTATCTATGTTCCATTAGCACTTTTTACATCATATTCTTCATAATATATTGTTGTAACTATAGTTTAGCCAAACGTAAATGCCAATTACATAATTAAGAGAATTAACAGTAATGTAGATTTATTGTAATTATTTTCTCCATAATGCAATGCAAACTATCTTTCTTCATTTCAATGGCGTTCATGGTTTAATTTTCACACTGATTACTCATATATGCTCTTAGACATGGAGCATAATGCTGAGACAGCATGAGGTTTCTTTCAATTCCACATAAATATGAGTACTTGGGTTTTAGATAGTGCACGTGACTTGTTTGACAAAATGCACAATTGAAATGCTTCCTTCCAATTTCATAGTACAATTTCTCCATGAATCTGCAGGATTTCCTTATTCATGCATGAGTGTTCAAACTTTATAGGCAAGTTATGAGTGTTATCTGTCAAGCTTCCCCTCTTTCTAGAGGTAAACTTTCTCTCATTTTATTTGAATAATTTATGTAATCCCAATCTCATTCATGACTGCAAATATGATGATTTTGTTTGAGATCTAATGGACTTTGTAGGAGAACTAAAACAAACAATAAGAAAGATAAAGTTATTTCATTGAAAATTTCTTTACCCACCTCCCTATGGGGTCACCCCCAGCGAAAACCCCATTTTACCCCTGCTTCGGAAATGCATTTCCGAAGTATTTTTTTTTAAAATTTTCTCAGACTTCGGAAGTGCATCTCCGAAAACACCAAATGGGGGGTGTTTTCGGAGATGTACTTCCGAAAACACCTTTTTTCAGATTTTGGGGGGTTTCGGAAATGCACTTCCGAATTATGCAGAAACTGTGTTTTTTTTTTTATGTTTTTCGAAACAGTCTTGTATTTTTAAATAAACTGCAACGCCAAATAAAATAAGCGACATATAAACAGAAAATACTAATATGATAAATCAAATCTAGATAATATATACAAGCCGATCCAAATAGTAATAGTGTGTGAAAGATACAATCCGAAAACAAAAAAAATAAACCCGGACTCCTACTGGATATGCCTAACCCTCTCTCCCTGGGACCTCTTCTGCCGCCTGTATGCCGCCGCACGGCCCGCATCAGTGACGATCGTCCTTTAGTGTGAATTCTTGAGTGTGTCAGAAATTCGGAGAAAAAAAGGAAGTAGATGCGATTTCTCATTATATATTAAGAGAAGCATGTTTTCAAAATTGAATGAAGAAATAATTCATTTATCTATTGAATTTGAACCCTCTGAGAAGTGTATTCCTTTTACTTTTTAAATTTATTAAATAATTCATGTATGTGTAGTATATATTATATATAGTTTAAATATATCATTTATTTAATATATTTAAAAAGTAAACACTACAAGAAATTTCTGTTTTAGCCAGGGGTTAAGCCCCTAACAAATTTTGGTTTTTTTGGAATTTGTGAGGGGTTTCTCCCCACGCAAATGAAGTATTGAAATATTAAAAAATATATAGATATAATTAGTATATATATATATATATATATATATATATATATATATAATTTTACATTAAAATAATAAATAAATACATATTTTAAATTTTTATAATAAATTAAAATAAAATAATTATAAAATCAAACATGATTAAAATTGAAATAATCTCCTCCATGCAAACACTTATAAACATACAATTTTTTATTCTAATAATTTTTTTAAAAAATAAATATACACTTATAAATATACTATAAACACTTATAAACAAATAGTTATTCACACTTATCTTATATAACAACAACCACAAAAAGAACACCACATAAAAAAAAAGAGTATACTATTATATCTTCAACATCTAACACAACAACCACAAGAAAAACACAATATCATAGAACAACAACCATCAAAATAAAAAATGAAAAAAAAAGTAAATGACCATTGTCATCGTAGAACTAATCGGATAGTCTCCGATTTCGACCCAGCAGCTATGAATCCCACTTGTGCTACAAATTCGGAACACCCTTCAACCGCTATTTTTCCATGTTCTTCCTTTATCATTTTTCTGTTTTTATATTGTTGCACTTTAGAATGAGAAAGAGAAATTGAGAGAAAAAGAATATGGGAGAAAGTGAAAGAGTGAGAAAGATAAAGTGAGTGTGAAAAGGAAAAAGAGAAAATGAGAGAAACAATACGTTATGTACTTTTTAGATTTATAAATTTGCTAGGGGCTGCCCCTCCCAAATGAAAAAACAATAATGACAAAAAAATATTTGCTAGGGGTTATCCCACACAAATGAAAAAGCAATAAAGACAAAAATAATTTGCTAGGGGGCTGCTCCTCGCAAATGAAAAAATAATACTGACAAAAAAAATTTGCTAGGATTTGTCCATCGCAAATGTTTCTCATTTATTTTTATTTCGTTTTCTGCTTTGCGAGGAAATTAACCCCAAATAACGTATGAATTTAGTGAGGGACTTTATCCTTGGCAAATATCCTCTGGCTAAATAAGATTTTTTTTGTAGTGAAGATTTACTTATAAAAAAGAATATAGAAAGTATCATTTTAAATATGTTGTATCTGTTAGCTATAGTTGCCGCTTTGTAAATCCCCATAAAAATCTCTCTCAAGTTAATATTGAAGTTGCTTTTATTTTGACTAATCATAGACTGTATATAAAGAAATTAACATAGGATTCTTAGAGCATCTCCAATGGTGTAACCTATTTTTGGGTTCTTTATGGGTCCCACTAGCCACATCATCTTAAAATAATTTTTATAATTTTTATTTTAATTGTATAATTCCAAAAAGTTATTATTGGGCCCACAACTTTATCTCATAAACTAATTTGATTGGGTACCACAATTTTTTCATAGTTGCATTGCAATGCAATGGTACTATGATGTGGCATGTCTAGGTGGAGAACTCAAAAGAAAATACCACCATTGAAGATGCTCTTATTACACTAGTACAAAAATGTTAATTTACACCCGTTTTTTATTAAATTTACACCCATTATTTTTAATAAAAATCGGGTGTATATCCACCGGGTGAGAAATGTCTAACGAATTTACACCCATTTAAAACGGGTGTAAATACATTCTAGTTTACACCCTATTTTAATTAAAATCGGGTGTAAATACGTTCTTAATTACTCCCCATTTTAAAAATATCGGGTGTAAATACGTTCTACGTTACACCCTATTTTAACAAAAATCGGGTGTAATTGGGCGTAATTACGTTTTTAATTACACCCTGTTTTAATAAAAATTGAGTTTAGATACGTTCTTAATTACACCCTATTTTAATAAAAATCGGGTGTAATTACGTTCTTAATTACACCCTATTTTAAAAAAAATCGGATGTAATTACATTCTTAATTACACCCAGTTTTAATAAAAATCGGGTGTAGATACGTTCTTAATCACACCCCATTTTTATAAAAATCGGGTATAGATATGTTCTTAATTACACCCTATTTTTATAAAAATCGGGTGTTAATACGCCATTTATGAATGAACAATTATATTATATTTAAATCTATTTACACCCTATTTCATATACACCATTTAGTTATATTTTATTTTCAGTCATAATATTGCAAATACTATAAAATCATACACATAATAATCATACACATAAAAATCATATTTTAACTAAGTCAAAATATTTTTAATATTAACCAAAAAGTATACAAAATCATGTACAGTCATACTATTTCAAGTATTATAAAATCATACACATAAAAATTATATTTTAACTAAGTTATAACACTTTCTTCATATATAATTTTACGCCATGCTTGATGGTTAGCTTCGGTGTTCTCTAGTCCAATTGAATCCAACCGCTTTCCACATGTAGCATTGGATTCATCCATGGCCAAAATACCACGCCCTGGAGAAGCAATTGCTTTCCACAATTCGATCCACAGGAAGACCTTCTACATTCGTGTACACCGACTTCATCTTCTCAAGCAAAGTCTACAAAATTATTCATTATATAGCAATTCAGAGCCACACAACAAACCTCTAATTTCTACGAGGTTAAAAAATGTTTTACCGTTTTGCCAGTGTTGTCAATCCCTAAAATGAGTACATGAAGCTCTAACTTGCTGAAAATGTACTGCCAAAGTCCATAAAATAATGAAAACATCCTTATCCTTATCCTATCTATGTTAGATAAATCTTCAAGGATAGAAGAACACAAAGCTCATGCCATATTACTCAAAAGCTCGAGCACTATGCACGGATTCACAATTTCATCGGCATAATACCAAATTCCTGTACAAAAAACCGAATGAAATTGGTAAGTTTTCTTGAACAAGACTGCCTCTAATAAGAACCCCACTAATTTCAATTTAACAGTTACACCAAAATTTTCCATCGATCAACGCGGCAATGCACAAATCTGATCGAAAAACAATATCACAATTATTTTTAAATTATCAATCAAATAATTTCTGAATCGCTAGAAGCATGATCAATGCTCCCCTAGATCTTAATGTTACTTCATTCAAACATTAACAAATCTAACTATACCTACATGCATGATACAAATACTGAAATATGAATTGCGAATTTTCATATACTTGTGACATAGAGGTAGAAAACAGTAAAAATGATGAAGGAAACGAATTAGCTTTTTTTCAGTACAGCTAGTAAATGTAATATCAAACTCACCATTAAAATCATGCAATGGCACCTTCACTTTTGAAAGCATGATTTCACAATTACAAGCCCGCCAATGCGCAATCTGCAAGGAGTGACAATCAGAGGCCAAATCAAAATAAAGAATATGAAAATACCACCTCTATAGCACGACCTTAAAATGTATATCAATCAGAAAATGATAAACAAAGCTGATTTACCATACAACATTTATTACTTCACAGTTCCCACACTTGACTATACAAGTGAACTCTAATAGTTCTGTAAAATTAATAGAGGAATAAAGTCTAAAGACACTACTAATTTCAAGAGGGGTTGGTTATACAGCAGAATCATCCTTAAACTTTCTAAATTAAATTTGTGGTCGGCAATTTTGATAATTTACTTTGTTTATGTAAAAGTTTCTGCCATCAACAAGCTAACATATGAATATGATATAACCTTACTCCTCTACGGTCTGTACTTTGATAATGATGTGGATGATGAAAATCCCATGTCATTATCTTCAACAAGTTGATGTTTCTGCACCAAACTCCCTTCCTCCTCACTTTCATCTGAAGGTTTAACATGTCATTAGAAACATATTTGCAAATCATTTCAAAGCAAGCAACGTATAGAGTTACATGGATTTGCAAGTACCGAGTAACTAAACAAACCTTCAAGGTTTATTACCACTATAGGACTAATGGTAACACCCTGTCGCGTTTTAACTGGAACATTTAGATCTGGCCTAGAAGAAGAATTCGATGAAGATCCTGCATCTCTGCTTTTAATAAGTTTATGGTGCGTTAGCGCTAATCCATCCCCATCATCCTCACTTTCATCTAAAGATTCAACATGACAGCATATATATATATATCATAGATTTATTTGTAAACCGATTCAATGTAAGCTAAGAAGAGACTGGTATGGAATACATATACAAAACAAATAAACACACCTTCAATGTAAGCTAAGAAGAGACTGGTATGGAATACAGATACACTTGATTCTTAATTGTTGGTAAATTGTAACATCTCTTTCCTTCATCTATATCAAACAGTTAAAAGTTTACATTGCTTCTGTGGCTTAACGAAATTTCCGGTATTTGTCTGCAATTATTTTTGTCAGAGTACCACCTGTAATCTGTTGTGTGATATAAGCTAGTCTACATTAACTTGAAAATTCCAACAATTGATACATTAGCATTCTCAGTGCCCATATCATTATATAAAAAGATAACCTACATTAGAATTCTCAAAGCAAATACAGAGGGATAGTTAGAACACTCAACCAAACAACACCTCAAAAACCTCTCCTCTGAACATTTTCGATTTCTAAAACTGAAGTCATTAAAATGATGTTACAAAATGAACCTTGTCAATAAAATGCTTCGACAAAATGAGAGCACACAAGTTATACAATTAACTGAGCACAGATATAACAACAAGAAATACAGCAGGAACATTAAATGAGAGGTCCCAGGAACAAACCAGAGTCTCGCTAACAGCTTTGTGAACCAGGTCCTTTAATAGGGAATGAACCTGGAAGAATTCAATCCAAAATGATATTTCAATGAGTAGGAATAGAGAGATCAACAAAAGATTAAAGCAGGACACTTAGATAAATCAACTACAGCGAAAACGCATAAAACAATACAGCAGTGTCAAATTTAAAACATCTGTCGATTTATAAGCCATTTGACTAGGTTGAGGGAGTATAAAGTATTTTTCAAAATTCTTGCTAATAAAGAAACTAAATCAACTTAGAAATATAAAAAATAGGGGTTCTCTTTAATCAAAGAGTTATGAAACCTTCATCTACAGCATTGTCCATGAATGACAGCAAAGAGTTATAGTAACCATCTACGTTCAACAAACCCACCTGCAATTCAATCAATCCATTTTCCATTAAGAATCATTCATTTATGCTCTATTGATTAAGATCTTCATTTTGCATTTTCTTTATCATTATAGAAGTTGATTTACTATACTTTTTTAATATACAAATCCAATTGAATTGCACTTATTATTATATACTTACTGGTTTATCATGGATTCCTAGTTGAGCCCAAGTGATCACTTCCAATAGTTCTTCCGGGGTGTCATATCCAGCTATATATAACAATAGGACCAGAAATAGGAATATTAGGGTTAAAAAACTGCAATGAGATAAGACATACTCAACTTAAGACTAAAGCCATACAAAAATTAAGCTAATGACTAATATAATGTGTAATAGAAACAAATGAGCACAAACCTGCAATTCTGCATGAGATAATAGAATTTGGAATATTGACAAGGTAAACAGAATAACTTATGACTTTACATGTTTTGTCAATGACATGCTCACTGTTATTACTCTTTCCACTAATAGTTTCCAAGACTACAACTCCAAAACTGTAAACACATTAGTAGCTTTGATATCTCAATGAACAACCTTGAGTCTTGATTCTTCGTGAAGAAATGCAAGACCTTTTCCTATGCAAATGCAGATCCTAAGCCTTGATGGCCAATGAAGTTTAAGCCGATTTTCTGAACCTATAGAATGTGCAAAAAAAAGTCATACTCAGATTTCATAGAAATTTCTCATAATGACCATTGTACTTATGAGTAAAAACTCACTGAATAAAGCATGGACCAAGCTATTATTTTCCATGTACTCATACACCAATATTAATTGATCCCCTTCAATGCAACATCCATGAAGTTTCACTAGATTCACCAGCTTCAGCTACTTTCTCTGCTGCTTCATCAGCTTCAGCCACCAAATGCTCTTCCAAATTTGGATTAGTAACAACCACTGTTCTCCTCGGTTTACCTAGTGTTTTCCTCTTTGCAGATTTCGCAGCGGTAGTAGCACTAGAAAATAATTTTTTCTGCTTTGTTACACAATCAAGTAAAATATACTAAAACAAAACGAAAAACAATACTCTATAGTCCTATTCCTATCATATTATACCTATCATGTAAAAAATTTAGGCCTATCTCTTAACTATTGAAAAACCAAGGTTCTATCAAAATTAATGAATATTTAGAGAGATTTAGATAGATACCAAATTTTAACCTAACAATGTCATCTGAAATTTCACGGCATTAAAGGAATATTCATTCATAACTTCGTACAAGCTACTACTAGGTAACTCCATAATAGAGGTGTTCGCATCGATGAATTTCAGAAATGGAGTTTAGGGGAAAAAGAGCTTACCAGATTGATCCGAATTGGAATCGGATATAGGATCGGTTGCGGGCGATGCTTCCATCTTCTTGGCGCTTCTGGTTTTGGATGGAGACGTGCGCTTTGCGACGGGAGATTCTCAGGCGGATTCTTTTGCTGGCGGTGTCTTCTTAAGGGTTACGGATTTGGAAGACAAATCTGCATTTCGAGTTCTCCTAAGGTTATAACCTGTGTATTCAAACTAAAGCGAATAAATGACAGAATCGGAATCGGAATCAGAATTTGTTGGAAAATTATGAATATGTTCCAATATAGGGAGATGAATTGAAAAAGTTAAAGTCCCACATTGATGAATTGAAAAAGTTAAAGTCCCACATTGTATGTTAGTTGAAAAAACTCCTTAGTCCCACATTGCTTAGATTAGGAATCTTGGCTAGTTTACTTCATTATATAAGGAAGTCACTTGTTTCATTTCAAAATATACCAAAAACTTATTTTGAGTTTTTCCTTCCTCACTCTCATAACTCTGCGTCTTTCGAATTGTCGAAGCGCCAACTTCTCCCCCTTTCTTTCTACTCGTTGAATTTTCCGAGTATTTTCTTGAATTCTCCTTAGAGAATAATGTTAATTTCTCCTCGTTTGAGTTGAGAAATTATCAAGTCTAATTTTTCTTGGATTCTCTTTAGAGAATTATTGAAATTTCTCTTGGTTTGAGAAATTACTACGACTGGTCGTTATACCAGATACTAAGATGGTATGTATACCATATTTGAATGGTCCTAGTACCATCTGAGGGTGTATTTCTAGACCGATTATCTACCGTGCAAGTAGTAATCGTATAGTATAGAACTGGGTTGTTTTATCCTGGAGGCGTCGTGGTTATTAAGAGCTGCTTTGCATAATTTTGGCAGTACCGCGAAATGTCTTAAAGAAAGCGTACCGATCCGCGACTCGACCCGGTAATTTCTTTGGTGGCAAAATTGTTAAAATCGTGATCCAACAATTTTAAGACGTTTCGAATTGCCATGGCTACTGAAGAAATTATTGGTACTTCTGCAGATACTTTCTTTGACAAACCGTTCATGTTTGAGAGTTGTCACTTCAAATGTTGGCTACAAATAATTTTCTTCTTAATGTTGAAAAAGATAGCTAACATTTTGACCGAGGACATTTTGTTGCTTCCTTTGGGTCAACCGAACAAACTAACGGTAAGAAATCTGAGGATTAAAAAAAGGAACACGTAATAGTGTTGAAGTTGAATCTGTTGCACAGATTAAAGCGAATAATTTACAGGTCAGAAAAGAAATCACCTTATAGAAAGAATGATTATAACATTCTGAATGAAATCGCAAATGATCTGTATGACTATTATAGTAATTGCGATACTTCAAAATATATTTAAGAGAACTTGAAAAACAAGTATGACATTGAGGAAGCTAGAGAACAGAAGAATGATTTTAGCAGCTACGTGAAGTATTAGATGGTAGATGAAAGGTCAGTGGAAACCCAAAGTCACGAACTTCAAAAATTGCTCGAGATAATCATTGAAGGTATGTATTTATAAGCAATTTGAATTTATTTTATTATTGACAAACTGCCCCTAGTTTGAAAGTTTTTAAGAATTATGTTTTGTTACAAAATAAAATATTTTTTATTTAGAGACTGATTATTCTCATTAAAGAAGAATATCAGAGACATGATTAAATAGAAAAGTCTTGGTTGTTTTAAACAACAAAAATAAATTCGGTGTGGTTCTAAAGCCATATGGCAAATCATTATAGAATTAGAACTGCAATATGGTGAACCGAATTAAGAATGGGAACCCTTCTATGGCCCCAATTGCTCCAACTAGACAACAACCACCACCTCAAAGAAATGACGTTGTTTTCCTTTTGTTTCAACTGTGGAAAACTAAGTCATATGGCTAAGAGATGTAGCATGTAATGTTTGAACTTGGTGTAGCCCGTAATGCACGGGTTAACCTGGCTAATGGAAAATTTATTCATATGATCATTGAAATCAACATGGTTGATAGATCTGATGGTTGGTGGATAAACACAGGCGTCTCTCGTCGTGTTTGTTATGATCGTGTTATGTTTAAAACATACACGAATACTAAAGATAAGAAAGTGTTGTTGGGAGATATCCACACCACTAATGTTGTCGATATTGGAGAAGTGGAACAAGGTCCACCTGTGAAAAGACTTCAATCTTGAAGGATGTCATGTATGCTTCCGGGATAATAAAGAATCATGTTTATGTTTTTTTCCTTCTTCTAAATAAGGCAAGATTTAGTCAGTTTACTGGGGTAGATTTGTACACCATCATCACAAAGAATGATATTTTTTGTGAATGAAATTGATAAGTTTTTAAAACTTTGTAAAGAAATTGAAAATGATTTAGTAAGAATTTGTAGTGATAGGTAATATGTATGATTCTAGTTTATTTAATAATTTTTATAAACTACATGAAATTGTACTTGAAACGACTACTTCATATTCCCATGAAATGAATGGTAAAGCAGAAACAAAGAATAGAACTCTTACTGAACTTTTTGTTGCAATTATGATGAATTCTGGTGCTGCACCTCACTAGTGGGGGAAATTTTATTGACTGTTTGTTATGTCCTGAATAGAGTTCCCAAGTCAAAAAGTAATATCTATCCTTATGAGATATTAAAGAAAAGACAACCAAACTTGTCTTATTTGAGAACTTGGGGATGTCTAGCTTATGTCAAAATTCTGGCTAAAGCGAGTTAAACTCGCTAGTAGAGCATATGAATGTGTACTCATTGGGTATGCAGCAAACAGTAAGGCATATAGGTTTTATGACCTAAATGAAAAAGTGATCATAGAATCAAATGATGTTGATTTCTATGAAGACAAATTTCCCTTCAAATCGAGAAATAGTGGGGGCACTCAATCGAGTCATATTCCTGTGATAAGAAGCACAGAAAGCAACAACAATGTAGAAACAAAACTTCGACAAAGTAAAAGAGTAAGAGTTTCTAAATACTATGAGCCTGATTATGTGGCTTATAATGTAGAAGAAGATCTAGTAAATCTTCAAGAAGCCTTGTCATCTATGGATGCATATTTATGGCAAGAAGCTATAAACAATGAGGTAGAATCTATAGAGTCTAACAAGACCTGGAACTTAGTAGACTTGCCTCCTGGATGCAAACCAATCAGTTGTAAATGGGTCTTGAAAAAGAAACTAAAACCTGATGGAACTATTGATAAATACAAGGCTCGCCTTGTAGCCAAAGGTTTTAGACAAAGAGAAAAATGTAGATTTCTTCGATACCTTCTCTCCAGTCACTAGAATTACATCCATTAGGGTACTTGTTTCAATTGCTGCTATTTATAATTTAATAGTACACCAAATGGATGTTAAAACTGCCTTTTTAAATGGTGACTTAGAACAAGAAATCTATATGGAACAACCATAAGGGTTTGTGATCCATGGACAAGAAAACAAGGTCTGTAAGTTAGATAAGTCTCTATATGGAACAACCAGAAGGGTTTGTGATCCATGGACAAGAAAACAAGGTCTGTAAGTTAGATAAGTCTCTGTATGGACTAAAACAAGCTCCTAAGCAATGGCATGAAAAGTTTGATAACTTAATGATATCGAATGGATACAAAGTGAATGAAAGTGACAAATGCGTTTATTATAAATCTGAGAATCGCATATGCACTATCATATGTCTATACGTAGACGATCTGCTCATATTTGGATCAAACATTCATGCCGTTAATGCTATGAAATCATTATTGTGCAACAATTTTGATATGAAAGACCTCGGAAAAACAAGTGTGATTCTTGGTATCAAGATCACTAGATCCGAGCTAGGAATTTCTTTAGATCAATCATACTATGTGGAGAAGATCTTAAAGAAATATAAATACTTTGATTATAAACCTGTGTGCACACCATATGATCCAAGTGTGAAATTGTTTAAGAACACTTGTGAAAGTGTAAGACAAACAGAGTATGCGAGCATCACTTGCAGCCTTAGATATGTCACTGATTGTATTAGACCCGATATTGTGTATGTCGTAAGATTGTTATGCATATTTATGAGTAGACCGAGTAACGAGCAATGACAAGCTATTGAGCGAGTCATGAGGTACCTTAAAAGGACCATAGATCTCGGCCTACATTATTAGAAATTTCCTGTTGTACTTGAAGGATACACTGATGCAGATTGGAATACCTTGTCAGGTGATTCCAAAGCTACTAGTGGCTATGTATTCAACATGGTTGGAGGAGATGTATCTTGGAAATTAAAGAAACAGACTATCCTGGCTCAGTCCACGATGGAGTCTGAAATGATAGCATTAGCAAATGCTAGTGAAGAAGCAAGTTGGTTAAGATGCTTGCTAGCTGAGATTCCTTATGGGAAAAACCAATGCCAGTTGTGTTGATCCACTGTGATAGTACCGCGGCTATTGCAAAAATTGAGAACCGTTATTATAATGGTAAAAGACGTCAAATAAGAAGAAAGCAGAAAGCATTTACAGATTATATCTCTAAAGGAGCTGTAAGAGTGGATCATGTACGCACTAATGAAAACTTAGCAGATCCTTTGACGAAGGATTAGCTAGAGAGAAAGTCCATAATACATCCAAAAAGATGGGACTAATGCCTGTACATAAATGAGTTTCTCATGATGGTAACCCGACCTAAATGACTAGAGATCCCAAGAAATAGGTTCAATGGGTAATAACAAGTTGTGAGTAATATGAGGCGATCATGCTAGAGTAAATAAAATAAGCATGAATCCTGAAGTAATAAGAGGATGAGATAATAGAAACTCTTAATGAGATCTATACTCTATATGAGGGAGTACCTAGGCTACAGGAGTACTCTTGATAGACTCACCTATGTGATTGTGGAACTGAGGTCGGTTCCTATGGAGTTTCGAGGCAGAATTCCTAGAGCCTTCACTAAACCGGGATACACGTGCAGGGCCATTAAAAGCACGGGCTATTAAGAATACACCTTAAGAAAAGGTTGTGTGCAGGTCTGATGTCTGAGATAGAGTTCAAGACAATAGTGTCACTCTTGTTGAATCGGAATCCTACTTGCTACGCAAAGGTTCAAGTCGTAGACACCTTTGCTTATGCACAATCTTAGAAACGTTTGGCGTTACTTCTGAAACACTTTTTTAAATTCAAGTGGGGGATTGTTGGAACATTATGAATATGTTCCAATATAGGGAGATGAATTGAAAAAGTTAAAGTCCTACATTGATGAATTGAAAAAGTTAAAGTCCCACATTGTATGTTAGTTGAAAAAACTCCTTAGTCCCACATTGCTTAGATTAGGAATCTTGGCTAGTTTACTTCATTATATAAGGAAGT
This sequence comes from Vicia villosa, assembly GCF_029867415.1. Taxonomy (NCBI): domain Eukaryota; kingdom Viridiplantae; phylum Streptophyta; class Magnoliopsida; order Fabales; family Fabaceae; genus Vicia; species Vicia villosa. Next base: position 30,737,688 of record NC_081181.1, read on the forward strand.
CACTTGTTTCATTTCAAAATATACCAAAAACTTATTTTGAGTTTTTCCTTCCTCACTCTCATAACTCTGCGTCTTTCGAATTGTCGAAGCGCCAACTTCTCCCCCTTTCTTTCTACTCGTTGAATTTTCCGAGTATTTTCTTGAATTCTCCTTAGAGAATAATGTTAATTTCTCCTCGTTTGACTTGAGAAATTATCAAGTCTAATTTTTCTTGGATTCTCTTTAGAGAATTATTGAAATTTCTCTTGGTTTGAGAAATTACTACGACTGGTCGTTATACCAGATACTAAGATGGTATGTATACCATATTTGAATGGTCCTAGTACCATCTGAGGGTGTATTTCTAGACCGATTATCTACCGTGCAAGTAGTAATCGTATAGTATAGAACTGGGCTGTTTTATCCTGGAGGCGTCGTGGTTATTAAGAGCTGCTTTGCATAATTTTGGCAGTACCGCGAAACGTCTTAAAGAAAGCGTACCGATCCGCGACTCGACCCGGTAATTTCATTGGTGGCAAAATTGTTAAAATCGTGATCCAACAGAATTGACTAAAATCGTGAATCGATTCTTTGTATATTGAAATTCAAACGGGTTTCACATGTTTGAATTCATATCCTATAATGTTCTACCTAGGGTGTGTTTGGTTCGAGGTAAATGGAGGGAAGGGGAGGGGAGGGGAGGGAATGTTTATAATAAATTGTGTTTGGTTCAATTTTTAGGAGGGGAGAGGAGGGAATCGTGAATCGGAATCAGAATTGACTAAAATCGTGAATCGATTCTTTGTATATTGAAATTCAAACGGGTTTCACATGTTTGAATTCATATCCTATAATGTTCTACCTAGGGTGTGTTTGGTTCGAGGTAAATGGAGGGAAGGGGAGGGGAGTGGTTCGAGGTAAATGGAGGGAAGGGGAGGGGAGGGGAGGGGAGGGAATGTTTATAATAAATTGTGTTTGGTTCAATTTTTAGGAGGGGAGAGGAGGGGAGGGGAGCAAAATCCCTCCAAATCACACTTTTTGCGTCCCCCGAATCGGGGGATTCGGAGGGGAGGGAAGGGAACGTGACTGTTGATATTTAATAAATTAATATATTTACTAAAATACCCTCAATTTTATTTTATTATTTCAAAATTATTATTTTCTTTCGTCTGCTTCTTCCTTTTTTGTGATTTTTCTCTATTGCTTATTATAATTATTTTTTATCTTAAAATTATTATGCTTATTTAATAAAAATTATAATCACTAAAAATTTTAATTTTTTATTATAAGTTTAATTTTTATGTTTATTTATAATAATGTTTTTCTAATTTTATTATATATTCTATTATATATATTTTATATAAAATTTTAAACCATTCATTTATTTTGTTTATTATATATATATATATATATATATATATATATATATATATATATATATATATATATATATATATATATATGACAATACGTTATTTTATGTATTCAAAAGTTGTTATCAACATATAGATAATTTTGCGCCGAAAGTTATAATACGTATAGAGTGTATTAAGTTTTTTTAATATTATGTGGTAAGTTATAAATTTTTAATCACTCAATATTACAAATATTATTTCGAAAAAATTATTTATGAAATTTTCACCTTTGAATATCATGTCAGTAATATAAAATCATAAGGATAAAAATGTAAATTATTAACAAAATCCCTCCCCTCCCCTCGTGAACCAAACACATTTTTAACCAAAATCTCTTCCCTCCCCTCCCCTCCCCTCGTTTGAACCAAACATACATAAAATTAATAAAAATCCCTCCCCTTCCCTCCCCTCCCCTTCTCTCCATTAAAATCCCTCCCCTCCCCCTCATTTGAACCAAACAGACCCTAAAGTATTTTGGGTTTGGGAGAGAAAGATTGATTTGATGGAAGAGAATACAAAATTTTGTGGTTTATCATGATATTCACTTAACTAGTTATTAAGAATAATATTTTGGGTTATAAAAATAAATATTTTTTAAGTCTATTTAAATTTACGCCCGATTTTTAATTTAACGGGAGTAATAGAGATTTGAATATAATAATATTTTTAATTTACACCCGTTTTTAAAAAATAGGGTGTATATTTTCACATGATAACATAGACTGACATTTTATTTACAAAAGTGCCACTGTGCTTCTTATTTACACCCGTTTTTAATATATTAGGTGTAAATTTTAAAATTATATTATTCATTTTGCACTAGTGTTATATTTTTCCTAATTTCATTTCATATACTTGTTAGCATGTGCACATGTTATTTATTTCCATCTTGGGATGGTTTTAAGTTATGTCACCTTCAGAGATTAACAGATAGGTTCCAAGATTATTCAAAAAGATTTTAATTATATTGATAAATAGAAGTTTGGCTTACTGGTAGATAAATATGCAGCCACTGCAAGATTTATGCTTTAATGTTATATGCCTGTCAAACAAAATGGTGTGATGTGACGGTGTAGTATGATATTTCAATTTATTATTATTTTGATTTAAACTATATGAATATCAGTATGTTGTTATTCATATTTTATCATTGGAAGCTTATGACCATTGAATTGACGGATCGAACACATTTTACATGTTTGGAGATTTACCTTTCATTTTTTCTTGGTCACATATTTTAAATCAAATGTGTAAATTCAGTGTAAATATCATACATTTAACACCCGTTATATTTAAAATTGAATGTAAATTCCTTGAAACTTGGTGTAAATATAAGATAACAACCAATAATAATTCAGCTAGTTAGTTACGTAGTGGCAGTTAAATTAGTTAGGGTTTATTCTAGAAGTTTCTCTAACTAACACTGTATATATACTTGGCTCTATTTCTGTCCATGAATAATACAAATGTTATTCTCTTAGCTTCTTCTTCAATTTCAGTTGCATGATACTTATATCTTCTTCTTCATTTGATCTTAATCATCTTTGATGTTCACGAATAGTGTAATTGCTAATATAAGATATTTTACACTAGTTATACAGAAAAAGATTGTAAATATTTGACATTTTACTTCTTATTTAGGTAAAATAAGGTGTAATTTACCCTCTTTTTATACATATTTTAGGTAAAATAAGGTGTAATAAACACAGTTTTTACACTTGTTCTAAAATAGATGTAGATTCTTCGGATATATCTCATCCGATAAGTTTACACCCGATATAAACAAGTGTATTATGTCTAAAAAATGGTTGTAAAATTCTTTTTGCACTAGTGAAATGTTAACTTATTATGTTTAGGGATGCTCAAATTAAATAGTTTTTTAGTTTACTTATATACATATATCCATTTATTAAAAAGCGGTTAATTAACTGTTTATTAAAAAGTGGTTAACTAACTAGTATTGTTTAACATAAATCCATATTTTAAATATTTTATTAATATGATTTTAACCAAAATCATATTTTGAACATCGATATTTAAAATAAAACCAAATTAATCTGTTTTTTGAAAAATAAATTTATAAAATATTTTTTTTATAAAAAAATATTTTCTATATTATTTTTCTATCTAAAAATAAAAAGTATTTTAAATTTGTTTTTCTGAGTTTTTTTATTTTTTTTGCGAAGAAAAATACTACTTTTTTATTTAAAATAATTTCTTTTTTTTTTGTTAAAAAAGTTTTATGCCAAAAAGTAATTCCAAAATAAAGAATACTATTTCTTTCACACCTTCATATTAATTATTTTTAAATATATATATATATATATATATATATGAGAAAGGTTATATTTACTCCAACAATAAGTTATTATAACTTACTACACATCTTAACCATTTATTTTTTTCAATCTAATGGTTAAAAATAATAATTCATTAAATGTGAAAAGAGAAAACTATTTCTTATGATTGAAAAGAATTAATGGTTAAGATGTGAAGTAAGTTATTATAACTTTGGAGTCAATATAATCCTCATATATATATATATATATATATATATATATATATATATATATATATATATATATATATATATATATATATATATATATATATATATATTTTTTTTTTTTTTTACAAATAGGAAGAAACAACGTCATATTATATAATTGCAAAGAAAGTAATTTTTAAAATATTAATTATTTATTTAGGAATAGAATACATTAATTTAGATAGCATTGACTGCAATTTTCATTCCCAAGTTGCAGTGACCGGGAATACCACATATGAAATAGTTCATTCCCTTAACAAGTGTAACTTTATCTGCTCCAGATAAATATAATTTAGATCCTCCTAGAGCCACACATGAGTTGTAGCCAAACTCTTTCACTGTCACCACATTGTGTATCACAGGAGTGTAATTGAATACTGCGTGTAGACAACAGTTAAAATTTAAAACATATATTAAATAATAATACTAGTAAGAATTAATTTATTGATGATGCAATAGATCAATATTCATTTTGATGCTTACCAAGTATATCACCTTCCTTGAAAGTTTTTCCTGAAGGCCAGTTTTGAACACCAAAGGACCAACCTTTTCCATCACCAACTATGTACGTTTCTGCATGAATCATCTTAGGATGAAACACAAACATACACAATACTAGCACTGTAATAACACTTAAGCTATTGGCACTGCCTCTTCCCTCACCCATGTTTTAATTGATTTGCTAAATAATTTTGAGTGCTCAAAAGAAAGACTCGAATGATGGTTTTATAGTCTATATGTGCCTTAAAAATACATCATTCACTTTTTATAATTAATAAATATACTTTTTACTATATAAATAAAAATCTATTTTTTTATTATAAATAGAAATATATATATATATATATATATATATATATATATATATATATATATATATATATATATATATATATATATATATATATATATATATATATATATATATATATATATATATATATGAGAGCATATCAAGTGAGAGCATTTTTAAATGAGAGATGAGAGGAAGAAATATCAACCATTGGATTCATCAAGAAAGAGAAATTAATAGGCTCATTAATGTAGTAACATTCTCTCTCTTGATGAATCCAATGGTTGTTATTTCTTCCTCTCATCTCTCATTTAAAAATGCTCTCACTTGATATGCTCCTATATATATATATATATATATATATATATATATATATATATATATATATATATATATATATATATATATATATAGGGGTCGACTCAAGTGAGAACACTTGGTTATTGTGAGAAATGAGAACAATGATTCACGACCATTAAATTTTGATTTTGTTGATTTTAATGGACTGGATTGTTTCTCTTTCTATGTTGATTTAAAATAAATACCAAGGATCATAGAAAGAGAAACGAATCCAGTCCATTAAAATCAACAAAATCAAAATTTAATGGTCGTGATTCATTGTTCTCATTTCTCATAATAACCAAGTGTTCTCACTTGAGTCGACCCCTATATATATATATATAGAGAGAGGAGGGTTATATTTACTCCAAGAGTAAGTCATTATAACTTACTTCACATCTCAACCAATAATTATTTTCAATCTAATGCTTATCAATAATAAGGAATGGTTTTCTCTCTCCATATTTAATTGCTTATTATTTTTAACTATCAGATTGAAAAGAATAAATAGTCAAGATGTGGAATAAGTTATACTCCCTCCGGTCTCAATTATAAGCAAACATTTAATTTTTAGATTCATTCAATAATCAACGTATTTAGTCTAATAATAGACTAAATACATTGATTGTTGAATGAATCTAAAAATTAAATTTTTGCTTATAAATGAGACCAGAGGGAGTATATATATATATATATATATATATATATATATATATATATATATATATATATGGGGACGACTCAAGTGAGAACACTTGGTTATTATGAGAAATGAGAACAATGAATCGCGACCATTAAATTTTGATTTTGTTGATTTTAATGGACTGGATTGGTTTCTCTTTCTATATTGATTTAAAATAAATATTAAAGATCATAGAAAGAGAAACCAATCAAGTCCATTAAAATCAACAAAATCAAAATTTAATGGTCGTGATTCATTGTTCTCATTTCTCATAATAACCAAGTATTCTCACTTGAGTCGTCCCTTTTATATATATATATATATATATATATATATATATATATATATATATATATATATATATATATATATATATATATATATAACTTTGACAAATATAACGCTATTTGAAATAGTCTACCGTGCATGGCCTCAAAAACAATCTTATATCCATATAGAGTGGATCAGTTGACACCAAATATCAAAATTATTAATTTTGATATGAAACCGTGTTCCTTTATTTAAAATTCTATATTGATTCAATTAGTATGAATTTGATCAATTTATTTAATACAAATTCTTTCTTAAAAGGAGATTTCTTTTTTATTAAAAAAAGTCTCATTCTCTCCTTTTCATTCTATTTTTTCATTTTTGATATTTAAAGCTTTAATTTATATTATTTTAATAAATTATTAATTATTAGTTTACATTTTAAAAGCAAAAATCAGTTTAATTTTTGTTTTAAAGAAAAATTCTTGCTATTTGACCACTATACTTATAATAATAATAAAAGTATACAAAACAAAAAATAATATTAATGAAAGACTAATAATATTTGTTTCAGATTTAAAAAAATGGATTTTTTTTTTGTATTTTTGAAAATAGATTTTTCAAAAGTGTTTTTCAAAATATTACAAGTTTTTTGTATATTTGTTTTTTCTAAAATAAAACACTAATTTTGACTTTCTATAACATAAACATACATTATTGAAGACCAAAACTTAGTCAAAATCGTAATTTTTTTAAAAAGTTGTATTTCAAAAATGATTTTTATGAAAATCAATTTGAAATAGCTTCAAAATTAAGTGATTTTTTGAATTTTGATATCCAATTTTTTTCCTATAAATAGATCAAATATCTAAAATCACATTTTAAGAATAACTATTCAAACAAAATTTTTACTTGAAGTTTTTATAAAAAAATTTCTATGTAAAATTTTTTTTCACAAAATTATGTAACACTATAAAAATCATTTTTAAAAAAAAGGCAAAACAAACGGGTCCAATATTTCTACAATTCTCTTCAATGAACTTAGAATAAATATTAATAATAATAATAATTTATATATTTTATTTTATTTTTAATAGAATAAAATATAATATTTGACCACTCTTTTAGTTATGTTTGAAACAAATATATTTATAAATTCATATATGAATTTTCACTCTACCCAATAATGTTTTAAAACTCTTACTTAAGTATATTCTATTTTTTAAAATAAATCTATAGTTTTTCCAAAATAAAAGTTTTTTTTTTTTGTTTTCTCAACTAACAAATTACATCTTTTTAATTTAACAATATTTTTAGTATATTATATTTATCTCAACAGGCTGTATAAATATTTTTAAAAATTATATATAAATTACTTTTTCTTATTCCCTTAGTATTTAAATTAATTTTGAATTAATTCTTAAAAGCTTTCTATTTTTTTAAAAAATATATTATTTTTGTTAATATTTTTATTATTATAATTATTATAGTCAATAATTTACTAATGGGTATTTTATAGAATTTTTGATAAAGAATTGTTTGATGTTAGCTTTCCTAAAGATATAATATTATAAATATTATAATTAAACAGAAAGCACTTTTCTTCATATAGAATATTTCTTAAAATAAATATTATGGATTAGCTCAACTGTCCCAATTGACTCAATCCACTCATAAGTGTGAACGACCCAATAAGCATTGGCTCAATCCCTCGAGCAAGCTAAGAGCAAATTTCCTGTTCTGATCATCTGCCGAGCACGGCTAACAGCGGCTCCCCCACAACGTAGGATCATCCGATCATGTTAGTTCTCCGTCCCCGCCAATGGCTAATTCCCCTTTGTCCCGATGGACAAAGACCTATTCAACGGTCTCCTATATTTTGAGCCCTAGAATTATGCCCTAGCCCACGAATATAGCTTGACCTAGTCCAACACCTAGGAAATCATATAAATAGCCCTCTCCACCTAGAGCGCAATGTATTGAATTCTAATCCAAAAACTCTCATACTTTCGTTGTACCTTTTCTCTCTCTTACTTTGGCATTGGAGTGTCTTGCAGGTACAATCCCCTTTTTCCCAACCATCACCGAAGATCAAGTCGTTGCTGCTGGCTCACTTGTGCCATCTGTGGGAAACTCAGCTTCCCCATTTCTTTTCTTGCACCTTCTTGATCACTTTGTTTCCCGGTAAAGAACTCAGAAGCAAAAGCTCTCACCTTTCATACCAAGTGGCCAGCAACAACGAGAACCTCTCTTCTCCCAACACTGTCATCAATCTGGTCGGCAAGCCTGACGTGGATCCCATCGTGCCAACTTCAGAAGATGGCAACAGGTATCAGCGGCATGGACTCACCGCGTCTCCAACCTGTTAGCTGGAGATTTCGATTGAAGAAAATGTTCTTTGAAGAAATTAGAGTTCAAAGAAGAATGGCTTCTGATGGCCATTCACGAGAATAAAAATGGCTCCTGATGGCCAGGTTCGAGGATGTTATTTAAGTTGAGATGAAGATGATTGAAATCGAAGCTGAATCGAGATAGGTTGTCTTTGGGACTTAAGCATTTTTCTCGAAATACAAATAGTACTGAAACTTAGCGTATTTCGCGGCATTCTCGTTAAAGATCACGTTGCCACGTATCGAAAGAGAATTCAGGCGGGAGGATTTGAATTTCGAAACACTCTGTATAACCGAACAAGGACAGATGGCGCCCAAGGATTCGAAGCGTATGCATGTGAAGCAACATGGCATTTCATTAGCGTAGGACCGTTAGGGTCGAATTAGTATAAATAAGGGTCTTAGTATCAGGATCCAGTGTGTTCATTTTGTACAAATCACTCACAAAATTACTCAAGTATCAAGTGTTAAGAGAAAGAATTCGCTAAGAAATGTACGTATGACACCAACACCACTTTAAATACATTTGTATTTTTCTTTATTCAAGTATCTTTCCAATTTCTTCATCTTTCGTTTAGTTTTAATTCGAAGCCTTTTACATTCTGTATTTTACATTCTTGTACTTTACATTCCTGTATTTTACATTTCTGCAATTTACATTTCTTTTATATTTTGTCAAAGTTATATTTACGTGTATGACAAGTTTACTTCGCAAGATTAGTCACACGATCACACCATAAACGAGTTTCGAAGCAAAAGCCAACAAATATGAACCAAATTATATCAAAATACAATTATTTGACTATGTCCTAGGATCAATCTAGTCGATCCTGCGAGTAACCAAAGTATAAACTATAGTTTGGAAGACTAGCGGTTGTTTACCGGAAATCACCGTAAACAAATTGGCACGCCCAGTGGGACAGTGTCAACCAGATTGTCATTAATTTGTTGTTTTGTTTTTGTCTAGAACATATCAAGACCTTGTATGAACCTTAGGAACGGTAAATTAACCAACAGTGCACAACCGATTCCTAAACGAAGGTACAATAAGAAAATGGTCAATTCGACCAGTGGAAGGGGAGATCAAGATCCACCACAAGGTTCAGGAACAGTAGCAGCAAATACTACACATGTTTCGACTTCTACACAAGGAGTGCAAGATATACCAGTGTCGATAGGATCTGCGGCCATAGTTAGTTCCCAGGCTATGCCCGAAAATACATCAGGGCCGACGGGGACTATCCCAGTCTCCAGTTCGACTTCCATGCCCCTTTTACAGGCACAAACGAGATACCACATTTCTCGACAAATGCCGCAAGTCAATTACATACCCCAAGACCATCCTCATCTGCATTCGAGGGTTGGAGACCTGGGAATCCTTATGGAATGCCGTATTCATATATGGCAGGATTACAAGGGGCAGGACCTACGTATACTGCACCTAGCGCAACGACGTTTTCGCCTAATTTCGGTTCGATAGGTCGAAGCACACAAAACACAGGCCCATCAGGCCGAATGCCTCTCTTAACTACCAATAGTCAAGCAGCATTTAAGCAGGAAATGGATGCAAGTAACCACGATATGCTAGGTGTTCTTGCTAGAGAATTGGGGTCAATCTTTAATCCATTAGTGGCAAACATTACCTGGACTAACCAGGATAATGTAGAAACATACCTAAAAATATCTTCACAAATAAGTCGAATGACAGATTTCTTAGGAGTCCCTCAAACTAGGCGAAGAAACAACCAATCTACCTATCAAGAAGGTTACCCAATCTTAGAACAGGTTCAAGATGTAGTTCCGCCACCTAGGCAGGTACCCGTCGAAAGAAATCAAGTAATAGATTTAGAAAATCAAAATCAAGGGACCAACACTGGCCAACAACCAGTTCCCCAACAGCAGCCTAGGCTAGTTGTAGTAGGAAGGAACGGACATCCAGACGAAGTTGTACACAGGGTTAGGAGAGACAATATGGCAACAGAAAATAATCTGACCGCCATGATAGAAAGAATTATGGCTAATAATGGCCTTAACACTGGACTTTGACGTCCAAATTACACTTCCCCTATAGCAGAATATATTATGCAAACGGAATTACCAAGAAGTACCAAAGTACCCAAATTTACAAAGTTCTCAGGAGATACTAGTGAATCGACTGTAGAACACATAGCCCGATACTTGACAGAGGCTGGTGATCTAGTAGGCAACGGAGATTTGAGAATTAAATATTTCCCAAGTTCGCTGACAAAAAATTCTTTCACATGGTTCACTACCTTACCCCCCAAATTCCATAGATGCATGGACACACTTGGAAAGGATATTCCACGAACAATTCTATATGGGTCAAACCAAGATAAGTTTGAAAGAGTTGGCTAGAATTAAGAGGAAATTCACGGAACCTATAGATGATTATTTGAATAGGTTCCGTTTGTTGAAATCGAGGTGTTTCACCGTGGTTCCAGAACACGAATTAGTTGAAATTGCTGCAGGAGGTCTAGACTATTCAATTAGAAAGAAACTGGATACTCAATATCTGAGGGATATGGCCCAACTAGCAGATAGAGTTCGACAAGTCGAACGATTAAAAGCTGAAAAGGCCAGAGCAAACAAGAATTATAAGAAAGAGAGAGTGGCATATATTGAGGCTGGAAATGCAGAGGGCGAAGCCTACGAAGATTCATACAGTTTCGAAGAAGTCGAAATAGACTTAGCCGAATTAAAAGAAGCACCACCTTACTCTTGCAAATTGGTCACCCCTTCGAATGGAAAAAATCCAGTCGAGAATGACAAAAGTGATAAATTTCCAAAGAAAACTTACACTTTTGACGTAACTAAATGTGACGAAATATTTGATTTATTTGTAAAAGATGGCCAACTGATAGTGCCTCCCAATTCCAAAGTTCCTCCATTGGAGCAACGGAAGAAACGAGGCTTTTGTAAATATCATGGTTTTTTAGGCCATAAAACCTCACAATGCTTTCTTTTCAGGGATCTAATTCAGAATGCTATCAAGGATGGACGTTTGAAGTTCGCAGAAAAGACAAAGAATCACATGAAAGTCGATGCTGATCCTTTGAACATCGCTGACACAAACTACGCCGAACCAGTTGACATCAATATGGTGGATGTGTCTAAAGGTGACATTGCAGAATGGGAGATAGCTTCATCTGGAAAGTAGGCTACTGAGAGCCTAAATGACAATGCAATCTTTAATACTGATTTTGAAGAGTCCTTCGAGGCAGATATCACTGAAGATCTGAAGGAGAAAACTAGCGTGGCCACTGAAGACCTCAGGGTGAAACTTCAACAGATACAGATTTCTGAAGCTTCCCCAGCAGGCGTTAACATGGTGAATGTTAGGCAACCTTTAACTGAAATAGAGGAACTAGAGAAGTGTCTGTTGAGGGAAAAGGGGAACTATGAGAGTCCACAGACAGGTGGAAGTTTGAAAGATTACCTCTGGAAGTGTCATGAGAAAAATGTTGGTCGGATGTTAATGTGTCCTAGGTGCTCGATTATGCTGAATCGAAGGGTCCAAGCTAACTATGAAAGGGCCCAACGAAACAGGATGCAGCAACCTTAGAAGGAAGGAAACCAATTGCTGAAGGTTTATCCAAGGCCAGAGGAAAGCTTGGTGAGTTTCTTGGTTAGGTGTCACAAGGAAAATACAGAGATCGTTATGTGTCACAGATGTGGGGAATTCTATGACAACCTTATGGCACAATCATTCGAAAGGGTGTTGTTCACCACTGGTTGGGAGACTCCAGGACTCCGTCCCAACATGTATGTATTCGACAATCGAACACCATCAAAAAGGCCTGATAGTCCTCATCCTAAAGCTCGAAGGGTGACATTCAAACTTCCAGCAGACATACCCATGGATAGATGGACACAAGCTGGTGCAAGAAATAACAAATGGCGAAGTTGGGACCAAGGTGGACGAACTGCAATGGCGTATAGAAAGCAGTTCCAGGCATCAAATCGAGAGACATACAGGCTGGAGAATTACAAAGGAAGAAACCCAATGTCCAGATCTCAATGGAGAAGACACCAAAGAATGAATAAAGCCCAGAAAGAATACAAGGCGAAGGAGACTGGAGAGTCTAGCAGCACTAAAATTCCAATGCAGGGGGCAAGGTTAAGCAAACCTCCGGTAGAACGCGAGCTATTCAGTTCTGAAAACGAGAAAGAAGAAGAAAGGATGCAGTCTAGCCCTTGGAAAGAAGATGATAGGTTGACTAATGATTTCGACTCAGATGGAGTTTCATCCATAAACTTTAACTGCAATGTGGTGTCTGTACTTCCTCATGAATTTTACCAAGAAACGGAGGTCGAAGACTGCGAGGAAGCTGATGCGGAAGAAATGGCAAAACACAGACCTGTGTGTTATTATGTGCTGAATAATGGGGTTGTCGAAGAGCAGAATGCGTTTTTCGAAAGACCAGACCAAGGTATGAGAAATCATTTAAAACCCCTTTATATAAGAGCTAAAATTGAAAACGTGGGAATCAACAAAGTCCTAGTTGATGGAGGGGAAGTAGTGAATCTCATGCCTCAATATATGCTAAAAAGGATAGGTATGTTTGATACCGACATAAGGCCTCATAATATGGTTTTGTCCAACTACGAAGGGAAGGTAGGACATACTTTGGGAGTAATCCAAGTGAACTTAACGGTGGGTTCAGTCACAAGGCCTACGATGTTCATGGTTATATCAGCAAAAGCAAACTATAATCTTTTGTTGGGAAGAGAATGGATCCATGGGGTTGCTGGAGTACCTTCGACAATGCATCAGAGGCTAACTATCTGGAGAGAAGATGGTATAGTGGAAAATATAGAAGGTGATCAAAGTTATTATATGGCTGAAATTAACCAAGTCAACAAAACTAGTTTCGACAGGAACTTAGCCAATATAGGGCCATGCAATGCAGCAGAAGATGTATACGCCCCAAATAAGAATGCTATGTACTATCTATCTTTACACCCAAACGGATTCCAGTGGAACAGAGAAATAATGGACGGTCCAGAGGACACAGAACCTGTCGAAGGATTACCAGCGATACGGCCAACTGGCTGGGACGAAGATGGTAATTATGCCTGAATCATCTTTCTTCGAAAAGATCTCGGCTTATATAGCCGAGAACAAAAGAAAAGCGGCTCTTGAGGCCGAACTAGCAAACATGGCTGTCGAAGCCATTCACAAAGAATCAGAAATACCAGGCCCGGGGGTACATTTTATCCCACAACCACCTGACAAGGAAATTCACGACGAACAGGTTTCAGGCAAAGAAGCAAGCCAAAGATTAGACGCAATCTATGATGAAGAACCTTTGGGGTTCGAAAAAGATCCAATGACACCAAATATAAAGATGTTAGCTAAAGACCCACTCGAAGAAATAAATCTTGGAGACGAAAGTCGAAAAAGGGTGACATATATTAGTGCAAAGTTAGAGCCAGCCCTAAAGTCAAAGGTTGTTACGTTACTAAAGGAAAATAAAGATTGTTTCGCCTGAGACTATGATGAGATGCCTGGTTTAGGGAGAGATTTGGTCGAACTGAAGTTGCCTATTAAAGAAGGGAAGAAGCCCATCAAGCAAACTCCCAGAAGGTTCGCACCAGAAATTCTCTCAAAGATTAAAGCGGAGGTCGAAAGACTCCTTCGGTGCAAATTCATTAGGACTACGAGGTATGTCGAATGGATTGCTAATATTGTACTTGTTATTAAAAAGAATGGTTCTTTGAGGGTATGTATAGATTTTCGTGATCTAAATGCAGCCACCCCTAAAGATGAATATCCTATGCCTGTGGCAGAAATGCTAGTAGACTCAGCCGCAGGCTTCGAATATCTAAGTATGCTAGATGGATATTCAGGGTATAATCAAATTTTCATTGCAGAAGAAGATGTGTCCAAAACATCTTTTCGTTGCCCTGGGGCAATAGGCACCTATGAATGGGTCGTTATGCCTTTTGGTTTGAAAAATGTTGGGGCAACTTATCAAAGAGCAATGAATTCTATATTTCATGATTTTATAGAAACATTCATGCAGGTGTACATAGATGATATTGTAGTAAAGTCTGTTTCATATGATAGTCATCTTGATCATCTCAGCCAATCATTCGAAAGAATGAGAAAACATGGCTTAAAGATGAACCCCCTTAAGTGTGCTTTCTTTGTGCAGGCTGGAGATTTCCTGGGCTTCGTAGTCCACAAAAAGGGAATAGAAATTAATCAGAATAAAACGAAGGCTATTATGGAAACAAAGCCTCCATCCACGAAGACAGAATTGCAATCTCTATTGGGAAAGATAAATTTCTTAAGAAGATTTATCTCTAATTTGAGTGGGCGTACGCAAGCTTTTTCCCCTTACTTCGACTGAAGCAAGGAAGGTTCGAACGGCATGCTGAACATCAGGAAGCTTTTGAGAAAATCAAGCAATATTTGATGCACCCACCAATCTTGTCCCCCCCAAATGGGAAGAAGCACATGCGCCTGTATGTATCGGTTTCAGATAATACAATAGGTAGCATGTTAGCACAAGAAGACGAAAATGGTATCGAAAGAGCCATTTATTACTTAAGTAGAGTACTCAATGATGCAGAGACTAGGTATAGCGCCATAGAAAAACTCTGCCTTTGTTTATATTTCTCTTGTATCAAACTCAAGTATTATATAAAGCCAGTTGATGGTTACGTTTCATCTCATTTTGATGTTATTAAACATATGCTATCCAAACCAATATTGCATAGTCGAATTGGCAAACGGGCTTTGGAACTTACTGAGTACTCTCTAATCTTTCAACCTCTTAAGGCAATGAAGGGACAAATTGTGTCAGATTTCATTGTGGATCATGCAGTGGTTGAAAATCCTCAACAATATGTAGATTTGAATTCTTGGAAGTTGTACTTCGATGGTTCAACACATAAAGAGGGAAGTGGCGTTGGTATTCTCATAATTTCTCCTGATGGAATTCCAACAAAGCTCAAGTATAAAATTGAAGGCCCTCTATGATCCAATAATGAAGCTGAGTACGAAGCATTAATTGCTGGACTTGAAGCCTTGTTGGAATTGGGGGAAACCAGAGTCGAAATTAAAGGAGACTCAGAGTTAGTGATAAAGCAACTGACGAAAGAATACAAATGTATCAAAGAGAATTTGATCATGTATTTTGTCATAGCAAATAGATTGCTTAAAAAATTTGAATATGTGGATTTAAAACACGTCTCAAGGGTAAACAATCAAGAAGAAAATGATTTGGCACAATTAGCCTCAGGATATAAAGTATTAAAAGAAAAATTAGAAGAATTGATCGAGGTAAGAGGCAAAGCGATGGCCACAAAATTATCCCCAAGTGATCTGGAGAACTCACAGTTAGGCTTCGCCAACGAAGAGGAATTTGAAGTCTTAAATAGATTCCTTAGCAGATACAGATTGGAGGAGTCCAATTGTAAACTACTTGAGAGATCCTTCGACAAATACAAATAGAAAAGTTAAATATAGAGCCTTATCATACTTCTTGATGGGAAACAAATTGTTTAAGAAAACCCCTGAGGGAGTGTTACTAAAGTGTCTGGGCGAAGCTGAAGCATACTTGGCACTCTCGAATGTGCACAGTGGGGCATGTGGTGCTCATCAAGCGAGGCACAAAATGAAATGGCTTTTGTTTTGTTATGGAATGTATTGGCCCACTATGTTAAAATATTGCATAGAGTTCGCCAAAGGTTGTCAAGAGTGTCAAGAACACACAAGTATTCAACATGCGCCTGCAAATGAATTGAGTTCAATTATCAAACCATGGCCTTTCAGAGGTTGGGCATTGGACTTAATTAGAGAAATCCGTCCCACATCATCCAAAGGCCAAAGATATATATTAGTGGGAATAGACTATTTCACAAAGTGGGTTGTAGCAATACCACTAGCCAATGTAAACCAAGAGGCTGTGATTGAGTTTATCCAAAAACACATATTATATAGATTTGGAATCCCAGAAAGCATAACCACAGACCAGGGATCAGTGTTTACTGGTCGAAAGATGCAAGAGTTCGCGAAAGATATGGGATTCAAATTGTTCACTTCTACACCTTATTATGCTCAAGCAAACGGACAAGTCGAAGCAGCCAATAAAGTGATAATTGGTCTGATAAAGAAACATGTAGAGAAGAAACCTAAGAATTGGCACAAAACCTTGGACCAGGAACTTTGGGCTTGTAGAACATCACCAAAAGAAGCCACCAATACTACACCTTTCCAGTTGACGTTCGGACACGATACAGTGCTCCCAATCGAAATATATTTGCAATCAGTCAGAATTCAAAGACAAGCAGAAATTCCTCCAAATGTATATTGGGAAATAATGATGAATGAGTTAGTTGACCTGGACAAAGACATGCTTCGAGCATTGGAAATGATAAAAAGACAAAAAGAAAGGGTATCAAGAGCATACAACAAAAAGGTGAAAGGTAAAACATTTATCTACAATGACTTAGTTTGGAAAGTTATTTTGCCTATAGATCGAAAGAATCAAGCTTTAGGCAAATGGTCTCCTCACTGGGAAGGCCCTTTTCGAATCTTAAAAGTATTTTCAAATAATGCTTCTGAGATAGAAGAGTTGGCAGGAGATCGTAGGATCTTAAGAGTGAACGGGAAGTATCTGAAAAGATACAAGCCAGTCATGCATGAAGTAAAGATTGCAAAAACGTAAACATTAAACATAGATGACGTGAGCCAAAATGGTAGAACATTCGCCAAAATGGCTTTATCTTTATGCAAGACAAATCAGACAAATGAGGTCAAAATACGTTCCATTACTTTAAGGATTTAAAGGTACATCTAATTAAAATGGTTGCATGATAGGAAAACCCAAGTTACAAAAACTACTACTAAAGTAAATGTCCAAAATTATGAAGAGCAAAGATAAAAACAAAGATCCACAACGCCTCCAACAATGCCTCCAACAATGCACCCTTCAGTTAATCCTGTCTTTCAAACCCTCTAAGTTCAGCAGGGGCAAGCTTTCTGCTTCAAAAGGATCAAGGGATCCTCCCTTACGCAACTGTTTTACTATCCCTAGTTTTACAAACATGTGAGATAGTAACCTTCCATAGGGAAGACAAGAAGGTTTGCCTTGACGAGAGGCAGCAATAGCGACGGCTTCAGCAAGGTGTTTGAAAATCATCAATGGTATGTTGATTTTCTATCCCCGGAGAGCACAGAGCATGAACTCCAGGTCTTCCACCATAATGCTTTCCTGGTCCTCATTTCGCGGGCGAAAGTTGCCTACTAGAAGTTGATGCCAAATCCTACCGATGAGGGCGCTGAAGGGGTTGTTATTCAAGATGGCCCTCAAAAGGGAAGAAGTGCTCATGGTGAAGGAGTTGTCAACGAAAACTTCTCCAGAATTCTCACATCTCAGCACTTCAGAGATGAATGATGGAGATATGGTAATGCGGGATCCACGAACTTGGGAAACAATGGTAGTTTTCCCCTTCTGAATCTATCAGGAAGGATGCAAACATCCATAAATCCGCCAGCATGTTTGGATAAACAGACCCTTCCAGGATTCCTTGGTAAACTTGTAAGTGTTGCATGGCAAACAGTGCATCAACATTGATGCCGTTCTGATCGAACTCTTCCACAGAGAGTTTAAACTCTTTCTTGATAGCAGATTTGATAGTATTATAAGATAGAGGTGTCATTGTAGCAAGGGAGTACAAGAAAAAGAAAACCTTGATGAAAATATGGAAAGAGGATGAATAAATGATCATAGTGCCAAGGTTTATATAGAGGACGTTGGTCTTGAGGAGTGGTTACGCTTTAAATTTTGATTGGACCGCGTGTGGTTTCCCCGAGGGAAGATATGGAGTCCGCCGTTTCTAGCCTTGGAAGTTGGAATGTAATCATGTTAGAAACTGATACACGCACGTCTTAATTAGACGTTTTGAAAAAGTGATGTCGTTATTAATGATTGTTACGGCTAGTGGAGTAGAAACGTCAAATCAAAAACTAAGTGGCTGCGAAAGGTAATTATGTCGCGTGTATACACTATCGAGGTCATTATGATACTTAAAAATAGATTTTGACAATTTAAGAATTGTTAAAATTTGATTCGTGACATTGCAGGATAGAATATATGGATAATTGAAAGATAAATCATACATATATCCATTAACTAGTCTGATTACAAAAGATGGGACAAGTGCAAAAGAAAAATATTACAAAGGCTGTCTCAATTAATTGAAATCTTCAGGAAGATTATCCTTCATTTTGGAATATTGGGATGCCCATAGTGACAAACGGCGTTCGATTAGTGCTTGCTGCTTCTTCAGCTCTTCGATTTCCGGTACTAATTTATGCGCCGTTTCAAGATGTCGAATCCCCGTTTGCACCACTTCATCCAATTCGTTGTGCTTGGATTGTTTGATTTCCTCTTGACGAGACTTGGCAGTTTTGATCTTCGCTTCGAGAAGTTCAATCTCTTGTTCCCAAGATTTGATGTTTGCTCCACAAGTTTCATACTCCTTTTGACGCTTTGCATGCTCAAGCTCAAGGGCACCAGCTCTGGTTGTTGCTTCATTAGCAGCATTCCACGAAGAACTATGAGAAGTTACTTTCGTGTTGAGTTTTTGGTCAACGTCTCGCTTGCGAAGGTTATCAGTTTGAAGTTGATCAAGCAGAGAAGTTAGTGAAACGATTACTTGGGAGACTTCGTCAGAAACTTAGAGTAGATCCACCTTCTTTAGAAGATTGTTTAAGCCAAAACAACTGGTGGAATCTTTGCTCAGAACTTCGATAAGGTTGGTTTCAAAGAATTTTTCTTTATCTGACAAAGGAGGTTTGGAATATCATTTCCCTTATTACATTCCGCCAAAATACTCGAAGAAGGCTCAACCATGATAGGTGAAACATTTTTGGCATTCATCATAGCCTTGAGAAAGCTTACAGGGTCAGTATTCTTAAGGCGCTCTAGTTCAGCAATAGTGAGCGCAGCAGGATTTTGATTCGAAGTAGTCGCAGGGGCAACTATAGTCCCAAAGGTTGAAGTTTCATTAGGGTTTGGAGAAGGAAAACTAGAAGCTTCATCCATATTCTCATGTTCTGGGATGGTATCTTCACTCCCAGTTGGCTGCTCAACTATATTACCGCTATTAGAATGTTGAGGGTTTTCTTCCGTGTCTTCATCTTGATGGGTAGGTTGAGAAGCGTCATTTGAGTGACTTTCCTCAGCATGTACAGGTGAAACAATAGTCGCAATAGGTTGAATATCTTCGAGAACTGGAGAAAGGACATGAGATTTGCGTCGAGGAATACCTGTTACATAAATCAAAATTTGTTAAGACGTGAAATTGCGAAAAACTTGTTTGTCGATTAAAGGACAAATGTATACCATGAAGATTGTCAAGGTCAATATTGAGATCTGAAGCTTTGAGGTCAGAAGTAGTTGTGCCTACATCGTCCTACATATACAAGGTAAAACGTAAACTTGACAATAAAAGTTAAGAATGAAGAATTGTTATAGTATAAGATTCAATACCTTGGTTGGGACATTATCTGGGCTAGAGTTATGACTTTCAACAACTGGGACATTACCAGCGATCTTTCAAGATAGTTCATCAGAGGATACCTTATCACTCGATGAAGTAAGCTTTGAAGTCCCAGATCCCTTTTCTTTGGTTAAAGGAATAGTGGCCTTTTGTCTTTTCTTCGTAGCTTGTCTGGTATGAGGAGGAGATTTGTCCTCATCATCTAAAGCACTGGTGTTTGAGATTTTCCGTTTTGGAGGTGTCGGAGGCTTCGAACTCTGAGAATATTCACATTGAACAAAGTGAATAGTATTCAGAATAAATGCACAAATTATAGTACAAAAAAAATGTATATGTACTGTTGGTTTCTTGCCAGTGGTGGCAGAGTCACTCCCACTTGCTCTGTTGCTTCTCGAAGCTCCAGCATCCTTTTGCGCAGCTGCTTCCTTGATAACTCTCTTTTGACCTACAGCTGTGAACAAAACAAAAGTCAGTCCATAGGTAAGGAAAGAAGGTTAATCGAAGGATTTTCCCAGCCCCAACCTTCAGGTATTGGATTCAAAACACAAACGTGTTCAATACCTATATGAAGATGTCCCTTGAAAGTATCCAAGGTATGCTTAGTCGGAACCACTCGTTCAACGTGTTTTTCGGATTGTTCGCAAAGGATTTTGGGGACATTCCCACACACAAACCAGTCTGGAAAAGGAGGACTTAGAGCCACACCAAAATCAGCACTAGGTAGTGGAGGGAATTTTGGAGGATTAAGTTTGAAAGCCACTTCATAATGTTGTTCAGGTCGAACATACGTGGGCAATTTCAACTTATCCAGTTTAGTAGAAAATTTTCCACGCAAAATGACTGCAGCTTCACGAACGGTCCAACTAAGATCATCAGGCCTGTAGATAGTTTCAAAGAATTTTAAAAAGGCTTGGATTTCTTTAATGTGAGTCGAAGTACCTTTTTTGAAGTTCGCCTGCACATCAGCAAAAGCTTCAGTTAGTTCTTGAGAAAGGATTTCAGCATCGAAGATTTGCTTAGTATAATACTCTGTCCACCATTGATGAAAATCTATGGTAGAATAGAAGGCAGGCTCGAAGGAGATCGGAGAGAGGGTCGTGATACCGACATATTTGGAGATTTTGGATTCATATTCCTCTTCAGATAAATGCATAGTGTGCAGACACATATGATTTCTCTTGTCATACATGCATTTTGGTTTAAGCTGAACCAATACAAATTGCCTTGATACAAGATTTGGTTGGTAGCAGAGGAGACAGCAGTGACTCTTGGGGGATCGTAACCGATGGTACAACATTTTAGGTGTTAGAAAAGCCTCCCAGATAACCATGGATTCAGCTTGTTGATCTGGAGAAGTTGCTGGAAATTCTCGAGTAAACCATTCGGGACCTACTTCCCTTTTTACAAATGGAGCCATAGAAGGACTGAACTGGTAACGTTTAGTGAACATCATCATGTACGCTCGGAAAATCTCGCGAAGCTTTCCTGATTCTTCTTTGAGAGTTAGGTGAGCTAGTCTAGTCCCTTCGACTGTTCGATTTCTGATTGCCATATCTTCTTCATCCACGATACCTCTATATGGGAGATAAGCTTCGAAAGTAGCATTGAGCCATAGCTGCAATAACCAGAAAGGGCCAGCGAAAAGGAGAGATCCTGTTTTGTAATCCTTGATGAGATCTGTTGCTTCACCAAGATTTTTGTAAAGGAACCCTAAAATTAACTGGCTTAAGTTTAACCTTTTTCCAGCATTTATCTGGTTAGCCATACAAAGATACCTCTTTGCCACTTGGAGGGACCTAGAACAAAAAACACATCTGGAAAGCCAGAGTGCTAGAAATGCGATATGTTCTTCATCTGTGACTTCAGTAGTCGTTTGGACATGGTATCTCTGGATAAAAGTAGTGTAGGTGGCTTTTCCTTCGTTGAACTGGATGGTGTCAATATCCATGAAGTTGGGATCGAAGACCTCCCCAGTTGGTCGAAGCCCTGTGATAGCGGCTATGTCGAAGAGAGTGGGGGTAATCATTCCACAAGGAAGGTGGAAGGTATTGTGAGAAGCATCCCAAAAATATACTAATGCTACTAACATGGTTTGGTTGTATTCTAAACCTGTTTTGGATAATTGAATTAGATCATAAATCCCTAGTTCTTTCCAAAACGAAGCCCTTTTGTTTTCTACCTTAGTCAGCCAAGCATAATACAGGTCAGGATCTTTTGCTAAGGGGATTGATCTAAATACTTTTAGGAAATTGGTCGCATAATTCAACCTAATTTTCTCTAAGGCTACGGTGGCTTCATTCGAAGCGTCATCTACATTGGCGGTTTCAGCTAAGATTAGGTTTCCATCTTCGTCTATTTTGTTCTTACTAACCAAGGGCCTAGTCTTATAATAAGCAGGAAAAAATTTACCCATAGAAGAGTTATTTCCTCCAGGTAAAGGACCCATAAAAGCATGAGTTTTTCCAGAAAGTTCAAAAGGAATGATTACCTAAGAAGCGTAGATAGTGCGAGTTTCTGCTACGTTTGGGTCTGGAATGTACTGTTGGTTACCTATCTGTGTAGGGTGTTGAAACTGTTGAACGGGTTGGAGAGAATTTGAAGTTTCCAATGTGGAGGTGTGAATGGTAGAAGACGCCATGGATGTGTTTGTTTCAAGAATTAGGTTAAAAAACCAAAGAGGATTTCTTTTTTCTGTGTTTAGTCGCAGAAGAATGAAAGATGAAGTTGTGTGAAGGTAAAAGGTTTAGGTATTTAAAGGTTTAGTTAGAACCTTTTTCAAATCTTTTGAATGAAGGTCAAAAGGACACGTGGCAAGAGATGATTTAATCTAACGGCGGTCGAACAGTTGTTAGCCTTACTCCTAGTATCTAGGAGCAATGATCACAAGTAATGACAAAACGTGGGGATGCACGTTTTGAAGAGACGTTTTTGAAAATGACAAGACGTTTTGAAAGATGAGTCATAAATGATTATGACGTTAGTCAGGTGTCTTGGAACTCTAAAAAATGAGTAAAACGAAATCTCATCATGACAAGAAATGCCTATTTCTCTTGTTTTTTGAAACACACATTTATTGGGGGCAATTTGATAGCTGGAGATTCCGATGGAAGAAAATGTTCTTTGAAGAAATTAGAGTTCACGAGAATAAGAATGGCTTCTGATGGCCATTCACGAGAATAAAAATGGCTCCTGATGGCCAGGTTCGAGATTGTTATTTAAGTTGAGATGAAGATGATTGAAATCGAAGCTGAATCGAGATAGGTTGTCTTTGGGACTTAAGCGTTTTTCTTGAAATACAAAGAGTACTGAAACTTGGGGTATTTCGCGGCATTCTCGTTAAAGATCACGTTGGCACGTATCGAAAGAGAATTCAGGCGGGAGGATTTGAATTTCGAAACACTTTGTATAACCGAACGAGGACAGATGGCGCCCAAGGATTCGAAGCGTATGCATGTGAAGCAACGGGGCATTTTATTAGCGTATGACCGTTAGTGTCGAATTAGTATAAATAAGGGTCTTAGTATCAGGATCCAGTGTGTTCATTTTGTACAAATCACTCACAAAATTACTTAAGTATCAAGTGTTAAGAGAAAGAGTTCGCTGAGAAATGTACGTATGACACCAACACCACTTT
The DNA here is from genome assembly GCF_029867415.1 of Vicia villosa. Taxonomy (NCBI): domain Eukaryota; kingdom Viridiplantae; phylum Streptophyta; class Magnoliopsida; order Fabales; family Fabaceae; genus Vicia; species Vicia villosa. Next base: position 30,761,276 of record NC_081181.1, read on the forward strand.
AAATACATTTGTATTTTTCTTTATTCAAGTATCTTTCTAATTTCTTCATCTATCGTTTAGTTTTAATTCGAAGCTTTTTACATTCCGTTATTTTACATTCTTGTACTTTACATTCCTGTATTTTACATTTCTGCAATTTACATTTCTTTTATATTTTGTCAAAGTTATAGTTATGTGTATGACAAGTTTACTTCGTAAGATTAGTCACACGATCACACCATAAACGAGTTTCGAAGCAAAAGCCAACAAATATGAACCAAATTATATCAAAAGACAATTATTTGACTATGTCCTAGGATCAACCTAGTCGATCCTGCGAGTAACCAAAGTATAAACTATAGTTTGGAAGACTAGCGGTTGTTTACCGGAAATCACCGTAAACACAACCTCAGAAGACGCGGATGATGTCCTCCTTAAACATCGCGCAACTACTAGCAACAAGACTCATCAAGACCCTATAACAGAGGAAGTTCCACGGAGAACGGTGCCATCCAACCTTGATCCGACCATAGTCACCATACTTGAAGCCTTGAGCCTGACCAACGCCATGCTTCGTCAACAGAGCGATCGGATTGGAGCGTTGGAGCAAAAATGCCATTATTCCAGAACTCCTCCTCGCAAACACTCTCATTCCGAGATGGAAGTCGTGGAAACCAAGAAATGTCATCATTCTCCTCCCCGGCAATAACTTTGTTCTACCCTTGCTAAGAAAAGCAAGGAGGACCCTCGTTTTCACCGGCATACTCCATCTCCTCGGCCAAAGGGGCGCACAAGAACACCTTCTCCACGACCATCAGATCGTCCTCGTTATCGGAGGCAAAGCCATTCTCCATCCCCGTCACCCGGCTAGAGTGACGAGGAGGAAGATACCCCTTCCCCTCGGGTTAGAAAAACCTCCTCCTTTTGGTACCTACGACGGCACCATAGATTCAGACGAGCATATAGAGAACATTAACGCTCTCCTCGACTACCACAAAGTTCAGGGAGCAATAAAATGCATACTATTTCCAACGAACTTACGGAAGGGAGCTATGGCCTAGTTCTTGGAGAGGTCTTGGCCGTCTATTCTCACGTCATTTCACCGTTTCTCATAAACAACCCAAGTCTGAAGTCGCCCTGGAAGCCATCATCCAAGGCAAAGATGAATCACTAAGGACTTACTTAGAAAGGTTTAACAAGGAAGCCGTACAGGTGACTACCACTCTAGACATGAAGAAGTACTTGTTGGAACGAGGTCTCCACCCTAGCTCCGATTTCACCAAAGTGGTGGGCATAGAAACTCCGGCCATGCTTGACACCTTTATCCTCAAGGCTCAAGCATATATTCAATATGAGGAAAGGAATCTTCCCACACTGCTCGGGATTCTAGGCAACAAGAGGATCCCAAATACGCTAAGTACGAGGAAGGATCTCGCCGAGGACTCGAGAAAAGAAAAAAAGATAAATCCTATGATGCTCGGGACTATAAAGGAACGCATGAGAAGTTCCTCGAGTACACTCAACTGAACGCATCTCGCGAGCGTATTCTGACATAATGCGCTAATTTCGAGTTCCAGATAGCCAAAGTGCGCTTCACCAAGCAACTTCCTGCTAGCCAAATATGGACAAATCCAAATACTGCCAGTTCCATAAGAGCCACGAGCACAACATGGAGGATTGCATCCATATGAAGGATTCTATTGAAATACTCATCCGAGAGGGACACCTTAAGCAGTACGCTAAGAAGAAGGAGACCCCTCAAGAAACAAAGACTTTCGCCGAGGAGAAACCATCTTCTGACGATGTCGCTGCTCTCTAGATTTCTATGAGTATCACCTGGCCTGAAGATTTATACATGCCCGGCTGGGCCAACATCCCGACATTTTTCTCCTCCCACAGCCCCTAGCAATCATTTTCATCCTCCATGGTCATCTCTGGCGGAGGCTTTAACAAGTTCACTATGGGATCCGTGAAGCGTAAGTTCGAGGAGCTGATTTCGGAAAGTTTGGGGAAGACAACTACTCTAGATCAAGCTAGGGGAATTTCGGTCCCAATTGCCTTCTACAAGGAGGAACTCCCCGGAGGTACTCCTAACGCCATTATTCCATTGCTCTTTAGGGCCAAGATGGCAAACTTTGACGTTCGGTGCATCCTAGTCGATCAGGGCAGCTCGGTGGACATAATGTACTCCCAGCTTTTTTCCACCTTACAGCTGGACGAGAGCCATCTAACCGCGTACGTGGGCTTAGATCTACAAGGGTTCAACGGTGCTGTCACCAGACCTTGGGGTTGGTAAAGTTGATTGTATCATTCGGAGAAGTAGAGACAGCCAGGGCCGTCAAGGTCCAATTCTTGGCCCTCTATCTATCAATGCATCTTCGGACGCCCCCACCTTGGCCGAACTTGTAGCTGTACCATCTACGGTCCATCTTAAGATGAAGTACTATACTGCCAAAGGACAGGTAGCCACTTTGCACAGAGACACTGAAGCTGCCCGAAGATGCTTCGAAGCATCAGATAAAGGTCTCAGCTCTATCAAAGTGTCGCCTCGGCAGGATACGAAGTTAAAACTTCCAGCCAGCTCGGAGTTGCCGAAGCCATTTTCCCATGTTGACGCTGTCGACTTGGACAACCGCTTCTGCAAGGAAGCCAAAGAAAATCCTGATGCAAAGAAATCTTCCTCAGCCACAACCAAAGATCCATTTTGTCCCATTCCAGATGAAGAGCTCGAGCTCTTCATCCTCGGAGATGATCCTAGCAGGGGGTCAAGATCGGAGCCAGTCTCCCCGACTTAGCAGAAAGCAACTAAAGGCATGCATTTGGGAAAATGCTCACCTGTTCGCCTGGAGCACCCCATAGATGCCTGGCCTCGACCCTGAGGTCTCCTTCCATCATTTGACAATTGATCCAATATACAAAGTTGTTGCCTAGTGGAGGAGAAAACAATCCTCAAAAAAGACGGTTGCGACCGAATTAGCTGTAAAAGACCTCTTAGAGGCTAATATCTTATCAGAGGCCAAGTACACCACTTTCCTCTCAAATGTTGTATTAGTTAAAAAGAGTAATGGAAAATGGCGCATGTGTACGGACTACACCGATCTCAATAGGGCTTTCCTTAAAGATGCATGTCCTCTACCGAGCATAGATAAATTAGTAGATAATTCTGCAGGATTTAAATTACTTTCATTTATGGACGCCTACTCGAGATACAATTAAATCCCCATGGCTAAAACTGATAAAAAATACACAGCCTTCATGACGGACTCGGGCAATTATTACTACAATGTAATGCCCTTCAGCCTGAAGAACGCTGGCCCGACATACCAGTGTATGATGAACAAAATTTTCCGGGGAGAAATAGGAGATATGCTAGAAGTCTATATGGAAGCAATGATCGTTAAACCCCAAGAGGAAACTGATCACGCAACTCATCTCAAAAAGGTCTTCGAACAGACCAGGAAATGTAAAATGCGATTTAACCCTGAAAAATGCACCTTCGGCGTCAGGGTGGGAAAGTTCCTCAGTTTCTATCTAACTGAACGAGGAATCGAAGCTAATCCTGACAAATGCAGGGCCTTTTCCGAGTTCCCTATGTCGAACTCAAAAAATCCATCCAATCACCAAACGGAATGCTCACATCTCTGTCTCGTTTTATTGCCAAATCGGTCCAACACGCTCTTCCCCTCTTCAAACTCCCGCGTAAAGAGGTTGCATTCGAATGGACCAAGGAGTGCGACAAATCCCTCATTCACTTGAAACAGGCGCTCTCAAGACCACCAGTCCTTTCCCAACCAAATGATGGAGAAGTCCTATACCTATACCTAACTCTAGCATCCGAGGGCGTTAGTGCTGCCCTCACCAAAGAAACCCCGGAAGCGCAAAATCCCATATACTTCACGAGCAAAGCACTTCAAGGCCCAGAGCTCAGATACCAACAGATTGAGAAGGAGGCTGAGACATTACTTCTTAGCACACACCATCGTAGTACGAACCGAATAGCCGATAAAATAAATGCTTAGATGTCCCGATATGGCCGAAAGAATGCTTCGGTGGTCGCTAGAACTGTCCGAATTCGACATCAGATACAAAGGAAGAAAAGCCTTAAAGGTATAAGTATTAGCAGATTTCATACTCGAGATAAATTTCTTCGAACTTCCAACCAACGACGCTCGTAAGTGGACCATTTACGTGAACAAAGCCTCCAGTTCGACAAACAGTGGAGCAGGCATAATCCTATAAAATAGAGAAGGTACCTTAATAGAAGTATCCCTCACATTATCCTTTCCTACTTCGAACAACCTGGGCGAGTACAAATCCATCCATGCTGGATTAAGGTTAGCCGAAGACACTGGAGCCGAGGAAATCGACATTTTCACTAACTCCCAGCTTGCGTATCCCAAGTATCCGGCCAATATCAAGTCAAAAATGATAAACTCGCAGAATACCTGGCCTTGGTACGAAAAAGGATTGTTAAATTCAAACCGGATACTATTGGCCCACCATGCAAAAAGATGCTAAAGAACACTTCAAGATATGCGACAAGTGCCAACGACACGGGGACATGCATATTGCCCCTCCTACCGAGCTTAAATCCTTGACCTCCCCTTGGCCTTTCGCCCAGTGGGGCATGGACTTACTGGGACCATTCGTCACCGGATCTAATCAAAACAAATACCTTACAGTGGCTGTCGATTATTTCACTAAATGGAATGAAGCAGAGGCCCTAGCCAAAATCATAGCACAGAACATGCTCTGTTTTTACAAAAGGAACATACTCGCCCGGTTTGGTGTCCCCTTAGCTATCGTCACTGACAATGGGAACCATACAACATTTCACATTTGTCAACCATCCCCAGACAAACGGGCAAGCAGAAGCCGCAAATATAGTAATATAGAGAGGCCTCAAAAGGAGACTCGACAAGGTTAAAAGAAGGTGGGTCGAGGAGCTACACAACGTACTCTGGGCCTACCGAAAAACTCTCCATTAGACCACGGGAGAAACCCCATTCCGTCTAGCATATAGAACAGAGGAAATGATCCCCATTAAAATCCACGAACCGACCAGGCGCACCAAAGCTCCATTAGATAAAGAGATGAACGACGAGGCTCTTAAAGAGGAGCTCGATCTGTTCGAAGAGGTTCGAACAGGTGCTGCCCTCCGCGAAGCATCTCTTAAACAAAAAATCGCTTTGAGATACGACCGCAAAGTCATCAAATGAGAACTCGAAGTAGACAGTTTAGTGCTTAAAATAAATCATAAAGATTCTCGAGAGGGCAAACTGGCGGCGAACTGGGAAAGCCTTTATCGTGTCCGGGCGAAAAATAGAGAATGGGCCCTATTACTTAGAAAATTCACAGAGAGAAGAACTTGCTTGGCCATGGAACGCTGAAAAGCTAAAACAATATTACAACTAGGACTGAACATATCCAAACGAGGAAACGTTCACGATCACAGATGCAGCCTAGGTACAAGCATAGCACCTCATGTTGAAACAAAAAGACAAGAGTCTTCTTTTCAATGAGCAAACACTTAGTCCTTCAGGGAACACTCAAGTCAAGATCCCCGTCGTAGTCGTACCACGATGGTAGAACACCCTGCTCACGAAGAGCCCGTTCACACCGTGAAATTCGAGCACCATATCAATAGAGTGTTAGATTCACCCCAGCCAGGCACATGACCCCGGAAAATCGATCAAGTTCCCCACACTTGACGATCACATAAATACTGAGAAAAATCCCTTGTCCTAAAATTTTCGAGCAAAACATACACAAACATCATAAAATCATACACACAAATTCGAGCAAAAACTTAACGAAATAAAAAGGCCAAAGGCCCCAAGATTGTGCCCGTCACTAAAGCATTATGGTCAGGACGGTAAATATTTAGTACATAATCAATGGGGGGCATACCCCCATCAAAAAATCCATAATAACATGGCACGCAGGCCAGAAACTTAACAGAATTAACAAAAAAAAAACATGATCATGTGGCCTCCTCCATATGCACAGTCTGATCATCCTGAGCGGTAGACTTTTTAGCTCCACTGCCGACCCCAAGGTTAGGAGCCACGATCTGCCCATCAACTACCTGGTGGAGATGTCCGGTACCCTCATTCACCAACTCAACATGTAGATTCATAATCTTCAGCTGGGCAACGGTTGAGTGGTAAGTATCCTGGGTGGTCGCCAAGCAATCGTCCTCGAGAACCCTAATATGCCCGATCAAAAAAGCCCGGGTCTAAAGATCCTTCTCCTCGTCTGTCTTGTCCTTGGCAGGAGCGAGGGAGCGACAAAGGGAAGACTCTTTGACAAGAGCAACTTGCAGGACGTCACATAGAGTCTTCACCAAGAGGGCATGCTGGCATCTTAGGTCTATCCGAGTAGAATTCACATCCTCAAGAGCATTTGCCCTAGCCTCGAATCGGGCATCCTTCTTCTTAAGCTCCTCTTCTTTCCCGGACAACACCTTCCTATGCTCTTCCTTCAAAGACAACAACGTGCCCTTTTAGTCATCAGCAATCTTCTTAAGCACTTCGCCCAAATTTGGAGGAGCCTCAGAATACATGACATCCATCTCTAGAATCCTCATCATGGCAGCAGTATCCTGAGCCAAGCTCTTTCTCTTGGCAATCACCTTCATCCCTTCCAAATGAAGAGACTTTTCCCGGTGCAGTGAAAGGGAAGACTCACCTTCGAAAAAGTTCCTTTGGAGGAAGCAAGTGAAGAGTTGGATTCTGGTCAAGGGAGTCGTCTTTGGTTAGGTCCATGATGTCCACGAGAGTCGTCCAAGATTGCTTTCTAGAGATCAAGGCGTTAGGATCTGTGGTGTCGTTTTTTTTACCTCCCCGTTTCACTTGGGAGGACGGCACGCTAGACCCTTCATGCGAAATTTGGAAGGAGAATGCGCCCGTTGCGGGATGAATTTTGTTTCAGTTCTTCCTACGATAGCACACGGACTTTTTAATTATCCTTCTCTGTCTCTATGTGTTTGTGTTTGTTGCTAATGATTGGGAAAGTTTCTCCTTTGTGTTAGGAGGGAAAATTGAATTGTTTTGAAAAAGACAAACTGACTGACTAATTTTGTTTTTTTATTAGCTCGCTGAGATTCCTTGTGAACCTCATGCCTACATATCCCTAATGGAAGTCAGAGCTTTTTGTAGTTCGGGGAACTAATTAGGGAAATTAACTACTTTTGGTGCGTTGCTTGAAGCTCAAGGTTGAAGCTTGAATTAAATCTCTGTTTACAGTAACGAGACATGAAGTCATCTTTACAGAGAGGTATTTCTACTATTCCACCACAAACATTTAAAGTGACAGAAAAGCTGAATTCATTTCATTAAGAGAGGGACCTTACTTGTATGTATGCAAGTATGCCAGTCGCGTGTCTCTTGAATGAAAGAAAGATTCTCGACCAAATTAGGGAAAGTTGTACAAGTCTGGGTGTGTTTTCCTCAGAGCATGCCTTTCAAAATCCTAAATGGGAGAATGATTGAAATTGAAATTGAAATGTTTGTTTGTTTGTTTGTATGTGGTGAGATAGGAGAAATATCTCTCTATAGAGATAAGCTATGTCTATCTACTGTATGAAAGATTTGATTTTAGCTGGCTTGTATGAGGCCCAAACTTGAGGCTTTTTGATTGATTTTATTGACTCTGAGAGATGACTCCACTAGAAATTAACTTAAACTAAGAAATTTTGTGTTTTGTACAAAGCCCAGAATTGAGGCTGACTCTAACTGGAGAGTGTTTATTTTGTTTTATGATTGAAAGGTTTTTTAGTGTTCTGTACAAAGCCCAGAATTGTGGCTGACTCTACCTAGGAGACTCTATTTTGTGCCTTGTATGAAGCCCAAGGTTGTGGCTGACTCTTGCTAGGGAAGATTCTATTTTGTGCCTTGGATGAAGCCCAAGGTTGTGGCTGACTGTTGAGGAAACTGAGTATGGATGACTTTATGGGGAAAAGATCCTGAAGGTTAGGAATCTTTTGACACAGGAAATGTGGTTTATCTGCCTTGTACAAAGCTCAAGGTTGTGGCTACTTGATGGTGAAGGACTCACTGGGGAGACTCTATTATCTGCCTTGTATAAAGCCCAAGGTTGAGGCTGACTTTTTAATGGGGAAAGATCTACCAGTGTGGGATCTTTTGACTCATAGGGGACTACTCTGTTGAGGATTATCCTATTGTTTGGAGGCTAAAGGTTGACCCTACTGAGAATTGTGCTTTTGTTAAGCACGAATTGATGAATGAAAGACCCAGGTTTGAAGATTGACTCTACTGGAGAATTTGTTTGAGTGATTGGCCTAAAGTAGACTCTACCGGGGACTTGGTTTTTATTGACTGAGACTGACCTTAAGTGAGATTTATCTTTTAAAAGTTGAATTTTTGGAAGCTAACCCTTTCCAGGGAATTATGACTTTAGAGGACTGATTTTGGTGGCTAACCCTTTCCAGGGGTTTTACTCTACTGGAGAGTTTATCTTTTGAAAGTTTAATTTTTGGAAGCTAACCCTTTCCAGGGAATTATGTTAAAATGAAGGAATGAATGGAGGCTGAACCTTTTTAGGGAATTATGTTGATGGCAGAATTATTAACTATTTGAGACTTCTTGTTTAAAGCCCAAGATTAAGGCTGACACTGACTGAGGATAGACAGATGTGTAACCTGCTAAGGAAAATTATTTTGAAGATTGGAAGATAAAGGTGACAGAGACTCTCCATGTCTCTCATTCCAAAAGGTGAACTCAATCTGAGATTGAGACATTCTTAGCTTGTTTAAAGTCTGGTTTGAAGAGTAGAAGAAACTCACCAGGGTAGGCTAAAAGGTGACTAAAGACTTGTTCCTATGTTTATAAGAAACCTGATGGGTCCTTGTATACAAGCTCAAGAGAAAGTTGTGAATGCTTTTAAGAAGCATGTGGGTCCTTGTACAAAGCCCAAGAGGAGGCTAATCGACGGTCATCGAGGGTCCTTGTTATAGCACAAGAGAAAGCTATGTGGTTTTGAACTTAGTTTGGCTCTAAGCAAATGGGTAAGAGATTTCACCGGGAATAATTCCTCTTGGGTGGATGTGTCCTATTTTGGTTCTAAGGCTTTTTTCAAGATGTTTCACCGGGAATATTTCATCTTGAGGTTTGAACTAAAGATCACTAATTAGGAAAGAGCCTTCACCAGGAAGACATTCTCAATCCTAGGCCATAGTCCTATAATATATATATAGTTTATCTGTCCTAAGGTTTTACTCAGACGTAGTTCTAAACAATATATATATATATATATATACAGTTTATATTTGACGGTAATTTAAATGAAAGATGTATATTGAAAGCTTGTAAAGCCTAACCTTGATGGAGTGGAGGCCTTTGAAGATGTATGTACAAAGCCTTACCAGTAACTTGGTTGTTTATTGGCAACAGTTGAATATTTATTATAAACAGTTAAAGGTTTTTGAAAACAGAAGAAGTGAAGATGGACATTAGGTCACATAGGTATCTGAAGAGTTTCACCGGGAATAATGCCCTTCAAATACCAGAAGAATGTTTTGAAAACAGAGAGAAAGTTTTGTAAATACAGTTTTTTGAAATTGACAGAAAATCAATTTAATTAGAGTAAAGACAAAGTCTATACCTAATTAAGACCTAAATGATTAGGGTTTTAACTCAAAAATATTTACAAGAAATTAGGTTTTAAAAATTGAGTAAAAAAAGATATTTTTAAGTATTAAAAGATACTCCAAAATATGTGTTTTTAAACCTAATTAAAACATATTAAAAATATATTTTTTATGATTTTTTTTTGGTATATTCTCAAAGTAGATATATTAAATGATAAGTGTGTGAAAAATTGAGTGAAAATGATTTAATTTGATAGGTGAAATAATTATATGAAGTTGTGAAAAAAATGAATGAGAAAAGAGCTAAAAAATAAGGTTTTGTCTCCTAAAGGGCTTGAACTCACGCCCTCTAGGTTACCAACTAAAACACTTACCATCTGGACCAGGCGCGCAGCTTGTTATGTGAACACTTCCAATTCATAATATTTTAAAACAAGTTCATAAATGAGTGAAAAAATAAAATGATCAAAACAAAAGGTCTAGGGGGATTGAACCCCAGACCTAAGGCATGGAAAGAGTTTGGACGCGCGCTGTAACCATTGGGACACTATGATGAATTCGTAGATAACACGCCTATCATTCAAAATAAAATAAACTTGCTTCTGGGAAATTTGAAAAATGGCACCACCATCTTCATCTTCAACCTCAAGCTTCCATGGTTTTTGAATTTGCTATCTCACTCATTTCTCAACCAAACTCAGAGATGTAAACATGGATTTCGCTTATTTTTAGACAAGGATTATGATGGTATCCTTTGATTTTATTTATTTTCAGTGTAACTCAAAATTCGCACACATGAACACTAAGAACCCAACTGAATTTTAACATGAAATACTATATATGCATGATATGATGAAATTGACTGAGGGTTAATGATCCTCTTGAAGGATAGAAAAACACTTAGAAAGGGGGGGTTTGAATAAGTGTAGTCTAAAAACTTGAACGATAAAAATGATTTGCACAGTTATTTTTATCCTGGTTCGTTGTTAACTAAACTACTCCAGTCCACCCCCACGGAGTGATTTACCTCACCTGAGGATTTAATCCACTTATCGCAACAGATTACAATGGTTTTCCACTTAGCCCACGACTAAGTCTTCTAGAGTATCCTGATCACAACCTGATCACTCTAGGAACAAATGCTTAGAGACCTACTAAGACTTCTCTAGAGTATACTGATCACAACCCGATCACTCTAGTCCTTTACAAATTAATGTAAACAAATTCTAAGAGTATTACAATTGCTTCTTAAAAGCGATAATCACAAACTGTGATATTTCTCTTACAGATTTAAGCTTAGACTCACTAAAGTATTACAACAGTAATGTAGTGAGGTTGAAGATGAAGTTTCTGAGCTTTGAGTTGAACAGCGTTTCAGCAAGTTAATATTCACAGAAATTGTTAAGAATTGGTAACCTTGCTTCTCATCAGAACTTCATTTATATAGGCGTTTGAGAAGATGACCGTTGGGAGCATTTAATGCTTTGCGTATTCCGTACAGCATTGCATTTAATGTTTCACTGTTTTGTCAACTATCTCGAGCCTTGCTTTTGCTGTGACTACTGACATTGCCTTTAATAGCTTCTAACGTTCCTTTTGTCAGTCAGCGTAGCCTGCCATCTAGTACTTGATTCTGATTTGTTCTTTGTAAATACTACGTTGAAAATCATCAGAGTACAAACAGCTTGGTGCAGAGCATCTTCTGATCTTTTGATCTTGATATGCTTCTGAGCGTGATTCCATGACTTCAGTGCTTCTGCTTCTGAACTCAAGTTCTTCTGATGCTTCTAATAGACCATGTTCTGATTCTGCTTGACCATCTTCTGATGTCTTGCCAGACCATGTACTGAAGTTGCATACTGAACCTTCTGAGTCAAAGCTTCTTAGCGCTGATTTGTGCATACTCTTTATATATTTCCTGAAAGGGAAATTGCATAGGATTAGAGTACCACATTATATTGAGCAAAATTCATATACATTGTTATCATCAAAACTAAGATTATTGATCAGAACAATTCTTGTTCTAACAATCTCCCCCTTTTTGATGATGACAAAAACATATATAAATGATATGAATTTGCAATCAGAATAACAGACGGCAAAAGACAATTACACAGTTATAGCATAAGCATATAAACATAATGTGAATGTGTCTCCCCCTGAGATTAACAATCTCCCCCTGAGATGAATAATCTCCCCCTGAAATTAATACTAGAAGAATTTTATAAATAAAAGACTTCCCTGAGTATTTCAGTAGAGACGTTCACATATGCTTGAACTTCAGAACATTCACTGCTTCTGATTTCTGCTTCCATAGGACAGCTTCAGAACATTGAATTTCTTTAGATCCTCAGAACATTCACAGCTTCTGATTCCTGCTTCCATCGGACAGCTTCAGAGCTTGAATATCTTCTTACATCACTTCATGCTAGATTGTATCAGAACATTGTTGAATGTACCAGAGCATCATCAGAGCATCTCTACATCTTGAAATGTTACAGAACAAAACTAAACGACAAAAGTCAGCATGAATGAATCAGAACATAAAATATGTTTCAGAACATATAATATGTATCAGAGCCATATAAGCCATATAAAATGTATCAGAACAAATAGACATAATGTTTCAGATCATATTCTATCATCAGAATATCTGAACATTCTTCCTTCTTGCTACTGATTCTGAAGCTTCATAGCACTCAGCTTGCTTCAAGAATCCAAGAGCATATTCCTTTTACAGAATTTGCGATTCCTCGTGATTTTGCTTCTAATGTTGAGCTTTCAATCCTGCAAAACAACTTAGAAACATACGAAGCTTGCAACTTCTGTTAGTAATGTGGGGGCTTTCTTCCCGGCAACTGCTAATATAAATCAAATCATTTATCACTATTTCTCCCCCTTTTTGTCATAACATCAAAAAGAATGTAAAAGATTCAGATGTAAGCACAGGACAAATGGAAAGAGAAACAAATAGTCATTGATAAAAAGCAGAAGTACAAGAGTTATGCAGAAAAACAGATGCAACAAACAAGCAGAAAACAACTAAGACACAAAGACTAAGACCCTAGCATTGACAAAATCTTGGCTAGTGTCTCATGAATCCCATTGTTGCTCTCAGCCTGCCTTGCCATGAAGGCTCTGAACTCTGCATTGGTCTCATCTTGCCTATCTAGACGAGAAGCCAGGTCATTTTGATTCTTCTGCATGGCCTCCAAAGTCCGCACCAGATAGGAGGGTTCACCAGAAGAAGAAACTTCCAGACTTCTGTTGACAGATATAGCATTCTCCACTGCTGCTTCCATGGTAGTCTCTTCAGGGAGATCATCAGAATGTACCACCACATTCTCAGCAGGATGATCTTCTGAATGAGAACAGTCAATCTCTTTAGCATCTTCCATCTCTACATCTGAGTCAGACTCAGAAATAGCTTCAGCATATTCTGGTTCTGGGAACTCGGAATTTCCATCTTCCAGGGCTTGAAGAATGGTTGCAAGATTTGTTGGAGAAGGAGGACCAGCTGCAGCTGCAGGATAGACCACTTCTGGAAAGTCCATATCAGGAGCACTTTCAGAAGGGTTCATTCTGAACCAATTGAACAGCCCCTGAAAGTCACCAGTCAGAACCATGAACTTTGGTCGCCAGACCACAAGAGTTCTGCAAGGATTCGCTTCCAGTTCTGCAAGGAGCCTTGCTAATTCAAGCTCATCAATGAATTTTTTCTCTTCAAAGCAGAATCGGCCACTACAACTAGTAAACCAAAAATCTTCAGCATCCCTTAGAAACCTTTTAGGTCTTGGAGCAAGATATTCACAATACTCCTGAAGGGCTTTAAAGGCAACATCAGACATGAATCTAAAGGACTGCCAGATTTTTCGCATTGCTTCATCATCTATTCCACCATGATGAGCTGCACGAAGGACTTCCACACCTCTGTCTACAAGCTGCTTTACAATTGTAAAGCGTACACCAATACTGTAGGGACGACGAGGTTTGATTTTGTCTAGCCCAAAATCTGGTTTAAGTATGGAGAAGGGCTGCGGATCACGGTTAAGTGGAAAAAGGAAATTTTCTACGGTTTCTGAAAAAGTATTTAGTGAGGTAGAGGGAATGGGTTCATTATTTTCAGAAGGAGGAGGTAGAGACAAGGGTGAAGATGTTGTGGGAGGAATGACAGTTTGGAGGGGTTGTATGTCAAGAACAGTGGGTTCAATGACTTGGTTAGACACAGTTTTTGTTTGAGAAGGAGAGGGAGGAATGAGAACATTTGAAATAGGTGAAGAAGAAGGAGTAGTGATTTTAGTTATTGGAGAGGAAGAAGGTGTGAGAACACGGACAAGAATGGGTGATTCTGATGGGGCTGTTTCTGGTTGGTTTAGAGATTCATAAGGAGGGGCAACAGATATTGGTGCAACTTCTGATTGATAAGCAGGTGCAGAAACAGGTTCAGAGAAGGCAATACCTTTAGAGACATTCTGAAGAGCAGCAAGTTCAGCTTCACGGCGCTTCTGCTTCTTGGATTTCTTCTCTTCCACCACCTTTGCTTTTCCAGAAGCAATTTCTTTTCTTCTGGCAGCCATTCGACTGTCTTCTTCCTTTTCTACAGCTTCTGAGGCAACTTCTTCCTCCTCACTATCAGTCACAATCATTCTTCTTCTCTTCTTCTTCTCAGCAACTTTTTGAACAACAACAACTTGAGATGCCTTTTTCTTTTTCTTTTTCTCAACAGCAACATCTTCTTCCTTTTCTGCTGTTTTCTCAGACGCTGCTTCTGATTCAACTATAGCTTCAAGTGTAGCAGAACTGTCAGTAGCTACAGGAACAACTTCTGTAAGAACTTCTTTATCCTGACTACCAGAGAAACAATCAAGCTTTCTTTTAGTCCTTCTTTCTTTGTTGACAGCAGTTTTCTGAGCAGGTTCAGGGACTTCTTCTAAGTCAGTAGCTTTTGACGAAGGAGCTCTCTTCCGTTTGCCTTTTTCAGGGACAGTTTGGACAACTTCTTCATTGAGAGAGTTGAGATACCTTGTCCTAACTTCTGGAATCTCATTTCTGAAGAAAGATTCAAATTCAGCAAGAATGGGATCCCTTCTGTCTTCAACTCCAGAAAGAGGCTTAGGAGCGTTCTTTACAGAACTGATTACATTCATCTTTCTCAAGGTAAGAGCATTCAAGCAGCTTCCTGAGCAGACTGCAAGATCTTTAATGGTTCCTTCTGATTCCAGACTTTCCACAATCTTGGAGTGGACCAGAAGATTTGTAAAGATTCTTCCAAACGGAATGATGTAGCTCTTTTTCGATTTGAAAGTATCCCTAGATTCTTTCACAGCCTTACACATGTGTTTGAAAATGATGTGAATAACATCAACTTTCTTCTGGGTAGCAATACAATACAGAATGTATTGTTGCTCCTTGTTCAAATAATCAGCAGAGTGGGTTGATTTCCTGTGATAGAAACACCCCAAGAGAATCTTTGTCCAGATTTGATAAATGAGCTTCAAATCTTTAACAGGCTTGTTGTATTTTCCTCCATCATAGAGAGTGGATAGAACGTCATCCCAGTCTGCTCCTTTATTAAGTTCAAAAGCTCCTTCAGCGGTTCTGAGATCAAACATCATTCTCAGAATTGCTTCTGTTACCACCACAAATTTTTTATGAACAAAAGATAGGATGGAGGTAGGAGTGACGACGGCATGAATCCAGAATTCCTTCACTAAATCTGGGTAAGTAGGACCACAGAACTCAGTAAAAAGTGATGTCCATCCCTGAAAAATCATGTCCTCCTTAAGACGAAACTCATGTTCTTCAAGACTGTCAAAATCAACCATGAGTTCACAGATAACTTCCAACTTGTCTTTAGGGATTGAGCAAGTGATAACCGGAACCAACGGTTGTTCTCCTTCGCGAGGATGAATGAGTGCAGAGGGACCAGCATTGAGAGATGATGAGGCATCCATTTGAGCAACTTTGAGAGAAGAACAAGAACTTGGTTTTCGCTTAGGGTTAGAGAAAAGAGAGAACAGATTGCAGAAATGCATACACAAAGGAGAATGAAAAGAGAGCGAAAAGAAACCCTAAAAAAATTTGAAATGAATTTATAGACACGGATTTGAAAAGACTATGTAATGCATTTTATGACAGTGAACAGTTAAAAAATCAAATAAAATCAATTGCATTCAATGAGGAATGACGTTGGGTGAGAGAGTGACTTCTGAAACGATTTACACAGTTACCTAGGAAAACGTCCCTTCAGATGCACGCTTTTACCTGTAGCCAACACGAGTTTACAGCTAGAGGATACCAGATTACAGCTGTCGACTTGCTTTCAGATGCTGATGACAACAAGACTTTTAGTTTTTAGCTTCTGAGAGCAGATTCTGATTCTCACTTTTTAAGAACGCTCTGGTTCTTATTGGATCATCTTTCTTTCCAATAATGACATCTTCTGAGTGAGCAGATGTGAGTCTAGATGATCTTCTGATAGTTGGTTCTTCAGAAATCCTGAGATTCTCTAAGGATGCAGCAACTTGATCTTCTGATCCATTGCTTCTGAGACTGCCAGCTTCTGCAGCTTTGCTTCTTGGTTCTTCAACTTCTGAGATATCAATGTCAAAATCTGCAAAATTCTCAAACTGCTTTGGCTTTTCAAGACCAAGCTTATCATCAAACCTGATATTGATTGATTCTTCTACAATCAATGTTTCAGTATTGTATACTCTGTAGCCTTTAGAGCGTTCAGAATATCCAAGAAGGAAACATTTTTGTGCCTTAGAATCAAACTTACCAAGATGATCTTTAGTGTTCAGAATAAAACAAACACATCCAAAAGGATGAAAATATGAAATGTTGGGCTTTCTGTTCTTCCACAATTCATAGGGAGTCTTATTTAGAATAGGTCTTATAGAGATTCTATTCTGAATATAACATGCAGTGTTTATTGCTTCTGCCCAGAAGTGCTTAGCCATATTGGTTTCGTTGATCATGGTTCTGGCCATTTCTTGTAGAGTCCTATTCTTTCGTTCTACAACTCCATTTTGTTGTGGAGTTCTAGGACAAGAGAAATCATGGGCAATACCATTTTCTTTGAAGAACTCCTCAAAGAATTTGTTCTCAAATTCACCACCATGATCACTTCTGATCTTTATGATTTTACACTCCTTCTCAGTTTGGATCAGAGTGCAGAATTCAAAGAACACTGAATGAGACTCATTCTTGTGTTTCAAGAACTTTACCCATGTCCAACGGCTATAATCATCAACGATGACTAATCCATATTTCTTCCCTTTGACAGATGCTGTTTTGACTGGGCCAAACAGATCAATGTGCAAAAGCTCTAACGACCTTGAGGAAGAGACAACATTCTTAGACTTGATTGCAGGTTTGGAGAACTTGCCCTTCTGACATGCTTCACAAAGAGCATCTGATTTGTATTTCAGATTAGGGAGTCCTCTGACAAGATTTAGTTTGTTAATCTGAGAAATCTTTCTCAAACTAGCATGTCCTAATTTCCTGTGCCAGACCCATTGCTCTTCAGAAACAGACATAAGACAAGTCACCTTCTGATTCTTAAGATCCTGAAGATCTGTCTTATAAATGTTGTTCTTTCTCTTGCCTGTAAATAGGATTGAGCCATCCTTCTGACTTACAGCCTTGCAAGTGTAACGCCCGTATAATTTTAATATTAATTTAATCAAGAATATTGAATTAATAATTAGAATTATTAAGGATTTTGTGAAAAATAATAAATAAATAATGGTTTATGGCATTTGGGCCATGTGAGAAATAGTAAAAGGGGGGTGTGATATAGGAAGGCCCTTTACTAATATTATTATTATTTTCATAAAATAATTGGAATTGGGAAGAAAGAAAGAACGTGAAAGAACAGAAGTCTGAGGAACGAGGAACGTGAAGGAGAACGGTAGAGGGAGAGACCAAGAATCAAGAATTTGTCTAAGGTAAGGGTGGACTTATCTGATTATCATCTATTATCGGGTTAGGGGTTGATAATACTGAATAGATGTGGAATTCGGGTCGATTGAGTCATATGATAGGTTTAGGGATTAAGTCAATTGTATGATGTTTGATCTCTATGTTTGAATCTATGATGTCTGCGTTGCTATGGTCTCAATTGATGTGTAATTAGTGTATTATGAGACGTATTTTGTGTTGTTTGTGCATTCTATTTCTCTAGGTTCGTACTGGTATGGTTTGGGTGTGTTTGGAATGCATAGAATGTTGTTTTCTACAGGTTGGGGTTTCTGAAATTACCGGTTCGCGCCGCGTGCACAGGGTGGCGCCGCGAACAGGTGGGCAGAATTCCAGGAAGTTGTGATACGCTCAGGTCGCGCCGCGTACTTGTGTTCGCGCCGCGAAGGCGTAACTTTTTTTCTCGTTTCGCGCCGCGTGTGGATGTTTGCACCGCGAACAGCTTGGCAGAGAGCCAATGAATTTTGGGATGCTCAGTGCGCACCGCGAACTTGTGATGGCGCCGCGTGCTGTTGGTGTTTTGAGATTTTTTAAAAGTTCAAAGATGCATAACTTTTTAACCGTTGGTCCGTTTGATGCGCCGTTTTGAGCTAAACGAACCTTGTAGGATAATCTATATGACGATGATTGATTGGTTTTTAGAATGAAGAAAATACATGTATGCTATTCTTATTGAGTATGATGATTGGTGCAAATACGTGTATGTTTTCTATATGATGATGATAGAATTGTGATTGAATGATGTGAATATATATGAACATACTTGCATGATGATGATGATGTTGATGATGATGTTGATGATGATGATGATGATGGTATAAGTATGTTGTATATGTTGCATTCATTCATGTTCATTGATGATATTGTATCCATAAGGGTGTGTTGGATCAGTGAAGGGCATGATTCCCATCGTGTGGAATCTGTGCTGGCAGGGCCGTATCTTGGACGATGTTGGATCGGTCATGGGTTATCCCCATTTGATGATGATTGGTACCACATGCATAGTGTCAGTTCATACATATGCATAATTTATAACATGATTGGATGTATTCCAGTGTTGTAAATATTAATGATGTATTGATTTTGGTTTGCTTGTTGTGAATGTCTGTTTATGAAACAATTGGGTGAATGATACAACTGTGATGTGTTATGGCTTTATAACCTTATAACATTTGTTAATTATGATGAGACTCACCCTTAGATGTTGTCATTTTCAGATTGAGGATAGCGGCTGTTCGACTCGGTGAGGATTAGCTCATGAGTCAGTGTTTTAGTAGCGTCAGGTGTCATGCTCTGATAGTTGTAACACTGGGGACGTGATTGTTTAGAGTTTATGATTATGACTCTAGTTATGTTTTGATGTTTTGAAGGACAAGTTTTGAAGATGTTAAACTTAGTCCGTTTTTGATAAATTTCCGCTGTGTTAACATGAACCGTTTTAATTTATGATGATTACCTCAGTGAATGCATGACATGACTGAATGATGTTTATATATTATGAATTGTGGCACCCTTATTTCATGTACTCTGAATAATTGTTTTAAATTGTCGCGGGGTTAGTAAGGGGTGTTACAATAGTGGTATCAGAGCATAGTCGGTCGTTATGACCAGAGTCTTAGTGTCAGTTTTGCTTTCCTGTGTATGCGACTAGTAAGAGTTAAGTGTCGATACTTCTGTTCTGATTAAATTGGTTGTGATTTAAGCAGAACAATGGCTGGAAGAGGAGGAAGAAACGATGATGCTATCGCTGAGGCTCTGGGCATGATTGCTGGTGTGCTGGGAGGAAATGCCAATGGAGCTGCGATCGGTGCTGACAGGCAGCTGAACAGTTTTCAGAGGAACAATCCTCCATTGTTCAAGGGCACGCATGATCCTGAAGGTGCTCAGAAGTGGCTTAAGGAGATCGAGAGAATCTTCAGATTCATCGATTGTGCTGAGGATCTGAAGGTGAGGTATGGTACTCACATGTTGTCTGAAGAGGCTGACGACTGGTGGCTGACTACCAGGACTGAACTGGAAGCTGATGGTGTGGCTATTTCTTGGGCTGTGTTCAAGAGAGAGTTTTTGAGAAGGTACTTTCCTGAAGACGTAAGGGGTCGAAAGGAAATTGAATTTCTGGAACTAGTTCAAGGTAGCATGACAGTACCAGAGTACGCTTCGAAGTTCGTTGAGTTGGAAAAGTACTACGTCCACTACAACAATGATGAAGCTAGTGAATTCTCGAAGTGCGTCAAGTTCGAGAACGGTCTCCGCGATGAGATTAAGCAGGGTATCAGATATCAGAGAATCCGGAGATTTGTAGACTTGGTGGACTGTAGTAGGATCTTCGAGGAAGATAATCTCAAGCTGAAGTCATCTCACTCTCGCGAGTTAGTTGACAGGAAAGGGAAGAAGCCTATGGATAAGGGTAAGCCATATGGTAGAGGTAATCCAAAGACTGGTGGTTGGAAGAAGCCTAGTGGGGGAGACTCCAGTGCTTTTGTCAGGTGCTATAACTGTGGTGAGGTCGGGCACCGTAGGAATGAGTGCAAGCTGAATCAGAAGAAGTGCTTCAAGTGTGAAGAGGTGGGGCATGTTTCCGCTGATTGTAAGAAGAAGATTGTGACTTGTTACAATTGTGGTGAGGAGGGTCACATTAGCCCACAGTGTCCTAAACCGAAGAAGAACCAAGCTGGAGGGAAGGTCTTTGCTTTGTCTGGATCGGAAACCACTCCGGAGGATAGACTAATTAAAGGTACGTGTTTTATTCATGGCGCACCTTTAGTTGCGATTATTGATACTGGAGCAACTCATTCTTTTATTTCTTTGGATTGTGCTGAGAGGTTGAATTTGGAAATATCTGAAATAAATGGAAGTATGGTTATTGATACTCCAGCGTCGGGGTCAGTAACTACTTCGTCTGCATGCTTGAATTGTCCGGTTGATATTTTTGGTAGGGAATTCGGGATGGACTTAGTGTGCCTTCCATTGAAACAACTCGATGTAATCCTGGGGATGAACTGGTTAGAATTTAACCGTGTTCACATCAACTGTTTTTCGAAGACAGTAATCTTTCCTGAAGAAGTTAATTCTGATGATCTGGAGATGACGGCTAGACAAGTGGGTGAAGCTATCAGGGATGGTGCAACAGTGTTTATGTTGTTTGCATTGATGAATGTGAAAGAAAAAGTGGCGAGTAGCGAATTACCTGTGGTGTGTGAATTCCCAGAAGTTTTTCCGGAAGAAGTGAATAAATTACCACCGGAAAGAGAAGTGGAGTTTCCTATTGATTTAATTCCGGGAACTAGCCCAGTGTCAATGGCACCATACCGTATGTCACCGTCTGAGCTGACAGAACTGAAGAAGCAGTTGGAAGAATTGCTGGAGAAGAAATTCATTCGTCCTAGTGTCTCTCCGTGGGGTGCACCTGTGTTGCTAGTGAAGAAGAAGGAGGGTTCAATGAGGCTGTGTGTGGATTACAGACAACTGAACAAGGTTACTATCAAGAATCGGTATCCCTTGCCGAGGATTGATGATTTGATGGATCAGTTGGTTGGAGCATGTGTGTTTAGTAAGATTGATCTGAGGTTTGGGTATCACCAGATTCGTGTGAAAGACGATGATATTCAGAAGACCGCTTTCAAGACAAGGTATGGACATTACGAGTATTCGGTAATGCCGTTTGGAGTTACTAACGCACCTGGTGTATTTATGGAGTATATGAATAGGATATTTCATCCTTATCTCGATAAGTTCGTGGTGGTGTTTATAGATGATATCCTAATATATTCTAAGAGTAAGGAAGAACATGCAGAACATCTCAGAACTGTGTTAGAGCTGTTGAAAGAGAAGCAACTTTTTGCCAAACTGTCGAAGTGTGAATTCTGGTTAGAGGAAGTTGGTTTTCTGGGACATGTGATTTCCAAGAATGGTATTGCTGTTGATCCTACAAAGATAGAAGCTGTGTCTCAGTGGGAAGCTCCGAAGTCAGTGTCAGAGATTCATAGTTTTCTTGGCCTTGCAGGTTACTACAGGAAGTTCATTGAAGGATTTTCAAAGTTAGCATTGCCGTTAACTAAATTAACTAGAAAGGGTCAGGCTTTCATTTGGGATGTAAAATGCGAGGAAGGATTCCAAGAGCTGAAGAAGAGGTTGACTAGTGCTCCTATTTTGATTTTGCCGAATCCGACAGAATCATTTGTGGTTTATTGTGATGCTTCGCTGATGGGTTTAGGTGGAGTATTGATGCAGAACCAACAAGTGGTCGCGTACGCGTCGAGACAACTCAAAGTGCGTGAAAGGAATTATCCGACTCATGATTTGGAGTTGGCAGCGGTGGTTTTTGTCTTGAAGTTGTGGCGACATTATTTGTATGGGTCGAGATTTGAAGTGTTCAGTGATCATAAGAGTCTGAAATATCTCTTTGACCAGAAGGAACTGAATATGAGGCAGAGAAGGTGGTTGGAATTCCATAAAGACTATGATTTTAGTTTGAATTACCATCCGGGTAAGGCAAACGTAGTTGCTGATGCTTTAAGTAGTGATAACACGATTTTATGTCGTATATTTAGCTTACAATCCATAGATATTTATAGCATTTTCCATTTATTATTTTAATTTATTACGATATTACGCGTGTTTTTGCTTTGTTTCAGGTTTTACACTCTTACTATGCCGAATTGTGAAAAAGAGAAGAAATGGAGCCAAAACGACCCTTTTCTATGCCTAAAAGACGTAAATTGGGTGCTGAAGTAAAAAGGGAGTGCAATTAAAGGCCAAGTGTGCTGAAAGAGGCCCAAAGACTCAATGAAGCAATCCAGCCCACGAAGGAGAACAGCCCAAGCCACACAAGTAAGCAGAGACGCACGTCTCTGCCACCTCAGCAAAAGGGAGACGCACGTCTCCACCTCCCTAAATTCTCTCCACTTGAGACGCACGTCTCAAGTCTCCCTGAAGAATAGGAGACGCACGTCTCCACGTCCCGGTCTGCAGAAGTTCCTCTTTTCACGCAAAGCAACTGCAAGCCCCTCCTATAAATAGGACCAGTCACTTCACTTCAATCTGTCCGATTTCCTGCCAACGAAGTGCTGCCGAAATTGTACCGCGAACTGCTTTTCCTTATTCTGCTTTCATTTAACCGTTTATTTTCTCACAACGATTTCTACACTGGAAATTGTTGTGAACTTTTCGTAGATCTAGCCTTACGTTAGATTTATCGTTTTATTTCATTGTTTTTATTTTCTGCCATTTAAATTCCGAAGAACGATCCAGCCAACCTGTGGTGGAAGTTCGAGTACTTCAAGATTCAATTCAATTCAGATTTATTTTAATTCAGGTTTTTTATTTACCGCCTTTATTTATATTATTATTGCATGATATATTATATGCCATTTAATATGTCTATTATTATGAACCGAACCGATTTATGCATGTTTAATCATATTAATATGTCTGGCTAAATTACTAAAGGTGTCGGTATGTAAAGTAAGTTAACCGTAGGGATCCGAAATAAATTGGCTTAAATTATGTTTTATTAATTATCACTTATTTTTGGTTTATATGTCTAGTTTAATTAGTAAGTCTTAAAACCAATAGAGCGAAAGTTTGAGGGCTTAGGACGGTCAAAGGTTAAAACCAATAGAGTGAAAGTTTGAGGACTTTAACTGGATAGTAGACATAGGACATTAGTTTTAAGGATGGCGAAAGCGTATTAAAACTAATTGGAACTTATTTATTTTCAAAAATTGTTTTTACACTCGAGCGGGATGGCGAAAGCGTACGTTAGGGTTATTAGCTTGCTCCGAGTCAACAGAGCGAAAGTTTGAGATTAGGAGATTTAAATAGATAACAACCTCGTAAAATAGGCATTTTATTAATTACATTGTTTCCAAAAAGCTCTTCTAAAATCTAATGGGATGGCGAAAGCGTACATTAGGATTAGGATAGTAGTCTGAATCAACAGAGCGAAAGTTTGAGACGAGGATTTTTAATCAATTGAAATTAGTAAAGATTTTTAATTTAATAATGCAAAAGCCAATGGACCTTCGGATTACCTTTAGTTAAACGAAATACATACTGATACCTGTCTTTTATTATTATTCTTTATTTTCTCACAATCACTTTCCCTTAGGAACAATCGAAATTTTAGTACTCCTAGCTTTACATAGTAACCTTAGATAACGGTAGATCGATTCATAGTCCCTGTGGATTCGATATCTTTTAAAACTACACGACACGACTGTGCACTTGCAGTTATCAGATTTATAGACACGTAAAGTCGCGATCAAGTTTTTGGCGCCGTTGCCGGGGACTATTTAAGTCGATATCGTAACTCACTGTTACACCGTAGAGACTAGGACAATTCTTCCCTTTCTTTTTGAACGATTGTATGCCAAATACTCGTTCAGAAGGAGGAGACTTAATACAACGAATTAACGAGATCGAACGTTTCATTAACGTTAAACGTCGAGCTCGCAATCTTCCCGAAGTAGCAGAAATTCCGATTAATCAGGAATTGATTTTTACTGATCAAATCAATCAAATCACCCCGAAGTTAGAGATGGCTGCTATTCGTCCTCTTAGAGACTATGCCGCTCCTTCGCGCGCTGAACCGCATTCAAGTATCGCACCACCTGCGATTGAGGAGAACAATTTCGAACTGAAACCTTCACTGGTCCAAGCTGTTCAACAGAATCAATTCTCTGGAAGCCCTGTAGACGACCCCAATCTCCATTTATCCGTGTTCGTGCAATACGCCGACACTATCAAAGCCAACAACGTTAGTTCCGAAGCTATTCGATTACGCCTTTTCCCTTTCTCCTTGAGAGATAGAGCGAGAGCGTGGCTTCAATCCCTGCCTTCCAATTCCATAACTACGTGGGACGAATTGAAGAGAGTATTCTTAGCGAGATACTTTCCGCCTAGCAAAACAGCTATGCTTAGAGGTCAAATCAACGGATTTACCCAGAAAGATAACGAATCGCTCTTCGAAGCTTGGGAACGTTACAAGGACATGCTTAGAATATGCCCTCATCATGGACTCGAACCATGGCTGATCATCCATACTTTCTATGGTGGTCTCTTATATAACACTAAAATGACTATAGATGCCGCTGCTGGCGGAGCATTAATGGACAAACCCCATGATGAAGCATACAAACTCATAGAGAACATGGCACAAAACCATTACCAATGGGGAGGAGAACGAGCCGCTCTAGAGAAAGCCCAAACCAAAGGAGGAATGTACGAAATAAGTGGTATAGACCGCGTTAACGCTAAAGTAGACGCTTTAACTCAAAAGATCGAGAATTTAACCATCACTCCTTCAGCCACCGCTGCCGCTGTAGCACCTAACTGCGAGATTTGTGGATTGACTGGGCATGTAGTTGCTGAATGCCAGCTCTTGACTGGAGTCCCATCTGATCAAGTAAATTACGCTCAAGGAAACCCTTATTCTAACACGTACAACCCTGGATGGAAAAACCACCCGAACTTTTCTTATAAGAACAACAATGCGTTGTACGCGCCTGGACAAGCACCTGCTGTACCACCTGGCTACCAAAAAGCGCCTGTAGCTGCTCAAAACACCCCTAGGAAGTCAAATCTAGAAATCATGATGGAGAACTTCATAGCTTCCCAACAACAAACCAATAAAGACTTCCTGAATCAAAACATCCACAATAGCGAGCAACTAAAACAACTATCGAACAAAGTAGATGCTTTAGCTACGCATAACAAAATGTTAGAAACTCAAATCTCACAAGTAGCTCAACAACAAGCACCTACTGCTGCCCCCGCTGGCACGTTTCCTGCTCAACCTCAACCCAATCCTAAAGGACATGCGAACGCGATAACACTACGAAGTGGAACTAATTACGATGGACCCATAGATCCTAGAACCCAAAACGTACCCATGTCACAACAAGAGCCAAAGGAAACCCAAAAGAAAACAACTGACGAACAAACTGCTAAGACTGATGAGAACAATAACGAAGTGGAACCCGAAAAAGAGAAACCTTATGTTCCACCACCACCTTATAAGCCACCAATTCCTTACCCTCAGAGATTAGCTAAATCAAAAACCGAAGCGCAATTTAAAAGATTTGTAGAACTTCTGAAGCAATTAAACATAACCATACCATTCACAGAAGCCATAACTGAGATGCCTTCGTACGCTAAGTTCTTAAAAGAAATCTTATCAAACAAAAAGAAACTCGAGGATAACGAAACTATAACGCTTACTGCTGAATGTAGCGCTATCATCCAAAATAACATGCCTCAAAAACTGAAAGACCCTGGTAGTTTCTCTATACCCTGCGTAATTGGAAAAACCATCATAGAGAAAGCCCTGTGCGATCTAGGAGCTAGTGTTAGTTTGATGCCTCTTTCAACCTGTAAGAAACTCAATCTAGGTGAGCTTAAAGCAACAAGAATGTCTCTTCAACTAGCAGACCGTTCAGTTAAATACCCTGTAGGAATGTTAGAGAATATCCCTGTTCGTGTAGGTCAATTCTACATCCCAACTGACTTCATCATTATGGATATCCAAGAAGATTCTAACATCCCGATCATATTAGGAAGACCATTTTTAGCAACCGCTGGTGCAATTATAGATGTAAAGCGAGGAAAGCTTACTTTCGAAGTAGGAGAAGAGAAAATAGAATTTATCCTTTCCCAATTCCTAAAAGCACCTTCTAGAATTGACACATGTTGTTCTGCTGACATAATCGACGAGTGTGTCAAGGAAATAGAATCCAAACCAAATAAGGAAACCGAAACCCTAAGAATTCCTATGCCGCCAATTTTTGAAGATGACAACTGGCGTGAGGAATATCAAGATAACCACCTGAGTGAATGCTTAGCCTTAACTCCAGATCCTATACCTGGACCTAAGAAACCTGGTATAGAGCTGAAAACACTTCCTACCGATCTTAGATACGAATTTCTAGACGAAGAACTAAACCGACCAGTTATAGTGAACGCCAACTTAGGACGAACCGAGACTGAAAAATTACTTAATGTCCTAAGAAAATACCCTACCGCTTTAGGATACAACATATCAGATCTGAAAGGTATAAGCCCTTCTCTGTGTATGCACCGCATTATGCTCGAAGACGATAGTAAAACCTCTAGGGAACATCAAAGGCGAATAAACCCTATTATGAGCGATGTGGTTAAAAAGGAAATCCAAAAACTGCTAGAAGCTGGAATAATATATCCTATATCCGATAGTAAATGGGTTAGCCCTGTTCACGTCGTACCAAAGAAAGGAGGAGTCACTGTAATCACTAATGCAAAAGGAGAATCTGTAGCACAACGTACCCAAACTGGATGGAGAATGTGCATTGACTATAGGAAGCTAAATAAAGCTACCCGAAAAGACCATTTCCCTTTACCTTTCATAGATCAAATGCTCGAACGCCTAGCTAAACACTCACATTTTTGTTATCTGGATGGATACTCCGGATTTTTCCAAATTCCTATCCACCCTGACGACCAAGAGAAGACCACATTCACATGTCCTTATGGTACATTCGCTTATAGACGAATGCCTTTTGGGCTCTGCAATGCACCCGCGACCTTCCAAAGATGCATGATGGCAATATTTGCCGACTTCCTAGATGGAATAATGGAGGTCTTTATGGACGACTTCTCTGTCTGTGGAGGAAGTTTTGAAACATGTTTAGGAAACCTTGAAATGGTGCTTAAACGATGCGTAAGCGTAAACCTAGTCCTTAATTGGGAAAAATGCCATTTCATGGTTCGACAAGGAATTGTACTTGGACACATCGTATCCGATAGAGGAATCGAAGTGGATAAAGCAAAAATCGAAATTATCGAAAACCTTCAACCTCCCAAAACCGTTAGAGAAATAAGAAGTTTTCTGGGACATGCTGGTTTTTACCGACGCTTCATTAAGGATTTCTCTAAAATAACCAAACCCTTGACTGAACTACTCATGAAAGACGCCGAGTTTATTTTCACCGATAAATGCACTGAAGCATTTCAAACGCTTAAACAAGCATTGATCTCTGCGCCAATTATGCAACCTCCCGACTGGAATGAACCTTTCGAAATAATGTGTGACGCAAGTGATTATGCTGTAGGAGCCGTTCTAGGACAAAGAAAGGATAAGAAACTACATGTCATATATTATGCGAGTAGAACCCTAGACGAGGCTCAGATGAATTATGCCACGACAGAAAAAGAATTATTAGCTGTCGTATTCGCATTAGACAAATTCCGTTCTTACCTGGTAGGAGCCAAAATAATCATATACACTGACCACGCTGCCATTAGGTACCTCCTAACCAAAAAGGACGCCAAACCAAGACTTTTGAGATGGATCTTATTACTGCAAGAGTTCGACCTGGAAATTAAAGATAAGAAAGGCACTGAAAATGTCGTAGCAGATCACCTCTCTCGATTAGAAAATCTGAAACCCGAACAAGTACCAATTGACGATGATTTCCCTTATGAAAGACTCATCGCCCAATTAGAGGCAAATGAATTCGAACCATACCATCCAAACTCTGAAACCAACAAATTAGAAGACATAGCTTTATCCCGATCTGACGCACCTTGGTATGCAGATTTCGTAAATTACCTAGCTGCTGGTGTGCTTCCTCCTGATCTAAGTTACCAACAGAAGAAGAAATTCTTCCACGACCTAAAACATTACTATTGGGACGACCCACTCCTGTTCAAAAGAGGCCCCGATGGAATCTTTAGACGTTGTGTACCCGAGGAGGAAATAAGAAGCATAATAACACATTGCCATTCTGCACCGTGTGGAGGACACCATAGCACATCTAGAACCTGCGCCAAAATCCTTCAATCTGGACTTTTCTGGCCCAACTTGTGGAAAGACGTCCATTTTGCTGTACTAAGCTGTGATAGATGCCAACGAACTGGAAACATTTCAAGACGCGATGAAATGCCTCAAAAAGGCATTCTTGAAGTAGAAATATTTGACGTCTGGGGAATAGACTTCATGGGACCGTTTCCGTCATCATTTGGAAATCAATATATACTCGTAGCCGTCGATTACGTTTCAAAATGGATAGAAGCTATTGCTTCTCCTACAAACGATACACGAGTAGTTATCAAACTTTTCAAAAACGTCATCTTTCCTAGGTTCGGTGTGCCAAGATTGGTAATTAGCGACGGGGGTTCCCAATTCATTTCAAGAATACTTGAGAAACTCCTTCGAAAATATGGAGTGAATCATCGAATAGCCACACCATACCGTCCACAAACAAGCGGACAAGTAGAAGTATCTAACCGCGAAATAAAACAAATATTAGAGAAAACTGTTGCTATATCTAGGAAAGATTGGTCAACCAAGCTAAATGAAGCTTTATGGGCTTATAGAACAGCTTTCAAAACTCCAATAGGGACTACCCCATTCAAACTCGTTTATGGAAAATCATGCCACCTACCAGTAGAGTTAGAACATAAAGCCTATTGGGCCATCAAGAACTTAAACCTAAACTACACCGCCGCTGGTGAGAAACGACTTCTAGACCTAAACGAATTAGAAGAACTTAGACAAGACGCTTACGAAAACGCCAAAATCTATAAAGAGCGAACGAAAAAATGGCACGACAAGCGTATATCTAGGAAAAATTTTAGCATAGGCGATAAAGTGCTTTTATTTAATTCTAGACTAAAATTATTTCCTGGTAAGTTACGATCTAGATGGTCTGGCCCTTTCGAAATAACCAACATATTTCCGAGTGGAGCGATAGAAATCAAAGGGGAAACCGTCAAACCTTTTGTCGTAAATGGGCAACGTCTTAAGTATTACCATCATCTCGAATACAATGAAAACATCGAAGTTTTTAAACTAGACGAACTGCCCGCTCTTTCGAAAAAATAGTTTTCTATTTTTAAAAATCGTCGAGCTTACGACATTAAACAAAGCGCTTGGTGGGAGACAACCCACATTTATTTATTCTTTCTATTTTCATTTTATTTTTAAAATTTTAACCTTTAATTTTCATTTAATTATTCTATTTTTAATTATTCTAGATTTTAATTTTCTTATTATTTTTCATACATCTTATAATATTTATTATAATTATAACTGCTATCTTAACTCGAGAAAATACTTCCTTTTTATAATTATAATTATTATTATAACTTGTTTTATTTAATTTTATTTTTTAAAATTAACACTAGCCTAGTTCTAACTTGATCTCAATATTTTCAACTTCTTGGTTTTTCATTTAACTACTAACTACGATGCAAGAAGTTGATAACATGGAAGTTGTGTTCCGTGGTAGAGGACAAGAAGCAAGATTTAACAAACTGGCTGGAAGACACATGGATTTGACTTGCTATCCTCACCAACCAACTATGGTGAAACTTGGTATCGAAGAAAGCATCCTACACCTGCTTAACCAAATTGGTTGGACTGGTTCTCACTTGTTCCGCAAGTTTAGCACTTACCGGAAGCTCACTCTGGAATTCTTGAGCTCCCTGACCTATCTTCCAAACTGTGGACAAGGACTGAAAAAAGGAGTTATTCTCTTTAGACTCTTTGGTATGGAGTTTAATTTCTGCATCCGAGATTTTGCTGAAATGTTAGAACTACCTCATGGACCTGATGCATACGCCCAAGTAGCTGAAGAAAACCTTCCATACTGGGAGTTGGAAAAATACTGGGGCAAGATCACTGGAAACGACAACCCTGAAGAGAATGAGTTTCAATCTGAGAACATCCACAATCCTGCTTTCCGCTACTTTCACAAGATCCTTGCTCACTATATTTTTGGAAAGCCCGATAATGTCACTGAAGTTACTAGAGAAGAGTTGTTCATCATGTTTTGTACATCTCAGAATCGCCCGGTCAATGCCATCGCATTCATGCTAACAAACTTCGAGCGCATCACGCAAGACGAAGTTTCACCCATTAGGATCGGCGGATTCGTCACTATGATTGCTAATGCCATAGGAATGAGAGTGCCTTTGCTTAGATTGACACCTTTTGGTACCCATACCTCTATGGACATCAATTTCTGCTTTAATCGAGGTATCATCGGTAATCTTGGACCTGATCGTTTTGAATTGCTCATTGATAACAAAGTTTGGTATCAGTTCACCTTACCGAATCCTAGGACGAGTGTGCACAACCCTGCCAACTGGCTTTACTATGGTCAGATTCCTGAGAGAGAGCCATCACCTGAAACTCCTCAAGCTTATGAACATTTTGATGAGGAAATGCCTGCATCTGAATCTGAACCTGAAACACCTCCTGGTTACTATGAACCTCTTCCTGTTGATGAACCCATTCCTGATTACGAACCTCTTCCCATTGATGAACCTGTATTTGAGTATGAGCCTGAAACTCGTTCTGAAGATTCCGTTGATGATCACACTGTTGATATGACTGATGTCGAGGTCGAGCAACAACAACCCGCTACATCTACTGCATCGGTGAATCAAAGAATGCCTAATCTGAATACGCACGAACAAGCCATCACTGCGCTACAACAAGATGTACAACATGTGCGCAACGAGCTACACACTTTGCAAATGCATTTCTTCGATTTTATCGACACCGTAAATGCTCAGTTCGACGAAGTTTTCAAACACATTCAGTCTAATCAGAACAACAATAGACGTGGCTAGATGTTACCGTATTAGACTATTAGATTTTATTCTAGTTTTAGTAATTTCTATTCCTAGTTTAGATTTACATTTTTCTGCACTTTTGCTTTCTACTTCTGTTAACACTCAGTACTGGTTTATTATTAAATGCAAAATTCTTTTGATTACTGCTACTGTGTTATGTTACACTGCTATTGACTGCTATATATATACTTCCCTATAATTTTTTGCTGTTAATAGTATTTAAATCCGACACTGTTATGAACTGATGGACAATATTAATGGTATCTGTCAGCACTGTCTGGTCACTTGCATGCGTGACCCACCTGCCTACAACAGGAGACGCACGTCTCCATCTGTGTGGGGCCAGCTGACACGAACCAAAGGAACGGGAGACGCACGTCTCCATGCTCTGCCCCAGCAGACTGGCTGCCTGAGACGCACGTCTCCCAAGGCCAACAGTCTGTTTGACCACGCAGACCACTCTCTTTCCCTCTTGAATTTTGAATTTGAATTTCAAAATTCATCTTTCAATCTTCTTCATTCTTCCCCTATTTATTCCATTTAAACTCCATTAACCTCATTCATCCTCCATCATTCACCTCTTAAACTCCATTCATTTCCCATTTCTCTATTCTATTCAAACTTCAAACACCACCATTAATCCATTTTAATTTTCCATTAACCACACCATTTTCAAACCTCACTATAAAACCACACCACCACCACTCTTCTTCTTCACAACTATCATACCATTCTCTACTTTTCTACACTACATTTCTATTTTTCATTTCCATACTCACCATGCCTCCACGTTCATTAATCCGTAGTGAGCGTCCCGAGAGACCACCTCCCGACCTTTCAAACATTATCTTCCGAGATGACGACAATGATGCTCAACGAACAAAATATGTTGCTTTCTACGAACGTTCGGTTGTTCCCACAAAATTTGTGAACACCGAGTGTCTAGAAACTTTGGGTCTCATTGATGGTGTTACCCGTCTGCTCACCAAATCTAGCCTCCACCATCTTTGTACCGAACCCGTACCTACTTATGAGCCGCTCGTTTTAGAATTTTTGAGTTCTTTCAACTACGACACTCCCTCTAATCAACCACTCTCAACCGGTAGCATCCAATTTCGGATGTTCAACCGTGAATATGCTCTCGAACAAGATGTCGTAGCTTCATATTTGCATTTTAATCATGCACCAATTGCTCACCGCTCAATCTTTCAAGAACTCAATGGTCGATCCTGGGAGGATCTCGCTTTTGAATTTTGGTTCCATCTCACTGGAGAAAATCCTACCGGTTGGAGAGCTCTCCCTGCTTCTCACATTCAAAACCCCGCTATACGTTATTTTCAACGTGTCTTGGGGCATACTATTTTTGCGAGATCTAACAACCACAAGGTAAACCAAAATGAATTATTTTTCCTTTACTGTGCGCTTAACAATATCCGCTTCAATGCCGCACCGTTTATGTTCCAACACATCCAAGGTTTAGTTAACGCCCCCGCTACAAATCCATTCTTGCTTGGAGGCATTATTACTACCTTGGCCTGTGCTTTAGGTCTTGGTGACGAGCTCCTCTCACTCTCACATCTCATGAAGCCTGCTCAGTCACTCGATCTCACCTACTGCCGCGATTCCCACTTGGTTTCACCCCGCCATGATGGCCGTTACACTTTGGTCGTCAACAAAGTTCTTATTCCTTATGTCATCCTTCCATGCCCTGAAAGAATCAACATCCGTTATGTTCAACGTTGGAGGCTTATTGAAGACAATCCTCAAGATGACCAACAAGAACATCCTAATGAACCTATGGATGCCAATGAAGAAGAACTCAACCAAGGGCAAGCTGATGTCAACCAACCTCCTCCAAACAACCCTCCGCCTATCACTCTTGAAGCCATGTATGCTGCTATTCAACGCCAAGATCAACTCGTTCAAGCTATGCAGACAAACCAAACTGAAACAATTAGGCTCATCCGAGAGATGCAACAGGAGCACCGTGACTATGCTATTAGGAACGAAAGTCAATACGCTGAAATTGCTACATATTTGCATGATCTTGACATTCGTGTGAATGACTCTCCTGATAGACGTCGCCGTGTTCGTACAAGAGGCGCGAGCAGTTCTCGAAACCGCAACAATGAGGAGTAGTTCTTATGCACTGAGGACATTGCATCATCTAAGTCTGGGGGAGTCGTATTATTTCTATTTCCTTTAGTTTTATTTTTCCCTTCAGTTATTTCCCTTCCTTGTAATGTTTTTCAAATTCAATAAAGAATATTTATGGAATTTAAGTCTTATATGTATAATTCCGTAGTTATTTCAATTTCTTCCATTTTCTTGAGCCATAACAAAAATTTTACGATAAACGCAAACCCCACACGTTCGAGAAATACAAAGCTACTCAAACACTCAACGCACTGAAACTGAATATAGTCAATATCCTTATTGTCCCAACACTCTAAAACCCCCGAGTATGCGTAACCGATTTGAATACCCGTTATACCAAAACCACCGACTTTAAGTTTCGAAATAACCCTTAGTAGTTTATTCTAGCAGTCGGCACCGTCTTAGATACAAACTACGCAGAGAGTCGATGAATATAAGTGTATGATCCTCATAATAATTATGTGTTCAACCATAAGAAGAAATGTGCCTACTAAGTAAGGTGATCCTCACAAGATCATTTAACCTAACGGTCGCAAATCTCAAATACAAAGAATTTAAAAAACTCACTGTCGATTGGTTCAGAAGTCATCTGGTAATGAACTTGGTAGGAAGGACTATTGTCCGATTCCCCACAATCTACAAGTGAATGCTAAGGAGTATACCACATATTGTGCCAGAACTCCATGAGAAGGATCATAGTCACTAACCGACTACTCTGCTATGTGCGTGTCAAGATAATGGGCTTAATGTGATTGCGCGCGAATGAAAAGGGTGAAACATGATGACGAGTCAAAAAGGTCGAGCTATAATGGCATGATTCGGATTGGTATGCATACTGGGAGTTGTTTAGTGTTGTTACTATAGGTTTATTGCTAGATTCATTATCATTATTTCCGAATAAGAACACTATGTAGCTAAGTATGACTGAACGACGTGGTGGAAGTGTGTTTCATTTATCTTTATCTTCTTATTTTGCTTGAGGACAAGCAAAGGTTCAAGTCTGGGGGAATTTGATAACACGATTTTATATCGTATATTTAGCTTACAATCCATAGATATTTATAGCATTTTCCGTTTATTATTTTAATTTATTACGATATTACGCGTGTTTTTGCTTTGTTTCAGGTTTTACACTCTTACTATGCCGAATTGTGAAAAAGAGAAGAAATGGAGCCAAAACGCCCCTTTTCTATGCCTAAAATACGTAAATTGGGTGCTGAAGTAAAAAGGGAGTGCAATTAAAGGCCAAGTGTGCTGAAAGAGGCCCAAAGACTCAATGAGCAATCCAGCCCACGAAGGAGAACAGCCCAAGCCACACAAGTAAGCAGAGACGCACGTCTCTGCCACCTCAGCAAAAGGGAGACGCACGTCTCCACCTCCCTAAATTCTCTCCACTTGAGACGCACGTCTCAAGTCTCCCTGAAGAATAGGAGACGCACGTCTCCACGTCCCGGTCTGCAGAAGTTCCTCTTTTCACGCAAAGCAACTGCAAGCCCCTCCTATAAATAGGACCAGTCACTTCACTTCAATCTGTCCGATTTCCTGCCAACGAAGTGCTGCCGAAATTGTACCGCGAACTGCTTTTCCTTATTCTGCTTTCATTTAACCGTTTATTTTCTCACAACGATTTCTACACTGGAAATTGTTGTGAACTTTTCGTAGATCTAGCCTTACGTTAGATTTATCGTTTTATTTCATTGCTTTTATTTTCTGCCATTTAAATTCCGAAGAACGATCCAGCCAACCTGTGGTGGAAGTTCGAGTACTTCAAGATTCAATTCAATTCAGATTTATTTTAATTCAGGTTTTTTATTTACCGCCTTTATTTATATTATTATTGCATGATATATTATATGCCATTTAATATGTCTATTATTATGAACCGAACCGATTTATGCATGTTTAATCATATTAATATGTCTGGCTAAATTACTAAAGGTGTCGGTATGTAAAGTAAGTTAACCGTAGGGATCCGAAATAAATTGGCTTAAATTATGTTTTATTAATTATCACTTATTTTTGGTTTATATGTCTAGTTTAATTAGTAAGTCTTAAAACCAATAGAGCGAAAGTTTGAGGGCTTAGGACGGTCAAAGGTTAAAACCAATAGAGCGAAAGTTTGAGGACTTTAACTGGATAGTAGACATAGGACATTAGTTTTAAGGATGGCGAAAGCGTATTAAAACTAATTGGAACTTATTTATTTTCAAAAATTGTTTTTACACTCGAGCGGGATGGCGAAAGCGTACGTTAGGGTTATTAGCTTGCTCCGAGTCAACAGAGCGAAAGTTTGAGATTAGGAGATTTAAATAGATAACAACCTCGTAAAATAGGCATTTTATTAATTACATTGTTTCCAAAAAGCTCTTCTAAAATCTAATGGGATGGCGAAAGCGTACATTAGGATTAGGATAGTAGTCTGAATCAACAGAGCGAAAGTTTGAGACGAGGATTTTTAATCAATTGAAATTAGTAAAGATTTTTAATTTAATAATGCAAAAGCCAATGGACCTTCGGATTACCTTTAGTTAAACGAAATACATACTGATACCTGTCTTTTATTATTATTCTTTATTTTCTCACAATCACTTTCCCTTAGGAACAATCGAAATTTTAGTACTCCTAGCTTTACATAGTAACCTTAGATAACGGTAGATCGATTCATAGTCCCTGTGGATTCGATATCTTTTAAAACTACACGACACGACTGTGCACTTGCAGTTATCAGATTTATAGACACGTAAAGTCGCGATCAAGTAGGAAGACTTTGCATATGTCTATGTTAATGGTGAAAGAATTGGATTTGATTGAACAATTCAGAGACTTGAGTTTGGTATGTGAAGGTACTTCTACTAGTGTTAAGTTGGGAATGCTGAAGCTGACCAGTGGTATTCTTGAAGAGATCAGAGAGGGCCAAAAGGCTGATGTCGAATTAGTCGACAAGTTGACTTTGATTAACCAAGGCAGGAGCGGTGAATTCAGAGTTGACGAGAATGGTATACTGAGGTTTGGAAACAGAGTTTGTGTTCCGGATGTTGCTGAACTCCGAAGAAATATTTTAGAAGAAGGACACCGTAGTGGATTAAGTATTCATCCTGGTGCTACCAAGATGTATCATGATTTGAGAAAGCTATTTTGGTGGCCTGGAATGAAGAAAGAAATTGCTGAGTTTGTGTATTCTTGTTTGACTTGTCAGAAGTCAAAGGTTGAACATCAGAAGCCATCTGGATTTATGCAACCGATGTTTATTCCTGAGTGGAAGTGGGATAGCATATCGATGGATTTTGTTTCGGGTTTGCCGAGAACTGTTAAGAATTGTGAAGCTATCTGGGTTGTGGTGGACAGATTGACAAAGTCTGCACATTTCATACCGGTAAGAATGGATTATCCGATGGAGAAGCTGGCTCAATTATATATTGAGAAGATAGTTAGTCTGCATGGTATTCCTTCGAGTATCGTGTCAGACAGAGATCCGAGATTTACGTCTAAGTTCTGGGAAGGTTTGCAGAAAGCTTTGGGTACTAAGCTGAGACTGAGTTCTGCTTATCATCCGCAGACGGATGGACAGACTGAGAGAACGATTCAGTCGTTAGAAGATTTATTACGTGCTTGTGTATTAGAAAAAGGAGGTGCTTGGGATAGTTATCTGCCTTTGATTGAATTTACCTACAACAACAGCTATCATTCGAGTATAGGTATGGCTCCGTTTGAGGCATTGTATGGTAGGAGATGTAGAACTCCATTGTGTTGGTACGAAGCTGGTGAGAGTGCTGTGATTGGACCAGAAATTGTACAACAGACTACGGAGAAGATTAAGATGATTCAAGAGAAGATGAAAGCTTCTCAGAGTCGTCAAAAGAGTTATTATGATAAGAGGAGGAAGACACTTGAGTTTCAAGAGGGAGATCATGTGTTTATGAAGGTTACTCCTATGACGGGTATTGGTCGAGCTTTGAAGTCAAAGAAGTTGACTCCGCGTTTTATTGGACCATTCCAAATTTCAGAAAGAGTGGGAGAAGTGGCATATCGTATTGCGTTACCGCCAATGCTTGCCAACTTGCATGATGTATTTCATGTGTCTCAATTGAGGAAATACATTTCGGATCCGTCCCACGTGATCCAAGTGGATGATGTACAGGTGAAAGACAACTTAACGGTTGAAACGTTACCTGTGAGGATTGAAGATAGAAGACTGAAGCAATTGCGAGGCAAGGAAATATCTTTAGTCAGAGTAGCTTGGGGAGGACCAGCTGAAGGAAATGTTACCTAGGAGATAGAGAGCCAGATGAAGGATTCGTATCCAGAGCTCTTTACCTGAGGTATGTTTTCGAGGACGAAAACTCTTTTAGTGGGGGAGAGTTGTAACGCCCGTATAATTTTAATATTAATTTAATCAAGAATATTGAATTAATAATTAGAATTATTAAGGATTTTGTGAAAAATAATAAATAAATAATGGTTTATGGCATTTGGGCCATGTGAGAAATAGTAAAAGGGGGGGTGTGATATAGGAAGGCCCTTTACTAATATTATTATTATTTTCATAAAATAATTGGAATTGGGAAGAAAGAAAGAACGTGAAAGAACAGAAGTCTGAGGAACGAGGAACGTGAAGGAGAACGGTAGAGGGAGAGACCAAGAATCACAAAATTTGTCTAAGGTAAGGGGGGACTTATCTGATTATCATCTATTAACGGGTTAGGGGTTGATAATAATGAATAGATGTGGAATTCGGGTCGATTGAGTCATATGATAGGTTTAGGGATTGAGTCAATTGTATGATGTTTGATCTCTATGTTTGAATCTATGATGTCTGCGTTGCTATGGTCTCAATTGATGTGTAATTGGTGTATTATGAGACGTATTTTGTGTTGTTTGTGCATTCTATTTCTCTAGGTTCGTACTGGTATGGTTTGGGTGTGTTTGGAATGCATAGAATGCTGTTTTCTGCAGGTTGGGGTTTCTGAAATTACCGGTTCGCGCCGCGTGCACAGGGTGGCGCCGCGAACAGGTGGGCAGAATGCCAGGAAGTTGTGATACGCTCAGGTCGCGCCGCGTACTTGTGTTCGCGCCGCGAAGGCGTAACTTTTTTTCTCGTTTCGCGCCGCGTGTGGATGTTTGCGCCGCGAACAGCTTGGCAGAGAGCCAATGAATTTTGGGACGCTCAGTGCGCGCCGCGAACTGGTGATGGCGCCGCGTGTTGTTGGTGTTTTGAGATATTTTAAAAGTTCAAAGATGCATAACTTTTTAACCGTTGGTCCGTTTGATGCGCCGTTTTGAGCTAAACGAACCTTGTAGGATAATCTATATGATGATGATTGATTGGTTTTTAGAATGATGAAAATACATGTATGCTATTCTTATTGAGTATGATGATTGGTGCAAATACGTGTATGTTTTCTATATGATGATGATAGAATTGTGATTGAATGATGTGAATATATATGAACATACTTGCATGATGATGATGATGTTGATGATGATGATGATGGTATAAGTATGTTGTATATGTTGCATTCATTCATGTTCATTGATGATACTGTAT
Source organism: Vicia villosa (assembly GCF_029867415.1). Lineage (NCBI taxonomy): Eukaryota > Viridiplantae > Streptophyta > Magnoliopsida > Fabales > Fabaceae > Vicia > Vicia villosa. Next base: position 30,800,167 of record NC_081181.1, read on the forward strand.
CCATAAGGGTGTGTTGGATCAGTGAAGGGCATGATTCCCATCGTGTGGAATCTGTGCTGGCAGGGCCGTATCTTGGACGATGTTGGATCGGTCATGGGTTATCCCCATTTGATGATGATTGGTACCACATGCATAGTGTCAGTTCATACATATGCATAATTTATAACATGATTGGATGTATTCCAGTGTTGTAAATATTAATGATGTATTGATTTTGGTTTGCTTGTTGTGAATGTCTGTTTATGAAACAATTGGGTGAATGATACAACTGTGATGTGTTATGGCTTTATAACCTTATAACATTTGTTAATTATGATGAGACTCACCCTTACATGTTGTCATTTTCAGATTGAGGATAGCGGCTGTTCGACTCGGTGAGGATTAGCTCATGAGTCAGTGTTTTAGTAGCGTCAGGTGTCATGCTCTGATAGTTGTAACACTGGGGACGTGATTGTTTAGAGTTTATGATTATGACTCTAGTTATGTTTTGATGTTTTGAAGGACAAGTTTTGAAGATGTTAAACTTAGTCCGTTTTTGATAAATTTCCGCTGTGTTAACATGAACCGTTTTAATTTATGATGATTACCTCAGTGAATGCATGACATGACTGAATGATGTTTATATATTATGAATTGTGGCACCCTTATTTCAGGTACTCTGATTAATTGTTTTAAATTGCCGCGGGGTTAGTAAGGGGTGTTACAGCAAGACTTTTGATTAAAGATTATGTCATAACCATTGTCACTTAATTGACTTATGGACAATAAGTTATGAGCTAATCCATCTACTAGAAGAACATTAGAAATAGAAGGAGAGTTACCAGACTTTATAGTTCCTGAGCCAATAATTTTGCCCTTCTGATCTCCTCCAAACTTGACTTCTCGACCTGGTTTAAGCACCAGGTCTTGGAATGTAGACCTTCTTCCCGTCATGTGTCGCGAGCACCCAGAGTCCAGGTACCATGACATTTTGCTTTTTGTCCTCTTTGCTGCCAAGGATATCTCTTCAGAATCTGATTCTGATGTAGATTCTGATCCATCATCTTCTGTAGCCATCAGCGCGAAGTTGGCTTGCTCTTCTTCAGAGTCTGATTCTGATTCCGATTCAGAATCATCCCATTTTGCCATAAGACCTTTCTTCTTATGAAACTTCTTCTTGGGATTCTCCTTCTGAAGTTTTGGACACTCTTTCTTGTAATGTCCAGGCTCATTGCACTCATAGCAGACAGCCTTCTTCTTGTCAGATCTTCTGTCACCAGAAGATTCTCCACGTTCAAATCTCTTTGAACTTCTGAAGCTTCTGAACTTCCTTTGCTTGCTCTTCTAGAGTTGGTTTACCCTTCTGGAGATCATGGACAGTTCATCTTCTTCTTCAAATTCTGATTCTTCAGGATCTTCTTCTCTAGCCTGAAAAGCGTTAGTGCATTTTTTAACATTAGATTTTAATGCAATAGACTTACCTTTCTTTTGAGGCTCGTTTGCGTCCAGCTCTATTTCATGGCTTCTTAAGGCACTGATAAGCTCTTCCAACTAAACTTCATTCAGATTCTTGGCAATCTTGAATGCAGTCACCATTGGACCCCATCTTCTGGGTAAGCTTCTGATAATCTTCTTTACATGATCAGCCTTGGTGTAGCCTTTATCCAGAACTCTCAATCCAGCAGTTAGAGTTTGAAATCTTGAGAACATCTTCTCAATATCTTCATCATCCTCCATCTTGAAGGCTTCATATTTCTGGATTAGAGCAAGAGCTTTAGTCTCCTTGACTTGAGCATTTCCCTCATGGGTCATTTTCAATGACTCATATATATCATGGGCAGTTTCCCTGTTAGATATCTTCTCATACTCAGCATGAGAGATAGCATTCAGCAAAACAGTTCTACATTTATGATGATTCTTGAAAAGTTTCTTCTGATCATCATCCATTTCTTGCCTTGTAAGCCTTACGCCACTAGCTTTCACTGGATGTTTGTAACCATCCATCAGAAGATCCCATAGTTCACCAACTAGACCAAGAAAGTAACTTTCCAGTTTATCTTTCCAGTATTCAAAGTTTTCACCATCAAATACTGGTGGTCTGGTATAACCATTGTTACCATTGTATTGCTCAGCAGAGCCAGATGTAGATGCAGATGGATTTGTTGGAATTTCACCAGGCATCTTTTACTTAAGCGTTTTTCTCTTCCTGAATCTTTTCTAAACACGGTTAAGTGCTTGAACCTTAGAACCGGCGCTCTGATGCCAATTGAAGGATAGAAAAACACTTAGAAAGGGGGGGTTTGAATAAGTGTAGTCTAAAAACTTGAACGATAAAAATGATTTGCACAGTTATTTTTATCCTGGTTCGTTGTTAACTAAACTATTCCAGTCCACCCCCACGGAGTGATTTACCTCACCTGAGGATTTAATCCACTAATCGCAACAGATTATAATGGTTTTCCACTTAGCCCACGACTAAGTCTTCTAGAGTATCCTGATCACAACCTGATCACTCTAGGAACAAATGCTTAGAGACCTACTAAGACTTCTCTAGAGTATACTGATCACAACCCGATCACTCTAGTCCTTTACAAATTAATGTAAACAAATTCTAAGAGTATTACAATTGCTTCTTAAAAGCGATAATCACAAACTGTGATATTTCTCTTACAGATTTAAGCTTAGACTCACTAAAGTATTACAACAGTAATGTAGTGAGGTTGAAGATGAAGTTTCTGAGCTTTGAGTTGAACAGCGTTTCAGCAAGTTAATATTCACAGAAATTGTTGAGAATTGGTAACCTTGCTTCTCATCAGAACTTCATTTATATAGGCGTTTGAGAAGATGACCGTTGGGAGCATTTAATGCTTTGCGTATTCCGTACAGCATTGCATTTAATGTTTCACTATTTTGTCAACTACCTCGAGCCTTGCTTTTGCTGTGACTACTGACATTGTCTTTAATAGCTTCTAACGTTCCTTTTGTCAGTCAGCGTAGCCTGCCATCTAGTACTTGATTCTGATTTGTTCTTTGTAAATACTACGTTGAAAATCATCAGAGTACAAACAGCTTGGTGCAGAGCATCTTCTGATCTTCTGATCTTGATATGCTTCTGAGTGTGATTCCATGACTTCAGTGCTTCTGCTTCTGAACTCAAGTTCTTCTGATGCTTCTAATAGACCATGTTCTGATTCTGCTTGACCATCTTCTGATGTCTTGCCAGACCATGTGCTGAAGTTGCATACTGAACCTTCTGAGTCAAAGCTTCTTAGCGCTGATTTGTGCATACTCTTTATATATTTCCTGAAAGGGAATTTGCATAGGATTAGAGTACCACATTATCTTGAGCAAAATTCATATACATTGTTATCATCAAAACTAAGATTATTGATCAGAACAATTCTTGTTCTAACACCTCTCAGGTGCAGAAACTTGTTGGTATAACAAGTTTTGATTTATGAAATAGGAATCATAGAGTTTGAAGCTTATGAAACTTACCTCTGAAATGAAGATCGAGCTCTGATCAAAGTGTGCTACAGAGTTGTTGTAACGATCCTAAAAGCTTCAGTGATCCCCCAGGAAGGTGTTGAGATGCTTAGTTTGGGGTAGAACTTCCCAGAACTTCTTGCTCGACCCCAACTGATATGGCTCCAAGTGAGAGGTGAAGATGATGATTCTCTACGTATAGAAATGTTCCAGGTGTTTGGATCACCTCTAAATACCTCCTGTCGCGGGTCAAAAAATCATCTCCACGAAATGGTAACAAAGGTCGCCACCAAATTTTATTTATTCCAAAGGGAAAGGGAAAATATTGATAAAACCCTTGGGAAATGAAAACAATGGATAAGTTGGTCTTCGCAACCAAATTTGGGTTCGGGAGTCGGTTAAGCAAGGGGAAGGTATTAGCACCCCTTACCTCTATCGTACTCGATGGGACCCATTTAGTTGTTTCGCAATTGAGAGTTAGCTTAAGTCTACGTTTGTTTATTCAATAAAAAGAACATGTTTTTTGGTTTTTTTATTTGGGAGAAAAAAGAAAAGATTTTTTATTATTATGCTCGCCAAGACATTGCGTCTTGTGCCTACGTATTCCCATTGGGGAAAGTCAGAGCAATCGTAGTTCGAAAGAACTACGAAATTATATTTTTTATTTTAGTGTGCTCGCCAAGACATTTGAGTCTTGTGCCTACATATCTTCAATGGAAGAATCAGAGCGATTGTAGTTCGAAAGAACTACGAGTTTGTTGATTGATTTTAGGATGGATGTTTAGTAAAGGATTGAGCATAGGTGTTCACCTAGCGCGTCTTTACCCAGGGTATTCAAAAGGTGTTCACCGATTGTCACTTGTTATCCTTGTTTAATTAATGTATTCAAAAGATCAAGGTATTCAAGAGGTGTTCACTTCTTGCCACTTGTTCTCTTGATTTGATTAATGTATTTTTATTCAAAAGATCAAGGTATTAGAGAGGTGTTCACTCCTTGTCACTTTTTCTCTTGATTTGATTAATGTATTTTTATTCAAAAGATCAAGGTATTCAAGAGGTGTTCACTTCTTGTCACTTGATCTCTTGGTTTGATTAATGTATTTTTATTCAAAAGATCAAGGTATTCAAGAGGTGTTCACTTCTTGTCACTTGTTCTCTTGGTTTGATTAATGTATTTTTATTCAAAAGATCAAGGTATTCAAGAGGTGTTCACTTCTTGTCACTTGATCTCTTAATTTGGTTAAGAAAAAGGTTTTAATTATATGTTGGATTCAAAGGACCAAAGGTATTCAAGAGGTGTTCACTTCTTGTCACTTGATCACTTTGATTTGATTAAAAAAGAAGATTAACAACTTGACGTTGGATCAAGTGTTTTAGGGTTTATGAAATGGGTCTAATCACACTTGGGCGAAAAAGACAATTTTGAAATGAAATTCGCACTTGGGCGAAATAAAAGAAATAATGAGTTTGAATTGATTTAAAGTTTTCTTGGGAGAAGTTTGAATTGACTCAAAGTTTAAATAAAATGATTAACTAATAAAAAACAATTAATTAACTAGTTAAAAGAATAGAGTATGCATGATTTTTTTGTATAAAAGAAGTTTAATGGGCCATGGGGTGATGTGTAAAGTGGAGAGGGTATAGCCCAGTAAAAGAACTTAAACTAAAAACAAAAAGCTGGCCGAACCGGTTCGAACCGGGCCCATGACCTTCCTGCTAGCAACCAAAAGGGTTAAGAAAACCCTAAAGAACCAAAACGGCTCTCATCTCTCTGAACACGTTCTTCTCTGCTTTCTCGTTCTCTCCCGATCTAATGCGAACAATCAACAGTCAAAACAACAAAAAGCTTAATCGTTTTCGCTCATAAACGTAAACCCCCCTCTCAATCGCTCTTCTTTCCCGATTCAACTCTCTCGCGGTTATCTCTCGATTCGGCTCTCTTTTCTCATACGATCGATCTCACCTCTCTCTCTGCCATGGCTACAATAATAACAACTCAAGTTTTCTCTTCTCTCGATTTCTCATTCGAATCACCATGAATGGAGCTTTCAAGCTCAAACTGAATCTTACCATTCTCTCTCAGTCTCTCACGATAGCATATCTTTCTCGACGAAAAACAATCATAGCAAACAAGGAAGAACCCTAAGCCCCAAATGTCCCTAATACCCCAAATTCACATTATGATTCATATGTACATGGTGATTACGAGTTAAAGACAGAAAAGTTCAAGCACAAATCAAATGAAGAAATAAAAACCTAGGTATGCCTTTGGTCTTCTCTGCTTCTAACTTCGTCTCTTTTTGATTGTTTTTGCCTATACTGCTGCTTCTATGTGTTGTGTTGTTGCCCTTCGTGTTTGCTGTTTATGTGTGTGTGTTCAACGTGAGGGTGAGTGAAGGATGTAATTTATGTTTTGGTTGTGTGAAGGTTGTTGAAGGATTATTTGTTGTAAGGGGATAGTGAATTTGCAGGTTTGAGGCTTAAGGGTGACTTGAGTGAGTGTTGAAGGTTCTGAGATATGAGATTTACGGTTTCTGGGCTGAAGGGTTAGGGAGATATGTGTTGTTGAAGTGTTGTGAGGTATGGGTTTGAAGTGTGGTTGATTGTGTAGTGAGGTCACAACTGTTGTTGTTTGTTGTAGTGTGTTTTGGTTTTGGGATTGAATGGAGGATTCAATGAGATTTTCTGTGTTTATTTAAAACAAGTGTTTGATGAAATTATGGAGGAAGATATGAACAAATTTCTGCAGAGTTTCCTTGTGCGTTTTCCCCCTGATGAATGAAATATGAGAGGTTTAAATAGGGAGGTGATTAGGGTTTGGATGAGAACTTGAGATGAAAATTGGGGGGAAATTGGGAGAGCATTTGAACAAATTTGATGCACTTTTTTGTTGCTTTTCTTCATGCAGGTTATGTTTTGACCATTTTTGGTGTATGGTTTGGACCATTCTGGACTGCATTTTGAGCAGGTGGTGCAGCAGAATTTTTTGTCATTTTTGTGCAGGGTTCTTGTTGTTTTGCAACAGGTTGGTGGTGGTGGAGCAGTGATGCAGGCTTGTACGTTGATGTCTTGAAGAAGAGGAAACAACAACAATACTTTTTGTTTGTTTTTTTTTTGGTGTAATGTAAATGGGCCTTATTGTTGTAATAGCAAAAGATGATGTAAAAAAAAATTGTTAATGCATGTTCCTATAATTTCTATCTTTTGATTCTAATTTACATTGATAATAATTAAATAAAAATTTAATCATGATTATGAGTGATTTTCTTAAATACAAAAATTAAAAAGATTATTAATTGACATGATGAGAAATCCATTGCGAATTTCATACTAATTTGAAATGAAACGTGTGAAGTTGAAATATATTCTAGATGCAGATGAATTGATATGCTAATGCAAATGGATCAGATGAAAAAGCTTAGGGCAAAATTAGGGGTATGACACCTCCCTTGATGTGTTTGAATACTTACTTTCAAAGGAAGAGCTTTGGTTTGAAGAATCCGAGTCTTCTTGCCAAAGAACCTTTGAAAAACCTAAGTATGAGGGGAGAAGAGAGAAAGCAAGATTTATGTTGCTTTGGTGTGGTTTGATACTGAGGTATGCTCTTCTATTTATAGGCAAAGAGTTCAGTGTATTTGCAGAGAGTGAGCTTTGCTTAATGAGGTTAACTTGGTTTCTTGGTTATGAAGAAATATGAGAAAGATCCATATGTAATGATGAGTTCTTTGATACCACTTGTCATACCCTAATTTTTGACCCCCCTGAGATGACATATCTTCAGGATTTTTCATCAGGTCAAGACAAGTACCCAGAGCAGTCATTTCTCCATCTGGTACCTAATCGAGGATGCTCAAAGACAAGAAAGCTCAGGCAAAGGATCAATCAATACAAAGACTAGTCTCTAATACAATCATGGGGCTCAAAAACTTCACTTTTCTCATCTATGATTGATTAGACATCCAGTCATATGAGTACAGGTTTACTCAGGTCACCAGACTAGGGTTTTGAGCCTATCAAGGACTGAAATCAGGGATCACATTTGGGAAACCCTAAAAAAACCTCAGAGGATCATTCAAAGACATCAATCATCTTCAAATAACTCATATTACAAGATCTACTGGACATCACACTTCAATTCAAAGTCTACAGTCATTATTTTCACATGGTCGACAAATTAGGGTTTTGACCTAATTCACCAAGATAGTTGACTTCTGATCAGGGCATGAATCCAAAACTCAAGACATGATTCAAGGATCTCTACTACCTCCATATAATCCATTTATATCATCCATTTGGGGAGAAGATCTTATTTCTACACAAAAGCCCAAAAATTCACTTTGTCAGGAAAAAGTCAACTGTGAAGGATCATCATTGATTTTTAAGGTTTTTGGTCAAAAAATGACTTTCAAAGATCAATATCATCAATATATGGATGTCAAAGTCATTTGGCCAAAGAAATTCAAAGAAATTCATCAAGGAGCGAAAAGTCGGGAATTAGGGTTTTTGAGGGCATGGTGAGATCTCAAAATTTCACCTACACAACTCAAAAAACTTCCAACATGAAAGTTGTAGATCTTGCCAAATAAAACAACATCTTACAAGGGAACTTTTTTCAAAAGATCAACCATTTATGAAGTTTTGGAAATTTTGAAGTTTAGGTCATAAACACTTAGAAATTTTTCTAAGTGTTTTAACCTAGTTTTCTTCCAACTTTGGCCTCATTTTTCACAAATTTCCCAAAGGATTCTGAAGAAGACATAAACTAATGATTTAAAGTAGATGTTTAGGGCTTTCCAAATTGTGTTCAACCTTCTCAAAATTCAATTTGAGCTAAGAGTTATGCTTGTTCAAAGTTGGCCTCATGAAGTGAAATTATAGGTCATGCATCATTTTGGAACTTTGAAGTTTTGTGCACATGACCTCAAATACAGATGCTACATGACCCATAATACATCTGCAAACATGCCATGCATTCATTTTCACCATGCCATGATAATTGAAGAAGATTCCTAAAACAAGAACATGTGATTATGTAATGATTACATTTGAGAATTTATGGCAAATTGATGAATCACCCAAGGAATATTCTCATCAACCAATTAGAGCTCACTTTGCATCTGAATTGTCCCCTAAGATCAGATAGAATCAATGGATAGGGGAGGTGGCTCGAAAATGCAATGATCACACTTGGATATTCTTTGAAATTTCTTCATGGCTAAGAAACCAAACTTGCTTCACTAAGCAAGCTCACTCTCTCACTCAGTACTGAGACATTTGCCTATAAATAGGAGAGCACAATTCAGTAGAAAAACACACCAAAGCAACCATATTACTTGCTTTCTCTTTCTCTTCTCTTGTTCATTGTTTTTCAAAGTTCTTTGGCAAGAAGAATCGATTTCTTCAAACCAGAGCTTATCTTTGGGAAGTGAGCATTCTAACATCTCAAGGGAGGTCATTTGAGGTGATCCAAGCACCTGGATCACTTCTGTAGGTGGAGGAACACCATTGTTGCTCTCACTTTGGAGCATCTGCAGTTGGAGGTCCATGGAGTGATTCAGAAGGTTTCAAGGCAAGCCAATCATCCAGACACACTCCTCAGGTCATAGTGAAGCTAACCAGATGGCTGCAGCTCATCTGTAACTCGAGAATCAATACCCTCCATGTTCACTTGAAGCTGAAATCGAGGGAGGTCCATAGAACAATTCAGGAGGTTTGAGGTCATTACAAGCATTCAGTTAGCATCACTGAGCCACAAGGAAGCTTTTGGGATCGTTCATACAAGCCCAGTTGCTCTCTATCATCCTCACGATCTCCATTTTCAGAGGTAAGTTTCTGAACTCTCTCTCTTTAATTTAAGTACTCTTTGTGAAATAGCTCGATTCTATCTTGTTCAGCATCATCAGAGGATTGAAAACCCTCTATCATCATCCATTTATCTTTCAGTATAGTCATTTAATTTAATTTTGAAATTTTAGGGTTCTTCACGATTTCTGGTAAATTAATTAGATGTAGTTAATGATAGTTCATGTTAGTTACATATTTAGAATCGTGAGTGAATTTAGAGCAAGTTTCATGTTTACATCGTTGCAAATGGTTGAGAAACGAGTAAGTTCAGAAATTCAAAAATGGAGAGCTTGAGGTTGAAGATGAAGATGGTGGTGGCGCGCAAATTTGAATTCTCAGGGGAGAGTTTATTTTATTTTGAATGGTGTGCGTTTTATTAACGACTGAATAACTTGCCCTAGTGGCCACACATGCGCTCTTAGTCTCCTCATGCCAAAGGTCTGGGGTTCGAATCCCCCTCGCCCCAGACTTTTTGGTTCTTTTATTTTTCAAAGATTTACAACTTGTTTTGAAACATAACCAAATGAAGGCAAGTCACTAACACTGAGCGCGCGTTGGCTCAGTGGTGTTGTTTTGGGCTGGTAACCTCAAGGGCGTGGGTTCAAACCCTCCAAGGGCCAAAACTTATTTTTTTTAACACTAATTTCTTTCATTTCTCTTCACAACTTCACATATTTATTTAACCTATCAAAATAAATCATTTTCACTTCATTTTTCATACACCTATTATTTAATATATCTATTTTGTGAATAGTCAAAAAAATCATAAAAATATTATTTATTGCTTGAGTTTTTAATTAGGTTTAAAATAGTATGTTTTAAGTGTTTTCTTAAATACTTTAAATATATATTATCACTTTATTTTAACCTAATCACTTTGTAAATAAGTTTATGATAAAACCCTAATTATTTAGGTCTTAATTAAGTAAAAATCTTTATTTTTACTTTAATTAAGTTGACTTTTGTCAATTTTCAAAGCTGTTATCAATCTCCGATTAAACGGATGATTAAGGTTTTCAAACAACAAAACCTTATATCATTTCAAATCATTTTCAACTGCTTTTATCACCAGTACTGCAAAGTACTGGGCCTCTAATAGAGTGTAAGTCCCAAAAACCTTCTCTTCTTAGCTTGTTTTAAAAACTGTATTTTCAAAATCTTCTTTCTGTTTTCAAAACATTCCTCTGGTATTTGAAGGGCATTATTCCCGGTGAAACTCTTCAGATACCTATGTGACCTTTGTCCATCTTCACTTCTTCTGTTTTAAAAAACCATTAACTGTTTATCATATATATATTCAACTGTTATCAACAAAACAACAAAATACTGTTGAGGCTCTGTACATACTTCTTCAATGGCCTCCACTCCATCCAGGTTAGGCTTTACAAGCTTTCAATTTACAGTCTTTGTTTAAATTACTGTCAAATATAAACTGTGCATATATTAGTTTAGAACTACGTTTGAGTATAAACCTTAGGACAGCTAAACTATATATATATTAGGAATATGACCTAGGATTGAGAATGTCTTCCCGGTGAAGGCTCTTTCCTAATTAGAGATCTGTAGTTCAAACCCCCAAGATGAATTATTCCCGGTGAAACATCTTGGCAAAAACCTTAGAATCCAAATAATAGGACACATCCACCCAAAGAGGAATTATTCCCGGTGAAACCTCTTACCCATTTGCTTAGAGCCAAAATAAGTTCAAAACTACATAGCTTTCTCTTGTGCTATAACAAGGACCCTCGATTAGCCTCCTCTTGGGCTTTGTACAAGGACCCACAGGCTTCTTAAAAGCATTTCCAGCTTCCTCTTGAGCTTGTATACAAGGACCCATCAGGTTTCTTATAAACATAGGAACAGGTCTTTAGTCACCTTTTAGCCTACCCTGGTGAGTTTCTTCCAATTTAAACCAGACTTTAAACAAGCTAAGTTTGTCTCAATTTTGCATTGAGTACACTTTTTGGAATGAGAGACATGGACAGTCTCTGTCACCCTTATCTTCATCAATCTTCCTTAGCAGAGTCTAGGATCCATGTTTGGTCATCCTCAGCATTGAGTCAGCCTTCATCTTGGGCTTTAAACAAGAAGTCTCCATTAGATAATCTTTCTGCCATTCATTTCAATAAAACCCCTGGAAAGGGTTAGCCTCCAACATCTGTCTAAAATGTCAAAATCCCTGGAAAGGGTTAGCTTCCACACATTCCTTCATTTCAACAAAATCCCTGGAAAGGGTTAGCCTCCAAAATTAACTAATAAATAATTTCATTCTCTTAGGAGATAATTTCCCCAAAAGAGTCAAAACCCCTGGAAAGGGTCAGCCTCCAAAAAAAAAACATGATAAAAGTCAGTCTTTTAACAGACAAATTCACCAGCTGAGTCAAATCCCTGGAAAGGGTTAGCTTCCAAAGAAAAACAGTCTTTTAATAAATAAAACCTCCTCAGTAGAATCAAAACCAACAAAAACAGTTAGCCTCAACCTTGGGCTTCATACAAGGCACCCAAACAATAAAACTCCCCTGTCAAGAGTCAGCCTCAACGTTGGGCATTGTACAAGGCAGATAATAGAGTCTCCCCAGTGAGTCCTTCATCACTCAGTAGCCACAACCTTGGGCTTTGTACAAGGCAGATAAACCATATCTTTCATGTGTCAAAGATTCCTAACACTTAGGATCTTTCCCCATATAGTCATCCATACTTAATTCATTTAAGAGTCCGCCACAACCTTGGGCTTTGTACAAGGCAGAAAATAATGTTTTCCCCTAGCTAGAGTTAGCCACAACCTTGGGCTTTGTACAAGGCACACAAATAGAGTCTCCCTAAGTAGAGTCAGCCTCAATTCTAGGCTTTGTACAGAACACAAACATACCCTGTAATTAATTCCCAGTGGAGTCATCTCCCAGAGTCAATAATATTAATTAATCAATCAAAAAGCCTCAAGCTTGGGTCTCATACAAGCCAGCTAAAAGTCAAATCTTTTATACAGTAGATAGACATAATGTAACACCCCAAAACTATCCAACGAATATTTAATAAAATCAGAGTGCGGAAATTCAACATACAATTGGGATGTCACATTCAACGTAAAACAACAAACAACTTAATCACATATATCATAGATACATAGCACATAACTCGGATGAACCGATAAAACTTGTTTACTCTTTAAAAAAATAAAACAACTTTTATTAATAATAATAATAATATCAATTATTCAACTTCACTTCGCATAATATTTTTATTAAACTAAAACAACTTCACCAACATCATATTACTTCATAAATTCCACTTAAAAGTTAACAACTTATAGTTATAACAACAATTAAAAGACAATCGTTCATCCCCCGAGTGCTACGTATCAGAGCAAGACCCAACTCGAATTAACAGTAACTAAAGACTTCATAAAATCACTTCAAACTTCCACCGCTATCTTGAGTACCTGTCCATTTCCCATGGTAGGGAAACATCATTCAGAAGGGGTGAGATATCCAACAATATAAACAAGCGTATGATAAATAATATATTAAGATTAGATCATACAATTTCACCACTTCATACTTATTCAAACAACAGTTATAATAACAAATAGCAACAACGGTTATAATAATTATTTACCAACAACAAGTATAATAACAATTATCAGCAACAAGTATAACAACAACAACAACTTATAACAACAACAACAACGTAATAACAACAACAACGTAATAACAACAACAACTTCAAATGCGACTCAACTGTGCAAATGCATGTGGTACCATTTGGAGTAAAACTCCCAACTTAAACATATGCCAGGTTATCGAGGCATTTCAACAAGGCGTAAGCCTTCAACGTGGTGCCATTAAGGCCAAGGCATAAGCCTTCAACTTTTCAACGTGGTGCCATCAAGGCCAACTTAAACAATGCAAATGTATGCATGCAACAACAACCACAACGTCACAACACAACAATGCAACAACCGCAAACAACTTAATCAACCTTGGTCAAAAGACCTGCAACTTAATCAACGCATCATCAATAACTTAAACAACATTGGTCATAAGACCTGCAACTTAATCAACGTATCAACAACAACAACCAGAAAAGCAGCAACGAAAACAACAACTTAAACATGCATCAATTGCATCAACTTAATCATTACAAAACAGCCCCTAAACATCTAGGTACTAATTCTTCAATTCTACTATTCGTTAATTCTATTATTAAATCCAATTATGCTACTAATTCAGCCTGCTACATATATCATCGTTATTACTACTGCTATTTCTTCTTCACACCAATTCCATCTTTATACAAAATCCATTAACTACATATCTCATCACTAAGAATCATCACTATAATTTCTACTAATTAAATTAATCAATTCCAACGCTATAATATTCTAATTAATTTAAACCAATTTCTTCACTAATAATAATTATAATTCTTCTCAAGTTAATCCTACTAAGGCTTGATCCTAACAACCAACATAAAACATCAACAGCCAGAAATCAAAACATATTTCTAACACTCGTATAGCACGCGCCGCGAATCTCTCTTTGTGCCGCGAACACCACAGAAACCTTCAGTTCACGCCGCATCCAAACCTTGGCACTTACCTGCGCTGACAGCATCTTCCAACAAAATTAAAACTCAATTTTCTTCCTTCGATTCCAGTACAATTCAATTTCGACCATCACAGGAACATAACAATATTATAGTTATACTCCACCAACATCTAGCAATTTTCTACAACTAATTCCTTAATAATAATTATAAACCCTAGGTTAATTTCGCACAACCATTGATTGAACTTTTATAACCTTATTCACAGACGTCAATCAATTTCAACATTCAACAATACAATCACAACACACAAAACAGAGGCAATCATACAACCATAACTCCCACATATCATTCATCATAATCCCGTTTATAGAGCTAGAACCTCACCCTTACCTTGGATATGAGATTGCTTTACTCTCTCGGTTGCCATAGCTTATGCCGCCGCTTCCAACTTTTCTCCGAAAATATTTTCTAACAACGTGCAGAGACGCACTAAAAACCTGTTCGGAAATCGCTTTGTCAGACGAACTTAAAATCATCAAAACGAAAATCGCTCCGGTCAGAAGTTACCTCTACGAGTCTGGAAGGTTGTATCCAAGAACCACGACGATCCAACGGTTGGATTGGGAGAAACGTCCGTTTTACTAAGGTGTCTCACTGTAGAAACTTACTGCGAAAATTGGACTTCCTCTAGCTTTTCTCTTCCGCCATGGCTCTCTTCTTCACCTCTCCTCTTTCTCCAACTTTTCTTCTTTCTCCACGTCTACTGAGACCTAACTTCTCTTCTTATTTCCTTTATTTTATTATAATTATTATTATAATTATAATCTTCATTTGGGCTTACTAATTAACACCCCCATGATTACTATCACCAACGCAACGTCTAAGCCCACTTAAATAAAACACTCTCATAATCCATAATATTAATTCTATTATTATTTCTCTCCACCAAATTGACTAACTACCGACTATAAAATAAATCGTCTGAACCACCAACTCAACATATTCAATATCATTCTCTACGGCTTAAATCAACTTAAATTAATAATAGTCCATTATAGTAATATTATCTCTAATATTATTCTCCGATTAAACCGACTAATTTCTCGATCATTAATTTATCCGCCCAACACAACGTATAATTTCAATTACGCCTCTTATAATAATGTCAATAATTCTAACTTCGACTAATTCTAACAAATAATTTCCTTATACAATTTAATTAAATAAATAATTAAATTCCGGGTGTTACAACTCTCCCCCACTTAGAATATTTTCGTCCTCGAAAATTCTATCCACCAACTCCTACCTCAACTTCATTCCACATCATCATTTTGTCAGGTCACTCCCATAATAACCTCAAAGTAACCAATTTAATCAACTTCGTGATATCTCAGGATATCACTCGCCACCTACGGTAACCAACAACAACATTACTGCAACAACGACTAAATTATTATAATACTAATCTGACAACATAACTTGACCGATAACCACTCAACTCATCATTGACCAATGACTTACAAGAAATCCTATTTCAATCAGCACTATTTACAAGGAAACACAACACTTTGGCACATCACGCTTCAGCTGCGCAACTCTGATCATCCATCTTAATTCACCGTCCTCATTAGAGTTTCTATCAACTTATAATTTACAAGCTTTACCCGAGCCTCAATTTTTTTACTCAACATTAAACGCTTTCTGCATCATCGAGATAGTAAAATAAGTCTATAACATCCAATACAATTCCGTCTACTATCAACAAGAGATTAAGGGTGATCAAGTCCTTAATTTGTCAATAAATATCCGACAATCGTAATGGAGTATAACCATTATTACAAACTACAAAATGTTCCTTCAGAAATTGCACTCACACCACCAAAAGCATCATAGTTCAACATCTGCAAAACCATCTGAATCCGCTAACACCGACGTCTTACAACTTCATACTACCACACGCCTTGTGATACTATCAGAACAAAATTCCCTTGTGCTATCATCATCAGCACTCCTCATTCTTGAATTTATGCTCTTCGTACTTCTAACAACTGCAACAACTCTTATAATTACTTACTAACAATCCATAACAAGATCTATAATAATCCTACACTTAATCATTGTCCCTTCGTCAACAGTTGACATGATATCTACTCAAACGGAAAATTTCATTTTTTTCCAACATAATCCTGCCACCAATAAATTTGTTACAGATGCTGCCACTATTTTTATAAGAAAATTCATGTTGTTATCTTTCCAACGCTTCAAACGGAACTCAAATCGGACATCTAGAACTCCAGTTATGAATTTTCGAAGTTTCACAACGATTCAGAAATTTTCCTGCGTTTTGCTTACGGAAATTTCACTCAAAAACTCATTCTCTTCAACTTAATCACTTTCCAGACAGTCCTTAACATAACTCCTCGCTCCCAAAAATTTTATAACTCGAGAGCCAATTCTTTCGGTGAACTTCAGTTTCCGAAATACCAAGATAACAATCCTCTCTGCAACTTCCAACTAAAACAGATATGAGAAGCAACGCTTCTCCCCCAGTTTGCTCAAACTAATACCTGCAACAACCAGAAAATAACAAGTACTGACAGTGTTTCACATACTTGTCGCGTACAGAGGAATAAACAACATTAGACGACTCTGGCCGGACAGACCGACCTGCTCTGATACCACTAATGTAACACCCCAAATCTATCCAACGAATATTTAATAAAATCAGAGTGCGGAAATTCAACATACAATTGGGATGTCACATTCAACGTAAAACAACAAACAACTTAATCACATATATCATAGATACATAGCACATAACTCGGATGAACCGATAAAACTTGTTTACTCTTTAAAAAAATAAAACAACTTTTATTAATAATAATAATAATATCAATTATTCAACTTCACTTCGCATAATATTTTTATTAAACTAAAACAACTTCACCAACATCATATTACTTCATAAATTCCACTTAAAAGTTAACAACTTATAGTTATAACAACAATTAAAAGACAATCGTTCATCCCCCGAGTGCTACGTATCAGAGCAAGACCCAACTCGAATTAACAGTAACTAAAGACTTCATAAAATCACTTCAAACTTCCACCGCTATCTTGAGTACCTGTCCATTTCCCATGGTAGGGAAACATCATTCAGAAGGGGTGAGATATCCAACAATATAAACAAGCGTATGATAAATAATATATTAAGATTAGATCATACAATTTCACCACTTCATACTTATTCAAACAACAGTTATAATAACAAATAGCAACAACGGTTATAATAATTATTTACCAACAACAAGTATAATAACAATTATCAGCAACAAGTATAACAACAACAACAACTTATAACAACAACAACAACGTAATAACAACAACAACGTAATAACAACAACAACTTCAAATGCGACTCAACTGTGCAAATGCATGTGGTACCATTTGGAGTAAAACTCCCAACTTAAACATATGCCAGGTTATCGAGGCATTTCAACAAGGCGTAAGCCTTCAACGTGGTGCCATTAAGGCCAAGGCATAAGCCTTCAACTTTTCAACGTGGTGCCATCAAGGCCAACTTAAACAATGCAAATGTATGCATGCAACAACAACCACAACGTCACAACACAACAATGCAACAACCGCAAACAACTTAATCAACCTTGGTCAAAAGACCTGCAACTTAATCAACGCATCATCAATAACTTAAACAACATTGGTCATAAGACCTGCAACTTAATCAACGTATCAACAACAACAACCAGAAAAGCAGCAACGAAAACAACAACTTAAACATGCATCAATTGCATCAACTTAATCATTACAAAACAGCCCCTAAACATCTAGGTACTAATTCTTCAATTCTACTATTCGTTAATTCTATTATTAAATCCAATTATGCTACTAATTCAGCCTGCTACATATATCATCGTTATTACTACTGCTATTTCTTCTTCACACCAATTCCATCTTTATACAAAATCCATTAACTACATATCTCATCACTAAGAATCATCACTATAATTTCTACTAATTAAATTAATCAATTCCAACGCTATAATATTCTAATTAATTTAAACCAATTTCTTCACTAATAATAATTATAATTCTTCTCAAGTTAATCCTACTAAGGCTTGATCCTAACAACCAACATAAAACATCAACAGCCAGAAATCAAAACATATTTCTAACACTCGTATAGCACGCGCCGCGAATCTCTCTTTGTGCCGCGAACACCACAGAAACCTTCAGTTCACGCCGCATCCAAACCTTGGCACTTACCTGCGCTGACAGCATCTTCCAACAAAATTAAAACTCAATTTTCTTCCTTCGATTCCAGTACAATTCAATTTCGACCATCACAGGAACATAACAATATTATAGTTATACTCCACCAACATCTAGCAATTTTCTACAACTAATTCCTTAATAATAATTATAAACCCTAGGTTAATTTCGCACAACCATTGATTGAACTTTTATAACCTTATTCACAGACGTCAATCAATTTCAACATTCAACAATACAATCACAACACACAAAACAGAGGCAATCATACAACCATAACTCCCACATATCATTCATCATAATCCCGTTTATAGAGCTAGAACCTCACCCTTACCTTGGATATGAGATTGCTTTACTCTCTCGGTTGCCATAGCTTATGCCGCCGCTTCCAACTTTTCTCCGAAAATATTTTCTAACAACGTGCAGAGACGCACTAAAAACCTGTTCGGAAATCGCTTTGTCAGACGAACTTAAAATCATCAAAACGAAAATCGCTCCGGTCAGAAGTTACCTCTACGAGTCTGGAAGGTTGTATCCAAGAACCACGACGATCCAACGGTTGGATTGGGAGAAACGTCCGTTTTACTAAGGTGTCTCACTGTAGAAACTTACTGCGAAAATTGGACTTCCTCTAGCTTTTCTCTTCCGCCATGGCTCTCTTCTTCACCTCTCCTCTTTCTCCAACTTTTCTTCTTTCTCCACGTCTACTGAGACCTAACTTCTCTTCTTATTTCCTTTATTTTATTATAATTATTATTATAATTATAATCTTCATTTGGGCTTACTAATTAACACCCCCATGATTACTATCACCAACGCAACGTCTAAGCCCACTTAAATAAAACACTCTCATAATCCATAATATTAATTCTATTATTATTTCTCTCCACCAAATTGACTAACTACCGACTATAAAATAAATCGTCTGAACCACCAACTCAACATATTCAATATCATTCTCTACGGCTTAAATCAACTTAAATTAATAATAGTCCATTATAGTAATATTATCTCTAATATTATTCTCCGATTAAACCGACTAATTTCTCGATCATTAATTTATCCGCCCAACACAACGTATAATTTCAATTACGCCTCTTATAATAATGTCAATAATTCTAACTTCGACTAATTCTAACAAATAATTTCCTTATACAATTTAATTAAATAAATAATTAAATTCCGGGTGTTACACATAGCTTATCTCCATAGAGAGATATTTTTACTACTCTACCACATTCAAACAAACAAACATTTCATTTCAATTTTAATCAAGTCTCCCATTTAGGATTTTGAAAGGCATGAGCTGGCAGTAAAACCCAGACATGTGGTAACTTTCCCTAATTTGGATGAGCATCTTTCTTTCATTTAAGAGGCATTTGACTGGTATACTTGCACATACACAAGTAAGGTCCCCCTCTTGAATGAAATGAATTCAGTTATTCTGTCACTCCTTTAAATGTTTGTGGTAGAATAGTACAAATACCTCTCTGTAGAGATAATTTCATGTCTCTTTACTGTAAACAGAGATTTAATTCCAAGCTTCAACCTTGAACTTCAAGCAAGGCACCAAAAATAATTAATTTCCCTAGTTAGTTCCCCGAACTACATTAAGCTCTGACTTCCACTAGGGATATGTAGGCATGAGGTTCACAAGGAATCTCAGCGAGCTAATAAAATACCAAAAATAGTCAGTTTGTCTGTCTGTCTGTCTTTTAAAATCAATTCAATTCTCTCTCCTAATACAAAGGAGAAACTTCCCCAATCATTAGCAATAAACACAAACACAAATGACACAGAGAAGGTTCCTGTAGAGTACTACAGATATGTAGGGTGTTTAAACACTTCCCTATGTATAACCGACCTCCCGGACTCCAGAATTTCTAGTCTAGGTGTAAATCCCCACACTTAGCAAACTCCTAGGGTTTAGTTGAGATCTTTTTTTCCCTTTCCTACTCGTAGGACAAATAAGAAATTTCGTGTGATATCGTAGGAAGAACTGAAATAAAATTCATCCCACCACGGGCGCATTCTCCTTCCAAATTTCGCGTGAAGGGTTTAGCGTGCCGTCCTCCCAAGTGAAACGGGGAGGTAAAGAAAACGACCACCACAGAAAAATGGCGACTCTGCTGGGGATATAAGTGTTCAAAACCTTGGTTTTTCATCCAAACCAATGGTTGACCTGTTGCTGGTCCAGCCCCAATGAGGAATTAGGGATGCCAAATTCCCCCTCAAACAAGAGAGGTCCTGCCTAACCTCTGTGTCATATCATGTGTTTGTTGCATATATATTTGTTTATTTTGTTTATTCTGTATCGGGAAAGGGCTTGATTCCCCCTTGTGGTGAGAAATCCTATACCCGGATTTGAGTGCTACATAAGATAGGATGGAGGATGTCTTCCCGGTGAAGGCCCTCTAATCTTGGTTTCCAAGTCTACTCTTGGGATTTGCCTGGCTGGTTGTGATTAACTGCGCCACTGCATTCCGAGACTGATTTGTACCAGGAGGACCTAGAAACACATTAACCCCACTTAAAGCCTTTTTAGGACGTAGAGCGGTGATTACGGAAGTAATTGTCACGCAGATACTACACTCAGAGAAAACTCTCTTATAGATACCAATCAACGTATCTTTAAGGTTGAGCAAAAACTTTGAGACCCCTAGAACCCGTTCTACAGGTACAAAAATCATTAACCTTAGTTTACCATTGGGGCGGGGATTGCGTTTTGACTTCATGACCACTATACCCTTCAACGCCATGTTTGTTTAAAACTCTTGTGTGTGCATTCATGCATTCATGCATCATTCATTAATAAACAATTAAAAACAAAAAGAGTCTTTTTCGAGTCGTTTTTCAAGGAAACTAAATAACGAACGTTTTGAACTTCATAGAAAGAGAGAAACGGAGAAAGGACTTAAGGATCTATACCATGGATTATGGGAGAAAGAGAGCTAGGAAATACACCTTCAAGATTCCCCAGGTCGAGGAACTGGGAAAGCTCGGAAAACTGGTGGTCAACCCCCAGGCTTTCAAGGAGAAGTATGGAAAACTTCTGCCTTTGCTCAATACCAACATGGTGGATGGGATCCTTCCCCCCTTGGTACAGTTTTACGATCCAACGTATCACTGCTTCACCTTTCCAGATTATCAGCTCATGCCTACGTTAGAGGAGTACTCCCGTCTGATTGGAATACCCGTGTACGCGCAAGATCCGTACTCCGGTTTGGAAAAGAATCCTGACGACATTATCATTGCTGCAACTACTCCTTTGAACGTAGTCGACATCAGAACTCATATGGTGAGTAGAGGAGGAATTCAAGGATTGCCCTCCAAATTCCTGTTTGATCAAGCTCGGTACTTCGTCAGCGTCCAAGATATGAGCGCTTTTGATGAAATCTTGGCTTTGCTTATCTACGGATTGTTTTTGTTCCCTAACATTAACGATTTCGTCGACATCAATGCAATTAAGATCTTCTTAATTGGAAATCCAGTTCCAACCTTGCTTGCGGATGCTTATCATTCTGTGCATTCAAGAAACCTGCAGCGAGGAGGATTAATCACATGCTGCGTACCGCTGTTATACGAATGGTTCGTTTCACACCTACCGAAGTCTAGCACTTTCTGGAACATGAGGGATGGCCTTTACTGGTCACAGAAAATCATGTCTCTCACTCATACAGACATTGATTGGTGTAGTCCTGACAACGACGAAACCAAGATCATCTTCAGTTGCGGAAGTTTCCCCAACATACCCCTTATTGGAACTAAGGGAGGAATTAGTTACAATCCAGCTTTAGCCCTTCGTCAATACGGCTATCCCATGAAAAATATTCCAAGTAACATCCAATTGGAGGGTCTGTTCTTCAAGAACATCGACGATCATGGCAACATGCTGAAGAAGGAAATTGTCCAAGCCTGGCGTCTTGTTCACAGTAAAGGGAGAAGATTGTTAGGAAAACATCTTTGCATCTCCCTGGATCCTTACCTTCAATGGGTACGTGTCAGAGCATTCAAGCTCAGGATGCCATATCAACATCAAGAACCTATTCCCCTAAGGGAACCAATTTACCTTTTCTCCACCGATGTTGAAAAACTGCAAGCGGCATTAAACAAGGTATGCCAAGAAAGGAATGCTTGGAGGAATAAGTATCGAATTGTCAACACGGAGAATGTTGAAATTCAAAACATCCTAAGAAGGAAGGATGAGTTACTTGAAGTACTCGATCGACAAGTGACACAATCGTCACTTTCTCATCATATCCCTCCTGCTTCCTGGATCATCGATCAGCTCACGTCAGAGAACGCTCAGCTTAAGAAACAGAAGAAGATGTTAGAACGTGAAGTCGGCTCATCATCAAAGTTTTAGAGTCCTTTCTCTCAGTTTCTCTGTATTTCCATTTTCAAAGTGTGTAAAAACGGCGTTTTCGCTTAATTAATAAAAGTTTGATGTTTCATAACGTAATTATGGTGTTTCCTTGAAAAATAATTAACTTAATTGCATATCATACATCGCTTTAGTCGTACGCACTGACACGGGAATTGTCGCGGATCTAATAGTCACTTTCCTTTCTCCAGAAAGAGAGGAGGAGAAGGAGGTGAACCAAGACTTTCAAGCTGTCTCATCCATACAACACTCGTTCAAGTCGCAAGAAAAGAATGGAAGACTTTGAGCAAGAGAATGAAGAACTCAGGGAAGAGATTAATACTCTCAAAGGTACTGTTGAAAGACTCAATAGTATGGTAGAAGCCCTGGTAGTTGCGCAGAATCGACCAACGCCAGAAGAACCACAAAGGACTGTGGTTTCCGAGATTGTTTCTACTCCTGTTCCTCAATATACCATGCCGCCTGATCGACCTTGGGGCATGCCGTATAACTTTACTCCAGAAGGGTACATACCTCCAGCTTCTGAAGCTCCAAAAGTCACCATGGATATGCGTCCACCGGAGGGTTACAAACCTCTGGAAATTGAAGTTCCAAGAGCGACGGCAATGGGTTTCACACAACAAAATGCTGAGATTCCAAGATCTGCTGTCATGGCTTCTCCACAGCCCATTATGCATACTTTTCCCCCGCAAGGCGGACAAGTATATCATCACGCTCCAAGTGAGGATGCTGGCGTGTAGGAAAGATTGGACGAGTTCCAGGAACAGTTTCTGCAAATGCAGAAGGAACTCAAGACTCTTCGAGGACAAGATCTATTTGGAAAGAATGCTGCAGACCTCTGTCTAGTTCCAAATGTTAAGATTCCTCACAAATTCAAAGTACCAGAATTCGAGAAATATAAAGGGAATTCATGCCCACAAAGTCATCTTGTGATGTACGCTCGAAGAATGTCAACTCAGACTGATAATCAACAATTGCTCATTCATTATTTTCAAGACAGCCTGACTGGTGCTGCACTCAAATGGTACATGAACTTGGACAGTTCAGAGATTCGTACTTTTTGAGACCTCGGAGAGGCCTTCGTCAAACAGTATAAGTACAATCTGGATATGGCTCCCGACAGAGATCAACTCCGAGCCATGACTCAAAAGGATAGAGAGAGCTTCAAGGAATACGCTCAGAGATGGCGTGAAGTTGCTGCTCAAATTTGTCCACCACTTGAAGAGAAAGAAATGACAAAAATCTATCTCAAAACTTTGAGTCCATTTTACTACGGACGAATGGTTGCAAGTGCACCAAGTGACTTTACTGAGATGGTAAACATGGGTGTACGTTTAGAAGAAGCAGTTCGGGAGGGACGCCTGAACAAAGAACCAGAATCTTCTATTGGTCCAAGGAAGTATGGAAGTTCTTTCCAGAAGAAAAAGGATCAAGATGTCAGCAATGTCTTGCACAAAATCAAGAAGAAATCCCAACCTCAAGTTGCAACAATAACTCCGGTTGTTAACTCAGCGCCAGCTTATCAACCTCAGGTTTTGCAACAACAAACTCAACAAAGGTCGCAGCAACCTCAGCAGCAGGTTCGACCTCCAAATTACAACAATCGGGCTCCAAGGTATCCAGCCTTTGACCCCGTACCAATGCCGTATGCAGAATTGTTTCCAACATTACTGGCAAAAGGACTCATTCAGACAAGAAGTCCTCCAAATCCTACAAACAGTTCCTCACCATGGTATAAGACTGACCAATCTTGTCCCTATCATCAGGGGGCACCAGGTCACAATATTGAGAACTGTTTCCCTTTCAAGATTGACGTCCAACGATTAGTGAAAAACAGAATGCTATCCTTCAAAGATACTAATCCAAACGTCCAAGCAAATCCTTTGCCGCAGCACAAAGAAGCTTCAGTAAATCTGATAGACCAGCACCCCAACGTCATTCAAATCTACGACATTCGTCAGATAGGGGAAAATCTCGTCAAGATGCACGCTAAACAAGCTGGGTACGGTCATGTACCACCTCACAACTACTTCACATGCGAAATTTGTCCAAAGAATAATCAAGGATGTGTCGTAGTTCAAGCTGCATTACAAGAACAAATGGACTTGGGATGGGTTCAACATATCCGAGTCAGAACTGAACATGACATCAACATGGTTCAAGGATGTCCAGGAGAATACAAAATCTACAAAGTTGAAGACCTTGAAGGATCGGTAGTCAGGTTCCACAAAACTTTAAATGGACTTGCCTACTTTGGAACAGATTTCCACGCTTACAGTAGATGCAGAATCTGTCGAAGAAATTCACAAGGATGTTTGCGTGTTCGCAACGACATTCAAAAGCTGATGGATGACAATACCATTACTGTTCTTGCCAACAGAGAAGATGATGAAGTCTTTACCGTATCTCCTCAAATTAATCAAGTTGAACCTATGCAAGTTAAGTATGATAGCAGGAAGACAGCAGTTGCACCACTAGTCATCTACTTACCAGGTCCTGTACCGTATGAGTCCAGCAAGGCTATACCATACAAATACAACGCTACATTCATTGAAAATAGTAAGGAAATACCATTACCGTCTGTTGTCAACATTGCTGATGTTAGTCGAGTCACCAGAAGTGGACGAGTCTTCAACAGAACGACAGAAAATGTGGAGAAACCTTCGGAGGAAGTGCCACATAGGCAAGACAATCTTCCGACCAATGCTGTTCAAGCGAAAGAAAATGATGAGATCTTGAAGTTAATCCAGAGGAGTGAATACAACATTGTAGATCAATTACTACATACTCCGTCTAGGATTTCTGTTCTTTCCCTGCTATTGAGTTCTGAAGCTCATAGGGAAGCTCTACAGAAAGTTTTGGAACAAGCTTTCGTAGAACCAAGTGTTACTATAAGCCAATTCAACAACATCGTTGCCAACATCTCCGCGGGAACTAGCCTAAGTTTCTGTGACGAAGATCTTCCTGAAGAAGGAGTGGACCACAATCTTCCACTTCACATCTCAGTTGGCTGCATGGGTGATGTACTCACAGGAGTCCTAATAGACAATGGATCCTCTCTCAACGTCATGCCTAAATCAACATTATCAAGATTATCTTTCGAAGATTACCCTCTAAGAAAAAGTCATGTCATCGTCAAAGCATTTGATGGATCAAGGAAGTCAGTTTTCGGAGAAGTAGATCTTCCCATAACTATTGGACCTCAGACGTTCAAAATCACTTTCCAAGTTATGGATATTCCAGCACAATACAGTTGTTTGCTAGGTCGCCCATGGATTCATGAGGCTGGGGCAATTACTTCAACACTTCATCAGAAACTGAAGTTCATAAGGAATGACAAATTGGTAACCGTATGTGGAGAACGAGCTCTGATCGTCAGTAACCTATCATCATTCTCCGACATAGAACCAAAAGAAGTTGTTGGAACTAAATTCCAAGCACTTTCCTTAGACAAAGGAAAGGAGAAAGCAGCGTCTATCTCTTCATACAAAGATGCAATCCAAGTTGTAAAGGATGGCACTACCAGTGGTTGGGGGCACATTAATATTCCTACCAACAACAAGAACAGAACAGGAATTGGATTCTTTCCGACATCATCAAAAGTTATCCCAGGGATTGAGATAGTTCTCCCAATTCAAGAAACTTTCTGCAGTGGAGGTTTTCTTCAACCTGTTCAACAAACAGTCAATACCATCGGTACGGAAAACACCGATGAAGAGGAGTGGTTATCCTATCTTAACAGAGCAGGATATATCTCCCTACCAGAGTCTGATCCACCTTGCTGTTATCCGACTAAAGGATCTGAAAGTAAGACTCAACCAAGCAGTGATGAAGTTACTGACAGCTTCACCACCAGAAGTCATGGTTCATCAGAAGAAGTTCCTCCTATCCCCGAAGAGACTTGGGATACATTAGGAGAACCAAGCGGAAAATTCGACTACATGGTGAAATACTCCGCTCCTGAAAGTTCAAGAATCTCTCTTGAAGATATTGTTCCAACTGGATGGAACAGTGATTTTGAGTACCTCTCTCAGCCAAAAGAGATGTATAACCCTTGCTATTCATCATCATCGACTGGTGAAATCATCATTGAGGATTATATCCCCAAGTCACCTTCCGAGGCTAAGGATCTAGAGTTCACATATCTAGTCAATGCCATCTTGGGAGAAGAGCAAGACCAAAATACAGAAGAGGATGATCTCGAAAGTGTCTCCGACAACGAGTCTCTCCATTCAGAAGATTGGAAGTTTCCTCAAAAGAAAGTCCGACATACTCCACTTGGAAATGGGTATGCTCACACCGCTCAGTCTGCTGAAGTAGAAGAAGATCGTCTGAGTGTTGCAAAGATAGTGGTTGGTAAATCAAGACCTACCACAGGCCAGCTTAAGCCTAAGGTTCCAGATTACTTAGTGCACAATGGGGTTCGCCACTACTGGACAGCTGTTGAAGTTTCAACTGTTGTTCGCACTCCTAAGTAGGAACTTTCACCGTTATTTTGTCCTCTCACCATAGCCCAGGGTGAAGAGATGTTTCATAGGGCTTTGCATTTTACTATTTCTTAGTTAAATGTCCCTCTTTGCTTCGCCCAAAGCAATAGAGTTTTGTTTTATAGGGTCTTTGTTTCAAGAAATGACTGTCCATAAATAAAAATGTCATTCTGTTCCTTCGTTTAGTTTTTCCTTTTCTTTTTTTTCGGAAATTGGTAATCCTAAAAAACACCCTTAAAAAACATCAAAAAAAAATTATTAACTGCATACACCGAGTCTTCCCTCGTTGTCTAAATAAAACTTATCACACATATGCAGATTAATCGTAAAATACCCCGTTGAAACGTACGACCGTATGACTTCTCCAAGCTTTGAGTTTCCTGTATTCGAGGCAGAGGAAGAAGAAGACGAAGAAATATCAAAGGAAATTTCACGGTTACTTCAACAAAAGGAAGAGGCCATTCAGCCATACAATGAGCCTCTAGAGATCATTAACCTTGGTTCCGATGGAAACAGAAGAGAGGTTAAGATTGGAGCTTCGCTCAGTTCAGAGATCAGAAAGAGTTTGATACAGCTACTCAAAGAATTCTCAGATGTCTTCGCTTGGTCTTATCAAGATATGCCAGGGTTGGATACCAGTATAGTGGAGCATCACTTGCCGTTAAAAGCAGAATGCCCTCCGGTCAAGCAAAAATTGAGAAGAACTCATCCGGAGATGGCCATGAAAATCAAAGAGGAAGTTCAAAAGCAGATCAACGCAGGTTTCCTCGTCACTTCAGAATACCCTCAGTGGTTAGCTAACATTGTTCCCGTTCCTAAGAAAGACGGAAAAGTCCGCATGTGCGTCGACTACAGAGATTTGAACAAAGCTAGCCCTAAGGATGATTTTCCTTTACCACATATTGATATGTTGGTGGACAGTACAGCAAAATCCAAAGTGTTCTCATTCATGGACGGATTTTCAGGATACAACCAAATCAAAATGGCACCTGAAGACATGGAAAAAACAGCTTTCATCACCCCCTGGGGCACGTTCTGCTATCGTGTCATGCCTTTTGGACTAAAGAACGCAGGGGCAACTTATCAAAGAGCCATGACTACACTTTTCCACGACATGATGCATAAAGAAGTGGAAGTCTATGTGGACGACATGATTGCCAAATCAGAAAATGAAGAAGATCACATACAGAATCTGACAAAGTTATTTCAACGCTTACGGAAGTTTCAGCTTCGCCTGAACCCCAACAAGTGCACCTTTGGTGTCTATTCAGGAAAACTCCTTGGTTTCATTGTCAGCAAACGAGGAATTGAAGTAGATCCAGACAAAGTCAAGGCAATTCAAGAAATGCCTTCGCCCAGAACCGAGAAACAAGTTAGAGGATTTCTTGGACGTCTGAATTACATCTCGAGATTCATATATCTCATGACTGCAACTTGTGCTCCTATTTTCAAACTTCTACGGAAAAATCAAAGTTGCGTCTGGACAGACGATTGTCAGAAAGCGTTCGACAGCATTAAGGAATATCTGCTCGAACCACCCATTTTGTCTCCTCCAGTGGAAGGAAGACCTTTGATAATGTACTTAACCGTCTTAGAAGATTCCATGGGTTGTGTCCTTGGACAGCAAGACGAGACAAAAAGAAAAGAGCATGCCATTTACTACCTGAGCAAGAAATTCACTGACTGTGAATCCCGCTACTCCATGCTCGAGAAGACGTGTTGTGCTTTGGCCTGGGCTGCCAAGCGTCTCCGCCAGTACATGATTCGACATACTACTTGTTTGATCTCTCATATGGATCCAATCAAGTACATCTTTGAGAAGCCTGCTTTAACCGGGAGAATTGCCCGTTGGCAGATGTTGTTATCAGAATATGACATTGAGTATCACGCACAGAAAGCCGTGAAAGGAAGCATTCTAGCTGAGCACCTGGCTCACCACCCACTCAATGGTCATGAATCAACCAGTTTCGACTTTCCGGACGAGGACGTCATGTACCTCAAGATGAAAGATTACGACGAGCCGCTACCAGACGAATGACCTGAGATAGGATCCCAGTGGGGCTTAATCTTTGACGGAGCTGTCAATGCTTATGGACGAGGAATTGGGGCAATCATTGTTACACCTCAGGGTACCCATATTCCATTTACTGCCAGATTAACTTTCAAATGCACAAACAATGAGGCCGAATATGAAGCTTGCATCATGGGTCTCGAAGAAGCCATGGATCTAAGAATCAAACACTTGGATGTATATGGAGATTCTGCTTTGGTCATCAATCAAATCAAAGGAGAATGGGAAACACGCCAACCAGGGCTAATTCCTTACAAAGACTACGCGAGAAGATTGTTACCATTCTTTGACAGGGTAGATTTTCATCACATTCCTCGTGAAGAAAACAACTTGGCTGATGCATTAGCCACACTCTCTTCCATGATTAGGATAAATCATTGGAATGACATTCCTCGGATCGATGTTATGCGCCTGGATAGGCCCGCTCATGTTTTCACAATAGAAGCAATCATCGACGACAAACCGTGGTACTACGACATCAAGAACTTTCTTCAAGAGCAAGAGTACCCTCTTGGGGCGTCAAAGAAAGATAGAAAGACTTTGAGAAAGTTAGCTTGTAGATTCTTCTTGAATGAAGATGTTCTGTACAAGAGAAACTTCGACATGGTTCTGCTCAGATGCGTTGACAGAAAAGAAGCAGAAATACTCATGAGAGAAATACATGAAGGTTCCTTTGGTACTCACACCAATGGACATACCATGACAAGGAAAATACTGAGAGCAGGATATTATTGGCTGACGATGGAGTCAGATTGCTACCAGTACGCAAAGAGGTGTCACAAATGCCAGATCTACGCCGATAGAATTCATGTGCCACCATCTCTGCTCAACATACTCTCTTCCCCTTGGCCTTTCTCCATGTGGGGAATCGACATGATTGGAATGATCGAACCAAAAGCGTCCAACGGACATCGCTTCATCTTGGTAGCCATAGACTATTTTACCAAATGGGTTGAAGCAGCTTCATATGCAAACGTTACAAGACAAGTTGTCGTCAGGTTTATCAAGAATCACATCATCTGTCGCTACGGCATTCCTAGCAAGATAATCACTGACAATGGGTCAAATTTGAATAACAAAATGATGAAGGAGCTTTGTGAAGAATTCAAGATCGAACATCACAACTCATCTCCTTACAGACCAAAGATGAATGGAGCTGTAGAAGCAGCTAACAAAAACATCAAGAAAATCATTCAGAAGATGGTCATCACTTACAAAGATTGGCATGAAATGCTCCCGTATGCTCTTCATGGTTACCGTACATCAGTACGTACTTCGACTGGAGCAACTCCTTTCTCCCTTGTATATGGCATGGAAGCAGTCCTACCTATAGAGGTTGAGATTCCATCAATGAGAGTTTTGATGGAGGCAAAATTAACAGAAGCCGAGTGGTGTCAAAGCAGATTCGATGAATTGAACTTAATCGAAGAAAAGCGCATGACAGCTTTATGCCACGGACAGCTATATCAACAAAGAATGAAGAAAGCTTTCGACAAAAAGGTTCGACCTCGCACAATCAAAGAAGGCGACCTTGTACTCAAAAAGATTCAATCTTTTCTCACAGATTCGAGAGGAAAATGGACTCCCAATTATGACGGCCCCTACGTGGTCAAGAGAGCTTTCTCAGGAGGAGCCTTAATACTCACGACTATGGATGGAGAAGAATTCACCCGTCCTGTGAACGTCGACGCAGTCAAGAAATACTTCGCCTAAATAAACAAAAGAACAGCTCGCTAAGTTGAAAACTCGCAAAGAGCGGCTTAGGCAAAAAAGAGCGTCTCGGTGAATCGAAAACCCGAAAGGGCGATTCAGGCAAAAGTTAGAGACATAAAAAATAAATAATCAATCCCGGTAAACTTAAAACCCGAAAGGGGTAGTTTACGCAAAAGTTAGGGATATATGGCAAGTAACTGTGTTCAGGACAAACTTGATCATTCAAAATCCATAGCGGAGTGTTCATCAGCAGTAGGTCATCTTCTACAAAGCACGAATACAGCGCAACTCGGAGTGGAAGGGAGAGATAACGGTCGTCACGTTTCATCGTAGCCCTTTTTCCCGAAAATTACCAATTTCCAACTTTGTAAATACTCCATGGAATCAAGCATTTGGCTGATTACCATTCCATATATAATAATTTGAGCCTTGTGCTTTTCCTTTGCAATCTAGTCTTATTCAGTCTCTTGAAATGCATTTTAAATTTAAACAGTCACTTTCTTGAAACAAATGTTTTCATAAAATAAAAATGAATTTACTTGCAAAAATAAAGGTGAAATTTCTTTCTGAGGTTTACAAACAGTAGGAAGAATGCAAACAGTTGCTCCAAGAACGGTTGAGACTCCGGGAACCAAGATTTCCCCATGAGGTCGCTTTGCGAACATCTCCCGATGACGGATCTTCACTTCAATTCATATCATTTACTTCGGACAGCGGACAACTGGTAGCCAGATGTTCCAAACAGAGTTCGAACTACAAGAAGAGGACATCTTCTGATCAACAAGAATTCAAGTCGTATCATTAGGATTTTACATCCGCGACAATTCTATTCACATTCACTTTACATTTTATAATTGTCATAATATTCATGCATACATTACATCACAACTGCATAGTCAAATTAGGCTTTTAATCATGAGAATGCCCGAGTCATGAGGGCATGAACTCAAGTTTCCCCTGCAAGTCCTGGAGAAACTTTTTCCTTCAAGACAACGATCCATGTAGAGAGATTTCCCCAAGCAAGTCAATAGATGGTAGTCTCCCTCAAAGAGATAGTTTGTTCACT
This sequence comes from Vicia villosa, assembly GCF_029867415.1. Classification (NCBI taxonomy): domain Eukaryota; kingdom Viridiplantae; phylum Streptophyta; class Magnoliopsida; order Fabales; family Fabaceae; genus Vicia; species Vicia villosa. The sequence goes on from NC_081181.1 coordinate 30,832,035, forward strand.
TTTGGAATCCCTCAACTGAGAATCTCCTGCAGAGCAACGCTCGACAATCTTCATCAGATAAGATAGTCTGCTTCGCATTTTGGACTTCCCCAAAAGTTTGGCATTTCCCCAACAAGGTCGAGAGGTGCCACTTCTTGTCAAAGAATAATCCAGAATCTCCCAGCAGATCGACAAATGATTCCCCAACAGAATCAGTGAATGGTAGTCTTCATCCAGAAGATAGTTCATGATCCCCAGCGGAGTCAACAAATGGTAGTCTTTCCCCAAGGAAAGACAGTTTGTCTGTTAAATACTCAAGAGATCGACAAATGGTAGTTTCTTCAAACAGTTTGTCTGTTTCAGGGATGTTTAGTTCCCCACAGAGTCAATAAATGGTAGTTTTCCCCTTAAGAAAACAGTTTGTTGATTCCCCAGGCACCAATCGACGAATGGCAGTTTTCACCCCGAAAACAGTTCGTCCGCCTTCAAACAAAGTCATTAGCCCCTCAAAAAGCATGGGCCCATATGACAATCTTTCAAAGATGCCAGGTCAAAAGGGAAGATGGCGAAGTTTCTTTATTTACCGTCAAATGGTATCTCATCTCCAAGTGCTGATGAGAAGTTTGATGAGGAAACAAATCTTTGAAGTTTCTTTATTTACCATCAAATGGTATCTCATCTCCAAGTGCTGATGAGAAGTTTGATGAGGAAACAAACCCTCAAAGTTTCTTTATTTACCGTCAAATGGTATCTTACCTCCAAGTGCTGGTAAGAAGTTTGACGAGGAAACAAACCTTTGGAAATTTTCTCTTTATCTGAGATATTGTCCAAACGCAACTAAGACCAGTTCCGAGATTTGGACATCCGGAACAAGAGGAGGTTGTTTACCTTTTTCTAAGTATCAACACTTAGTTAAAGAAGATGGATTGCGCATCCTATATTGCCATCCATTCACCAGAATCCACATCAAGTATTTCTGCAGGAGTTTGTCTCCTCATCCCCCGCCAAGTGCGACAACAGGATCAAATCATGCAAAGATTTTATCAATTACAACATCTCAGGAGCGCCCAAAATTCGGGCATTCTTTGATATTTAAGTCTCTTTTACGCAGGAGAGATCGAGATCTCAATCTCTCTCCCTCCAGATAAAAGAAACTTAAATAGGGGCATCTGTCATACCCTAATTTTTGACCCCCCTGAGATGACATATCTTCAGGATTTTTCATCAGGTCAAGACAAGTACCCAGAGCAGTCATTTCTCCATCTGGTACCTAATCGAGGATGCTCAAAGACAAGAAAGCTCAGGCAAAGGATCAATCAATACAAAGACTAGTCTCTAATACAATCATGGGGCTCAAAAACTTCACTTTTCTCATCTATGATTGATTAGACATCCAGTCATATGAGTACAGGTTTACTCAGGTCACCAGACTAGGGTTTTGAGCCTATCAAGGACTGAAATCAGGGATCACATTTGGGAAACCCTAAAAAAACCTCAGAGGATCATTCAAAGACATCAATCATCTTCAAATAACTCATATTACAAGATCTACTGGACATCACACTTCAATTCAAAGTCTACAGTCATTATTTTCACATGGTCGACAAATTAGGGTTTTGACCTAATTCACCAAGATAGTTGACTTCTGATCAGGGCATGAATCCAAAACTCAAGACATGATTCAAGGATCTCTACTACCTCCATATAATCCATTTATATCATCCATTTGGGGAGAAGATCTTATTTCTACACAAAAGCCCAAAAATTCACTTTGTCAGGAAAAAGTCAACTGTGAAGGATCATCATTGATTTTTAAGGTTTTTGGTCAAAAAATGACTTTCAAAGATCAATATCATCAATATATGGATGTCAAAGTCATTTGGCCAAAGAAATTCAAAGAAATTCATCAAGGAGCGAAAAGTCGGGAATTAGGGTTTTTGAGGGCATGGTGAGATCTCAAAATTTCACCTACACAACTCAAAAAACTTCCAACATGAAAGTTGTAGATCTTGCCAAATAAAACAACATCTTACAAGGGAACTTTTTTCAAAAGATCAACCATTTATGAAGTTTTGGAAATTTTGAAGTTTAGGTCATAAACACTTAGAAATTTTTCTAAGTGTTTTAACCTAGTTTTCTTCCAACTTTGGCCTCATTTTTCACAAATTTCCCAAAGGATTCTGAAGAAGACATAAACTAATGATTTAAAGTAGATGTTTAGGGCTTTCCAAATTGTGTTCAACCTTCTCAAAATTCAATTTGAGCTAAGAGTTATGCTTGTTCAAAGTTGGCCTCATGAAGTGAAATTATAGGTCATGCATCATTTTGGAACTTTGAAGTTTTGTGCACATGACCTCAAATACAGATGCTACATGACCCATAATACATCTGCAAACATGCCATGCATTCATTTTCACCATGCCATGATAATTGAAGAAGATTCCTAAAACAAGAACATGTGATTATGTAATGATTACATTTGAGAATTTATGGCAAATTGATGAATCACCCAAGGAATCTTCTCATCAACCAATTAGAGCTCACTTTGCATCTGAATTGTCCCCTAAGATCAGATAGAATCAATGGATAGGGGAGGTGGCTCGAAAATGCAATGATCACACTTGGATATTCTTTGAAATTTCTTCATGGCTAAGAAACCAAACTTGCTTCACTAAGCAAGCTCACTCTCTCACTCAGTACTGAGACATTTGCCTATAAATAGGAGAGCACAATTCAGTAGAAAAACACACCAAAGCAACCATATTACTTGCTTTCTCTTTCTCTTCTCTTGTTCATTGTTTTTCAAAGTTCTTTGGCAAGAAGAATCGATTTCTTCAAACCAGAGCTTATCTTTGGGAAGTGAGCATTCTAACATCTCAAGGGAGGTCATTTGAGGTGATCCAAGCACCTGGATCACTTCTGTAGGTGGAGGAACACCATTGTTGCTCTCACTTTGGAGCATCTGCAGTTGGAGGTCCATGGAGTGATTCAGAAGGTTTCAAGGCAAGCCAATCATCCAGACACACTCCTCAGGTCATAGTGAAGCTAACCAGATGGCTGCAGCTCATCTGTAACTCGAGAATCAATACCCTCCATGTTCACTTGAAGCTGAAATCGAGGGAGGTCCATAGAACAATTCAGGAGGTTTGAGGTCATTACAAGCATTCAGTTAGCATCACTGAGCCACAAGGAAGCTTTTGGGATCGTTCATACAAGCCCAGTTGCTCTCTATCATCCTCACGATCTCCATTTTCAGAGGTAAGTTTCTGAACTCTCTCTCTTTAATTTAAGTACTCTTTGTGAAATAGCTCGATTCTATCTTGTTCAGCATCATCAGAGGATTGAAAACCCTCTATCATCATCCATTTATCTTTCAGTATAGTCATTTAATTTAATTTTGAAATTTTAGGGTTCTTCACGATTTCTGGTAAATTAATTAGATGTAGTTAATGATAGTTCATGTTAGTTACATATTTAGAATCGTGAGTGAATTTAGAGCAAGTTTCATGTTTACATCGTTGCAAATGGTTGAGAAACGAGTAAGTTCAGAAATTCAAAAATGGAGAGCTTGAGGTTGAAGATGAAGATGGTGGTGGCGCGCAAATTTGAATTCTCAGGGGAGAGTTTATTTTATTTTGAATGGTGTGCGTTTTATTAACGACTGAATAACTTGCCCTAGTGGCCACACATGCGCTCTTAGTCTCCTCATGCCAAAGGTCTGGGGTTCGAATCCCCCTCGCCCCAGACTTTTTGGTTCTTTTATTTTTCAAAGATTTACAACTTGTTTTGAAACATAACCAAATGAAGGCAAGTCACTAACACTGAGCGCGCGTTGGCTCAGTGGTGTTGTTTTGGGCTGGTAACCTCAAGGGCGTGGGTTCAAACCCTCCAAGGGCCAAAACTTATTTTTTTTAACACTAATTTCTTTCATTTCTCTTCACAACTTCACATATTTATTTAACCTATCAAAATAAATCATTTTCACTTCATTTTTCATACACCTATTATTTAATATATCTATTTTGTGAATAGTCAAAAAAATCATAAAAATATTATTTATTGCTTGAGTTTTTAATTAGGTTTAAAATAGTATGTTTTAAGTGTTTTCTTAAATACTTTAAATATATATATTATCACTTTATTTTAACCTAATCACTTTGTAAATAAGTTTATGATAAAACCCTAATTATTTAGGTCTTAATTAAGTAAAAATCTTTATTTTTACTTTAATTAAGTTGACTTTTGTCAATTTTCAAAGCTGTTATCAATCTCCGATTAAACGGATGATTAAGGTTTTCAAACAACAAAACCTTATATCATTTCAAATCATTTTCAACTGCTTTTATCACCAGTACTGCAAAGTACTGGGCCTCTAATAGAGTGTAAGTCCCAAAAACCTTCTCTTCTTAGCTTGTTTTAAAAACTGTATTTTCAAAATCTTCTTTCTGTTTTCAAAACATTCCTCTGGTATTTGAAGGGCATTATTCCCGGTGAAACTCTTCAGATACCTATGTGACCTTTGTCCATCTTCACTTCTTCTGTTTTAAAAAACCATTAACTGTTTATCATATATATATTCAACTGTTATCAACAAAACAACAAAATACTGTTGAGGCTCTGTACATACTTCTTCAATGGCCTCCACTCCATCCAGGTTAGGCTTTACAAGCTTTCAATTTACAGTCTTTGTTTAAATTACTGTCAAATATAAACTGTGCATATATTAGTTTAGAACTACGTTTGAGTATAAACCTTAGGACAGCTAAACTATATATATATATTAGGAATATGACCTAGGATTGAGAATGTCTTCCCGGTGAAGGCTCTTTCCTAATTAGAGATCTGTAGTTCAAACCCCCAAGATGAATTATTCCCGGTGAAACATCTTGGCAAAAACCTTAGAATCCAAATAATAGGACACATCCACCCAAAGAGGAATTATTCCCGGTGAAACCTCTTACCCATTTGCTTAGAGCCAAAATAAGTTCAAAACTACATAGCTTTCTCTTGTGCTATAACAAGGACCCTCGATTAGCCTCCTCTTGGGCTTTGTACAAGGACCCACAGGCTTCTTAAAAGCATTTCCAGCTTCCTCTTGAGCTTGTATACAAGGACCCATCAGGTTTCTTATAAACATAGGAACAGGTCTTTAGTCACCTTTTAGCCTACCCTGGTGAGTTTCTTCCAATTTAAACCAGACTTTAAACAAGCTAAGTTTGTCTCAATTTTGCATTGAGTACACTTTTTGGAATGAGAGACATGGACAGTCTCTGTCACCCTTATCTTCATCAATCTTCCTTAGCAGAGTCTAGGATCCATGTTTGGTCATCCTCAGCATTGAGTCAGCCTTCATCTTGGGCTTTAAACAAGAAGTCTCCATTAGATAATCTTTCTGCCATTCATTTCAATAAAACCCCTGGAAAGGGTTAGCCTCCAACATCTGTCTAAAATGTCAAAATCCCTGGAAAGGGTTAGCCTCCAAAATTAACTAATAAATAATTTCATTCTCTTAGGAGATAATTTCCCCAAAAGAGTCAAAACCCCTGGAAAGGGTCAGCCTCCAAAAAAAAAACATGATAAAAGTCAGTCTTTTAACAGACAAATTCACCAGCTGAGTCAAATCCCTGGAAAGGGTTAGCTTCCAAAGAAAAACAGTCTTTTAATAAATAAAACCTCCTCAGTAGAGTCAAAACCAACAAAAACAGTTAGCCTCAACCTTGGGCTTCATACAAGGCACCCAAACAATAAAACTCCCCTGTCAAGAGTCAGCCTCAACGTTGGGCATTGTACAAGGCAGATAATAGAGTCTCCCCAGTGAGTCCTTCATCACTCAGTAGCCACAACCTTGGGCTTTGTACAAGGCAGATAAACCATATCTTTCATGTGTCAAAGATTCCTAACACTTAGGATCTTTCCCCATATAGTCATCCATACTTAATTCATTTAAGAGTCCGCCACAACCTTGGGCTTTGTACAAGGCAGAAAATAATGTTTTCCCCTAGCTAGAGTTAGCCACAACCTTGGGCTTTGTACAAGGCACACAAATAGAGTCTCCCTAAGTAGAGTCAGCCTCAATTCTGGGCTTTGTACAGAACACAAACATACCCTGTAATTAATTCCCAGTGGAGTCATCTCCCAGAGTCAATAATATTAATTAATCAATCAAAAAGCCTCAAGCTTGGGCCTCATACAAGCCAGCTAAAAGTCAAATCTTTTATACAGTAGATAGACATAGCTTATCTCCATAGAGAGATATTTTTACTACTCTACCACATTCAAACAAACAAACATTTCATTTCAATTTTAATCAAGTCTCCCATTTAGGATTTTGAAAGGCATGAGCTGGCAGTAAAACCCAGACATGTGGTAACTTTCCCTAATTTGGATGAGCATCTTTCTTTCATTTAAGAGGCATTTGACTGGTATACTTGCACATACACAAGTAAGGTCCCCCTCTTGAATGAAATGAATTCAGTTATTCCGTCACTCCTTTAAATGTTTGTGGTAGAATAGTACAAATACCTCTCTGTAGAGATAATTTCATGTCTCTTTACTGTAAGCAGAGATTTAATTCCAAGCTTCAACCTTGAGCTTCAAGCAAGGCACCAAAAATAATTAATTTCCCTAGTTAGTTCCCCGAACTACATTAAGCTCTGACTTCCACTAGGGATATGTAGGCATGAGGTTCACAAGGAATCTCAGCGAGCTAATAAAATACCAAAAATAGTCAGTTTGTCTGTCTGTCTGTCTTTTAAAATCAATTCAATTCTCTCTCCTAATACAAAGGAGAAACTTCCCCAATCATTAGCAATAAACACAAACACAAATGACACAGAGAAGGTTCCTGTAGAGTACTACAGATATGTAGGGTGTTTAAACACTTCCCTATGTATAACCGACCTCCCGGACTCCAGAATTTCTAGTCTAGGTGTAAATCCCCACACTTAGCAAACTCCTAGGGTTTAGTTGAGATCTTTTTTTCCCTTTCCTACTCGTAGGACAAATAAGAAAGTTCGTGTGATATCGTAGGAAGAACTGAAATAAAATTCATCCCACCACGGGCGCATTCTCCTTCCAAATTTCGCGTGAAGGGTTTAGCGTGCCGTCCTCCCAAGTGAAACGGGGAGGTAAAGAAAACGACCACCACACCACTCCCTAGCCATCGGTTTTGCTTGATCTTAGGGGACAAATTTGATGCAGAAATGAGCTCTAATTGGTTGAGAGAAGATTCCTTTGATGAATCACCACTTGGCCATAAATTCTCAAAATGCAATCATTACATAATCACATGTTTTGGTTTTGGAATATTCCCTTCAAATATTTGTGTAATGATGCAAACGATTCTCTCCTATCCTTGCAATGTTTCTGAAGTTTAGAGGCACCAATTAGTGCAAGCACTTGCATAAAATTGCAAATTTCAAACTTAGGCATGACCTATAATTTCACTTCAAATGCCTAACTTTGATCAATCATATCTCTTAGCTCAATATGAATTTGGAGAAGGTTGACCACAATTTGGAAAGCCCTTAACATGTACTTCCATTAATTAGTTTGGAGTTTCTTCAAAATCATTTGGGAAAATTGTGTAAAATGGGCCCAAAGTTTGAAGAAAACTAGGTTAAAAACACATGGAATTTTTCTGTCTTTATAACCTATAACTTCCAAGGCTCATATCTCTTAAATGGTTGATCTCTTGAAAAAAGTTCCTATGTGAGAAGTTGTTTAATTTGGTGAGATCTACAACTTTCATGTTGGAAGTTTTTTGAGTTGTGTAGGTGGAATTTTGAGATCCATGAACTAGGTCAAAATGCACTAGTTTGACTTTTTGTTGACTTTTTGATTCTTGATGAATTTTCTTTATTTTCTTTGGTCAAATTACTTCAATAATCATATGTTGATGATATTGATCCTTAAAAGTCATGATTTGACCTAAAATCCTAAAAGTCAAAGATAATCTTGTACATTTGACTTTTTTCAAATGTAGTGAAATCTTGGACTTTTGTGATGAATCAAACTCTCCTCCTCAAATGAGTGATGTGAATGGATTATATTGAGGTAATAGAAGTTCTTGAGCCATGTTTTGAGTTGTGGACCCATGTCCTGATTAAAAGTCAACTGTCCAGGTGAATTAGGTCTGAAACCCTAATTGTCGACCAGATGAAATTGATGACTGTAGATCTTGAATTGAAGTACAATGCTTAGTGGATATTGTTATATGGATCATTTGAAGATGATTGAATCCTTTGAGTGATGCCCTGGGGCCCTTTTTTAGGGTTTTCCCAAATATGGTCCCTGATTTTAGTCCTTGAGGGGCTCAAAACCCTAGTTTGGTGTTCTGAGTAAAACCTGAGCCCTGATGACTGATGTCTAATCATCATAGGTGAATAAATGAATCATTTGAGTCCTATGATTGTATTAGAGATTTATTTTTATATTGATTGGTCCTTTGCCTGAACTCTCTTGTCTTTGAGCACCCTCGATTGAGTACCAGATGAACAAGTGACTGCTCTGGGTACCTGTCTTGAAAATTCTGGAGATGTGACATCTCAGGGGGGGTCAAAATTAGGGTATGACAGGATCGACCAGCGAAGCCGGAGAGGAATACTTAACTAGAAGAGGCACATAGGGATTCTACTGATCTACCTCTAGAAGAGGAGACTGAGCACCAGCCGGGGAAGTAGAGGAAGCCCCAGATCCTTGTGAAGTCAAGACTCTCCGTCTATTTTGTTTTGATGAAGAATAAGTAATAATCAAATCATCATAGAAAAAGTATGGAAAAAGCCTCAAGTGCATTTAATCAAATCAAGTACTCAAGATTCATCATGTGTAAAAGCTTGCATCAAAGAATTCAAGAATTATATTTTGAAGATTAGCATTGATCTTGATTTATTGAGGTATAAGCATGCAATTCATATTGATAAATCAGTGCTCAATATTTTCTATAATTCACTCGCATGCATAAGTCATTTATGTTAAAATTCTCAAATTATCATGTATAAAAATATTTGACTCAAATGCAAAAAATGTTTTTTATCATGTATTATAAAATTTATTTCTCATATTTGAACCATTTTAAAATGCTTATTTTTTTATCATGTATTGTAAAATTTATTTCTCATATTTGAACCATTTTAAATCACTTTCAAATATTTTTTTATTTTTTTATGTTTGAACCATGTTAAATCACTTTCAAATATAATCTATTAACGTGGATAAATCAATAGATGTTGCATTAGGTTGGTTCAAATAATTAGACAAATTATCGTGCATAAAAATCTTTTGATTCAAATGCATAAAAAACTTTTTTTTTAAATGCTGCCAACACTTGTTAAGTCAGGTCTGGTTAACCAACTTAACAAAACCTGATGCTGTTTGAAATTTGAATAATTATTTGAACTTCAAAATTGTTGCGAACTTGTTAAGTCGGGTATCCGTTTGAACAGACTTAAAAAGTCCTGCACGTTTTTTTTAAAAAAAACAGCAACTTTTTAAAACATTTTCATGCACTCTTCATGAAACCCTTTCATTTTAAATTGACATTTTTTCATGATATTTTTTCATGACTTCACCATGATTCATAAAGGTGTTATGCTCATATAAATACATGAAATTTCAAATTACAAACCACCTCTTCAATAACAATTTAACATCATTATTATCAATTAAATTTCAAAATAAGTGTTTGTGTTCTTGAACTTTCACAAAGAATTTTTTCTACGTGCATTTCCATATTAGTCTAGAAAAATTCATATAATATTTACAAACACTTGAGCAATATATTCTTGTTAGACGCTGGCCTAAAGATCTAGAGGGGGGGGTGAATAGATCTCACTAAGTTTTTAAGGATTTTTCTACTGACTCGAGCGAAAGCGGTTCTGAATCGACTTGCGTCTATTCTGGACCGCTATTGCAAAGGTCGTATGTGTTTCAAAACCAAAGAGTAAGTGGAATTGATGGTGAAGTAATATGATAGCTAAACAATACGTTTTACAACTGAAAACCAATTAACTTCTAGATTGACAATTTTGATTTGCAATGCAGTAAGATTGGATTAAGCAAAAACACAAACACTTGGTGATACGTTCAAATTGATAGTGATTCAAGTTGTGGTGAATTGTGATGTTTGTGCAGAACTTTAATTCACAATTTTAACACTTGAATCGTTAATCAATTTTGCCCTTATGACCAATTATGAACAGAAAGTAAAAGAGAAAGTAAAAGCGACAAGAACACGATATTTGTTTAGGCAGTTCGTCGATCGTCCTCGCTACGACTACGTCTGCCCCCAATTCCAAATTGAAATTGGGTAATCTTTCATTAATGTTGAAAGTAGTATATACAAAGAAGATAACAAAGCGATAAACGATAAACCAATTTATGTCGATCCTTTGAATCTTCTTCCCCCTTAATCTTGAGCCAGATCAAGGTTATCCAAGAGCTTCACTTTGATTCCCTTCTGCAGTGTCTTGATTCCTTGAACTCCCCGTTCCTCAATCGTTACACTCAGCCGAATCCTCAATGAACGCCTCTTGATAAAAACCCCCAAGAACCACCCGTCGTGGAGGACAAAACCCGCAGATTTTATTCACCAACAAACCCCACAAACCTTCACCCACTAGGAATCTTCAATTCCGTTCCATGGACGTTATCGAACTCATCACTAACCCGCAACGCAAGAATGATTATGTGTAATTGTGTTGGAGATGATGAAGAACGAAGATGAGAAGCGTTTGTGTATCTTTCAGTCGTTGGTGTTACTTGAATAATTACCCTTGTACAATATATATGATTGCATAACAGTTAGAACCAAGAAAAACTGATTTTTGAACTTTCTTGATCAGTTAGGTCGACCACTTGTAGTGCTTAGGTCGACCTAACAGAGCTTGCAGAATTTTGCTCCCAGTTAGGTCGACCTGTTGAAGGAGTAGGTCGACCAGAATCTTCTTCTGATGCATTCTGGGGACATTTTCACAGATTAGGTCGACCTAGTTGATGTGTAGGTCGACCTAACAGGCTGGTATGTAGAATTCATCAATTTAGGTCGACCTAAATGATGTGTGAGTCGACCTAGCAGGGACATATGAGTTTTTCTCCATTTTAGGTCGACCTGGGTTGATGGTAGGTCGACCTAACTGCTGTTTTTCTGCATTCTTCTTGTTTTGCTTGTGTTGAGGCAACCTATAAACATATAAACATAATGGGTTGACCTATGAGTGATCAATGCTTGCTGTTTTCTGCTTCCGTCTTGTTGTTTGAATGCTTATTTGAGTTTGCCATGAATCAAAAACATCTTTGAGTGTAATCTTGTATTCACATACTCCCCCTTTTTGATGATGGCAAACCATTCGACTAAGCTTTGGTAGTAAATGATAAAGACTCAGCAGAGCTCCCCCGTACATCCAGCATCTATCTCTCAACAGGGCAGTCTCTCAACAAAGCTCCCCCGTACATCCAGCATCTATCTCCCCCTTTGTCAACATCAAAAAGAGAAAACAGGAGAATAGAAGAGTAACATGTATAGTATAGTAGGTAAAAGGTAGTTAATGGTAGAATGAGACACATATGTGAGCAGGAGCAGTTTTTATGCTTGAGGTCACTATAAGCATGTTAATTGATAGCATATTATAGTATCAATAATATTTTTGGAAGTGAACAACAATTACGTTACCGCTTTTTCAATATGACGCCTGGCTTGATGATGAACTACCTTTATGCTAAAAAATTGTTAGCAAGACAAATAGATATATACATAAAGTAAAGAAATAATATTAAGAGAAAACAAACGTAATTAGCCCAAATTAGAGATATCGAGTATCCCTAATTCCCTACGAATGTTGAAATATTGCTCCGTTGCTAGCGGTTTGGTGAAGATGTCAGCTAGTTGCTTCTTGCTTTCTACATGTTCAAAAGTAACGTCTCCTTTCTCTACATGATCTCGTAGGAAGTGATGCCTTATTTCAATATGTTTGGTACGTGAGTGTAAGACAGGATTTTTACTCAAGTTTATGGCGCTTGTGTTGTCGCACATGATAGGTATGTGATCAAGCTTAATACCAAAGTCAAGAAGTTGTTGCTTGAGCCATAATATTTGTGCACAGCAGCTTCCAGCAGCTACATATTCTGCCTCAGCAGTGGATAATGCAACCGATACTTGTTTCTTACTATGCCAACTTATTAATGAGTTTGAGAATAGATGACACGTTCCACTAGTGCTTTTTCTATCGGATTTGCAGTCAGCAAAATCTGAATCGGAGAATCCTACCAAATGACACTCATTTCCTTTTGGATACCATAGACCATATGTAGTAGTTCCACGTAAGTATCGCAGAATTCTTTTGACAGCTTTCAAGTGAGATTCTTTTGGACAAGATTGATATCTTGCACACATACACACACTAAACATAATGTCTGGCCTTGAGGCAGTAAGATATAATAGTGAACCTATCATACCTCGGTATAATTTCACGTCAACCTCTTTACCTTTCTCATCTTTGTCTAGATTTGTATTTGTTGCCATAGGTGTGTCAATTTCCTTTGCTTCACTCATTCCAAATCTTTTGAGCAGCTCCGTACAATATTTAGTTTGATTCACAAACGTTCCATGACTGAGTTGCTTGATTTGTAGACCAAGGAAGAAATTTAGCTCACCCATGAGACTCATCTCAAATTCACTCTGCATAAGCTTAGAAAAGTCTCTAGAGTACCCTTGACTAAGGAGAAAATTGCTCAAACGTTCGTACCAAGCCCGAGGGGCTTGTTTAAGACCGTATAGAGCACGTTTCAGCTTATAAACATGAGTTGGATACATGTAATTCTCAAAGCCGGGTGGCTGAGCAACATAGACTTCTTCATTTATATAGCCATTTAGAAAGGCACTCTTAACATCCATTTGGAAGAGTTTGAAGTCTTTAGAACAAGCATAAGCAAGTAAGAGGCGAATAGCTTCGAGACGTGCTACAGGAGCGTATGTCTCTTCATAATCAATACCTTCCTCTTGATTGTAACCTTGGGCAACTAATCTAGCTTTGTTTCTAGTAATAACACCGTTTTCATCAAGTTTGTTACGAAAAACCCATCTAGTGCCTATTACTTGATGATCTCCCGGATGAGGGACATAGTCCCAAACAATATTCTGCTAAGAATAAGTTTAAAAACTCTTTGCAATGCAACTTGCCAATTTGCACATCAAGTACTGCGTCCTAAGTGTTTTTCGGAATATCTGTATTTGTGATGTATCTCATACATTTGTGATGGATAGAACACCTACATTTCCTTTGCCGAGTATGATTCTTCAAACTGTCTTCATAGATGACGTACCAAAATTGGTATGTCTACCTATATGTGTCTTGAGCACCAGCTGTCAAGGAACTACCACCGTTCGGCGATGTCAAGACACTTTTCCTGCGAGATTAAATTAGAGTGGAAGGTCCCCAATCTTCATTGGGTCCTGGATGGTGAGTACACAATTTGTTGCACTTAGGCAACCATTGAAATACTCCTTTAGGAACTAAAATTCTCCTAAATTTGCATTTTTCAATGGTATGTCCCTTTTTGCAACAATAATGACAGGTAATATGATGAGAATATGGAGTTTTGCTAGTTGATACTTTTGGTACAAAAGTGTATTTACTATATAAAGGAGTATACGATCTTTTGAACTTGTTTGGATCAACCGCAAAAGTCACTTTTGGTTGTAGAGCCTTGTCTAACTTGGCTTTTAGATCTCTCACTTCTTTTTGCCAAATGTGACATGTCTCACAACCAAACCATGATGTAGGATCTATTTCAACTTTGTCCTTTTGAATGTCTAGCATAGATTGTTTTAAAGCTTCCATATCCTTTTCGGTTTTCTCAACTTTTGATTCAAGATATGAAAATATTTTCTTATTTGAGGCCAAAAGTTTGAAAGCTTTAATTGCATCTCTATGTAATTCTTCAAAAGCAAGTTTTAGTTGAGAATGAGATACCTTATCTACGAGTTCAGGTTTAAGATGACTTACAGCTTTCTTTTTCTTGTTTTGATGAGCCATGAAACATAGGTTTGCTGATTCTTCTTCATCGCTTGATGAGCTTTCACTAGATGAATCACTTTCCCATGTTATGTAAGCTCTTTTAGATTTGTTATGACCTTTGCTTTGGTTCTTCTCCTTTTCTTTCTTAAGGTATGGACAATCCGGTTTGTAGTGACCGGCTTTCCCACAATTGAAGCAAAGACCTTTGATCTTTCCTTTGTTGTCGTCATCTTGTTTGAACATGTTTGATTGCTTTCTATAGTTGATCAATCCTTTGTCGGAATGTTTTGCTCCATTTTTCTTTAGATATTTGTTGTATCTTCGCACAAACAGTCCCATTTCCTCATCATCGGAGTCTTCGTCATCACTTGTGTCACTATCCTTTGGCTCTCGTTTTGAGGTCTTGGAGCTCGAAGCTTTTAGAGCTATTGACTTCTTCTCTACCTCTTTCTCCATGTTCTTTTCTTTCTTTGTCCTCTTCTCATGCATGTCAAGGCATTTAAGATGCTGTTCATGTTCCTCTAGTTTACCAAAGAGAGTGGTAATGTCTAAAGTGTTGAGATCATTTGCTTCCTTAATTGCTGTAACTTTGGGCTGCCATTCCCTGTTCAAACACCTTAAGATTTTGTTAGTAGCAACTGCATTGGAAACAGGTCTATCAAGAGAATTTAATCGATTTTTCAGGTGAACGAATCTTTTCTGCATGCTTTCGATGGTTTCACCATCTTCCATGTGGAAAAGTTCGAACTCTTGAGTTAACGTATTGATCCTAGCTAGTTTGACATCATCCGTTCCCTCGTGGGCAACTTGCAATGTGTCCCACATAGCTTTAGCTGATCTACAATGGGAAACGCGATAGTATTCATCAACTCCTAGAGCTGAGATTAGAATGTTTCTCGCTTTCCAATCGTATGCATATTTCTTTTCATCTTCAGCATTCCAAGTATCTTCTGGTTTTGGAACAACTGCACCAGCTGCATTTGTCATAGTGATCTGAAATGGACCATTGACAATAGTTGTCCAGATGTTCCTATCAATTGCATTGATATGGACACACATACAATCCTTCCAATAGCCGTAGTTTTCTCCGTTGAAAACTGGAGCTCTATTATGAGCCCCTTTAGGTCCAGAAGCCATCTTTCCAATAAGTTTTCACGTAGCACGGAATAAACCAGAGCTCTTGATGCCACTTGTTAGACGCTGGCCTAAAGATCTAGAGGGGGGGTGAATAGATCTCACTAAGTTTTTAAGGATTTTTCTACTGACTCGAGCGAAAGCGGTTCTGAATCGACTTGCGTCTATTCTGGATCGCTATTGCAAAGGTCGTATGTGTTTCAAAACCAAAGAGTAAGTGGAATTGATGGTGAAGTAATATGATAGCTAAACAATACGTTTTACAACTGAAAACCAATTAACTTCTAGATTGACAATTTTGATTTGCAATGCAGTAAGATTGGATTAAGCAAAAACACAAACACTTGGTGATACGTTCAAATTGATAGTGATTCAAGTTGTGGTGAATTGTGATGTTTGTGCAGAACTTTAATTCACAATTTTAACACTTGAATCGTTAATCAATTTTGCCCTTATGACCAATTATGAACAGAAAGTAAAAGAGAAAGTAAAAGCGACAAGAACACGATATTTGTTTAGGCAGTTCGTCGATCGTCCTCGCTACGACTACGTCTGCCCCCAATTCCAAATTGAAATTGGGTAATCTTTCATTAATGTTGAAAGTAGTATATACAAAGAAGATAACAAAGCGATAAACGATAAACCAATTTATGTCGATCCTTTGAATCTTCTTCCCCCTTAATCTTGAGCCAGATCAAGGTTATCCAAGAGCTTCACTTTGATTCCCTTCTGCAGTGTCTTGATTCCTTGAACTCCCCGTTCCTCAATCGTTACACTCAGCCGAATCCTCAATGAACGCCTCTTGATAAAAACCCCCAAGAACCACCCGTCGTGGAGGACAAAACCCGCAGATTTTATTCACCAACAAACCCCACAAACCTTCACCCACTAGGAATCTTCAATTCCGTTCCATGGACGTTATCGAACTCATCACTAACCCGCAACGCAAGAATGATTATGTGTAATTGTGTTGGAGATGATGAAGAACGAAGATGAGAAGCGTTTGTGTATCTTTCAGTCGTTGGTGTTACTTGAATAATTACCCTTGTACAATATATATGATTGCATAACAGTTAGAACCAAGAAAAACTGATTTTTGAACTTTCTTGATCAGTTAGGTCGACCACTTGTAGTGCTTAGGTCGACCTAACAGAGCTTGCAGAATTTTGCTCCCAGTTAGGTCGACCTGTTGAAGGAGTAGGTCGACCAGAATCTTCTTCTGATGCATTCTGGGGACATTTTCACAGATTAGGTCGACCTAGTTGATGTGTAGGTCGACCTAACAGGCTGGTATGTAGAATTCATCAATTTAGGTCGACCTAAATGATGTGTGAGTCGACCTAGCAGGGACATATGAGTTTTTCTCCATTTTAGGTCGACCTGGGTTGATGGTAGGTCGACCTAACTGCTGTTTTTCTGCATTCTTCTTGTTTTGCTTGTGTTGAGGCAACCTATAAACATATAAACATAATGGGTTGACCTATGAGTGATCAATGCTTGCTGTTTTCTGCTTCCGTCTTGTTGTTTGAATGCTTATTTGAGTTTGCCATGAATCAAAAACATCTTTGAGTGTAATCTTGTATTCACAATTCTATCATTATAAGTTGCTTGTTTGAAGGGAAAATCAATTATATTGATACATCACTCAAAGTGATAATTATTCTACAAATTTCATACTCTTAAAAATCTTGTTGTATTCATAGCTTATTTTCCAAATTTATTGGAATTAAGATTACTTGGTTTTGTATTCCTTGTTGTACAGGATTGTTGGAAGCAAGAAGTTGAAAGTGAGAGGATTGTTCTCATTTGAACTTGATTATTCCAAGAGGATTGTTCTTGGTGGTTTTGTTGTTAGAAGATTGTAGGAGAAGTCTTGGGGTTTAGACTTGTACAAATATCTAACAATAGTGAAATCTCTTTCGTGTTGAAAGGGGACTGGAGTACTCTCGGATTGTGAGGGAAACCAGGGTATATTGTCGTGTTCTTTACTTTTCTGCATTTATTGCTTTTATCACAAATCATAAACCAGAAAAGAAAAGTAACACATTTCTAAACTCTTATTCCAAACTAGAAAAATAAGAACAACTTGTTTTTAAAACCGGAAAAATTTTCAAAATCCTAATTCACCCCCCTCTTAGGCGCACTCTAAACTTACATTTGGCATCAGAGCAGGTTATTGGTAACTTGTTCCTAAAAGATCCTGATGGCTTCCGCAAATCAAAATCCAGTTTTTAGAGACGGTAGTAGCAACAACAAACCTCCATTATTTTGTGGATAATAATTCGACTTTTGAAAAATTCGGATGAAGGCTCACTTAGAAGCACAAGGAGAAGAAGTATGGGAGGCTGTTCAAGATTGTCCCTTTGCTCCTACAACCGTCGTCGATGGTGTTGAATAGGCAAAACCTAAAATTTCATGGGATGGCAACGATAAGGAAAACGTTCTTGCTGACCAAAAGGCAATCAATCTTCTTCAAGGTGCACTTAGCATGGATGAATTTTTTCGTGTTTCGACATGCACAACGGCAAAAGAAATATGGGATACATTAGTAGAAACTGATGAAGGAACCGTTGAAGTTAAGAGATATCGATTAAATACATTGAGTCAAGAATACGAGTTATTTAGAATGCAACCTAGAGAATCCATTCTCGACTTACAAAAAAGATGTGTTCACTTAGTAAATCATTTAAGTGCACTTGGAAAGAAACTCACTACCAAGGAAAAAAATCTAAAAGTGCTTAGACCCTTAACTAGAGAATGGCAACCGAAAGTAACAGTGATATTCGAGAAGAAGAATCTATCTAGAATGACTTTTGCAACATTGTTCGGTAAACTTTAAGAATATGAAACAGAACTCAGAAGACTTGAAACACATGAAATTCAAGTAAAATATTCAAAAGACATTGCCTTAAAGACAAAATTCAATCATCATGATAGCAATCAAGAGGATGAATCCACTAGTGAAGAAGATAATGAGTTTATCAAAAAGTTTGAAAAATTTATAAGAAAAGAAAGGAAAAGGGAGGTCATTAAAAGGGAAGCACCAACAAGGAAGGTTAAATGCTTTGAATGTGGAGAAAAAGGACATGTCAAAAGTGAATGCCTTACACTTGAAAAGAAGAATAAAAATTTCAAGAGAAATAAGGACAAAAGGCTAAATAAAGCATATGTAGCATGGGAGGATGATAACACGAAAATGCATCGTATATTTAGCTTAATTTACATAGATTATTTTCCTATTTTATTTATGTTGCTTTATGTTGGTATTATGCCGGTATTTTTATTATGTTTCAAGTATTTAACATTTCTAAGCTTGCGTGAGAAAATGAACGAAAAGGAGGTAAAATGAAGAGAAAAAGGATACAAAATATAGAACACAAGAGAAGGGGTGAAAGAATGAAGAGAACTGGAAGAAACAAGGCCCAAAGAACAAAGACCCAAGAAGGGCCCAAGAAGCGCGTTAGCAAGGAGGGTGAAGTCTGTCACCATGCCCCTACCGACCGTCACTCCCTCTTTTCCGCCCATCACTTATTCAATAGTGTGTGACGTTAGTCACACACTAAAGCGCGCTCGTCACACTCCTATTTTCCAGCCTTCCTTATTTCTCTCCGTGAACTAATTCCGATACGGAAGCTACTAAATTTCCTCCTATATTTTCTCAACCTAGTTGAACTCGAGTAATATAAATATTCAGCATTTATCAGAAAAAGCTCTCTCCATCACTGTCAAAATTTACAACATTTTTATTTCCTAGTTTCAGTTCTACTTTTCCCCAACCATTTAGGCAATAGTTTTCTACATCGGAAACCTATTGCCCCCTTAGTTTTTTTCCCAACTTCCAGAATTTTGTTTAGATTTTATCAATCAATTTAATTTCTGCAACCCGTTTCATATTACGGATCAAAGCAAAGCCTATCAGTCTGTGGAGGATTGCTTTTGGTACTAGAAGACTCCCAATTTCAATTTCGTATTTAATTCCATGTTTCTATTTTCAGCATAATTATTGCTTACTATAATCTATTTGAATACATGTTTCTATTTCTGTTAATCTGTTATCTTTATTCTAGTTCGATGTTTAAGATTTTGTCCGGCTAAATTTATTATACTAGTATGTAAGGTCACATAACCTAGGGGGTTTAGTAATACAGTCAGCATATTCGTTATAAAAGTATTTTTTTTGGTTACAATTTCTATTATTAATTATCAACTGTTTTGTCACGAGAGTAAAAAGCGGATAGAAGTTAGACTCAATAAAAACGAGAGTTTGAGGTTTTAACTAGACAGTAATGTTGCACCCAATTTTTGACCACCGATATCTCACCATATATTAAACATTAGGATCATCATTATCACTATAATCATCATGCATTTATCATTTGCTGACCAAAAAAATACAAAAAAATTGTGTTTGTTGCTTGTGTCCCCAAGATAGGAGACTGATCAAGAGAAGACTGAACAAATTAGGGTTTTGAGGCCCACAAAGGAGTTCAACATTCTTCTATGATTCAAAGGAGTTCTCCGATCAAAATCAAAGCCCAAAGATGGTTCAATACAAGATCAATCACCTTCAAGTTCATCAGAAGCTCCAATTAGGGTTTTTTTACCTAATTCCACTAGAGGGTTGACTTTTAATCAGGAGATGGTTCCAAGACTCAAAATATGATTCAAGGGCATCCAAATCAACATTATAGTCCATTCACATAATTCATTTGAAAATGAGAGCTTGATTCATTTGGAAATCACAAGACAGCCATTCATTTGGAAAAAGTCAACTGTACAAGTCAACCTTTGACTTTTGAGGAAAATAGTCAACCATGGACTTTTAAGGGCCCAAATCATCATCATATGGATATTAAATACATTTGATTGAAGAAAATTCAAAGAATTCATCAAGAATCAAAAAGTCAACAAAAGTCAAACTATGGTTTTTTAAGTGCATTTTGACTTAGTTCATGGATCTCAAAATTTCACCTACACAACTCAAAAAACTTCCAACATGAAATTTGTAGATCTCTTCAAATAAAAATCATTTTGTCAGCATCACATTTTGGCAAAAAGTGATTATTTATAAGTGATTTTGAGCATACAAGGTTTAAGTTCGAAAAACATAGAAAATTCTCTAAGTGTTTTACCTAGTTTTTCCTCCACTTTAAGTCCATTTTTCTCCAAGATCCAAAAGGAGTTTGAGGAAACTTTTAACTACTCATTTGAAGTTGTAACAAGGGCTTTCCAAAGAGCTAAGTAGCATGAAAATCCATGGCTCCATCCATGAGATATGATTTTGTCAATATACCACCATGAACACTTGAAGAATAATGAAGAACATGAAGAACAAGTTTGAATTTGTTCAAAATCTGCAAGAATCTTCAAAGTACAGCCCCTCTAACTTGTTTAAGAGGCCATAATCAGAAGATTACACACTCTTTAGGGCTATGATCCAAGTGCTTAAGCCATTAACCATTGAATCATTCCATTTCAAGCATAAAAGGTTACACTTCCATTCTAGTAAAGTGACTTTAATCACCAACAACTCTTGCATTGAGCTCCCAACTTGTTTCTTTTGTCCCAAAAGAAATTTGAATTCAGCAAGCAAGCCTCCAAGATCAAATCAAAACTTTGCAAGCATGCTTAAAGCTTTGTACCTCACCATTGAAACCATAACTTTCACATAACTTCACAACTAAGCAACATGGTACAAGATCATATGTGAGCTTCAAACTTCTGAGTTTTTTTCCCTCCACAAACCCTAAATCTTGCCTATACATAGAGGGAATCACTCCCTTAATCAAACACACCAGAATTCTCCAAGTCCATAGTCACTTGAAATTCTCCATTTTCTCTTCTTTTCACTTTTATAGTGAATTCTTGTTCTACAAGTTATGGGTGTCAAACAAGAGTTTGAACAACTTTTAAACATCAATTAGAAGTTGTCCATACCTCTCTTAGCCTTTCAAACACTTCTAAACCAAAAATCACATTTTCACTCCATTAAAGCTTTCTTTAAGCTCATACATGCCATAATCCAAACCAAACACTTTCAAACCAAACCAATAGTTCTAATAGCTTCTATTTACCATATTGAAGCTATTCAGAACCCCTAAACACAAGCCAAACACCTACAATCCAAAATCACCCTTCAAATTTTCATTTTTAAGAACCTTTGAACCAAAGTTTGGAAATCAAGTTTTACTCGTGCGTTTTAAGGCCTTTTGAGTTTGATAGCTTCTAAACATCATATAGAAGCTATCTAAACTTCTGTTTTGCATCTGGAACATCATTTCCATAGCATACTAACCATAACTTTTTCTCCTCCAAGTGGAAATTGAATTTTGTTTTGCAGGTACAATCAAAGAGTTCTAAGCATTGTAATAGCTTCCCTGAGGTTCATAGAAGCTGTTTAAGTCCTTGAGGCATTTCCAGGTCCACTACATTGCTCTCTAGACCTCCATTTTCAGAGGTATGTGACTTGATTTCGAGCTCCCTTAAAAGGAGCTCAATTTATGTGCTTCTTGTTACCAAAGTGATCTGTTTTACATGTTAATTGATAGCCCTGAGGTTTTGATCATTGATTGTTCATATTAAGAGGTTAATTTTAAATTTCAATTTTAGGGTTCATACTCATTTCTGGAAAATTCGTGTGTTTAAGTGAATTTAAATTTGTGTTAATTATATGGTTAAGTTTGTATGTTCATGCTGATCATGTTGGGGTTTTATTTTGTGAAAATTGGTTGAGATTTGATGAAGTTCAAAAATCACCATTGATGGTGGTGATGTTGTCTTCACGAAGAAGATGAAGATCTTCTGTGTTTTTTTAAATTTGAAAATGGCGCGCAAGTTTTAAGTATAATGAATTGTGTGTATTGCTTTGTGACTACATCGTACACAGCTCACTTGGTTCTCCTCTTGCCTCTAAAACGCGCGCCCTTGACCTCTGTTGCGTGGGTTCAAACCCGACCTTTTGCACTTTTGTGAATTTATTTTGCATTTTCTCATTTAGAACCAAGCTTCACATATAATCAATTGGATTCCCCTTACTTTCAACACACGCGCGCTAGCCTGATGGTGTTTGTTTTGTGTGGTGACCTAGGGTGCGGGGGTTCAAGCCTTAGTTCCCCACATTCCATATTTTTTTATCACTTGTTTTATCAAGCTTTTTATTTATCTTTGAAAAACACCAAAAATAGGTAAATTAACCTTTTTAATCCCTTCTTTTTTGTGTGTTTTATTTACTTTGAGTATTTTCATACCATGTTAAAAAATCACAAAAATATTTATTTTATCATCATTTAAAAATTATTCAAAAAACAAGTCTTTTAATATTAAAAAATCAACAAAAATATGCTTCCTTTTGAATATCTCTCTAAAGTGACTTAGTATAATTTTTGTAAATACTTGTTTAGGGATATAGTAGAGTCTTTTTGACTTCTCCATGTGCCCTTAGACCATTTCTCTTAAAGAAATTGGTAATTAACAATTAAAATCAATTAGGTTTAGGAGTTTATTTAAAAACCCTAATTTGAAAACCCCTAGTTCAAAAAACCTTAGGTTTAAAACCCTAGCCAAAAAAATTGCAACATGTTGATCTTTGTTTATCCATGTTTATCTTTGTACACACTTATTGATTTTAACCCATGTCTAGTACTTAATTATTAATCTTTGTACATAATTGTTGATTTTCTAATCCATGCTTTGTATTAGAAGTTAAACCTTGTCTTGTACATATACTTGTTGATTTTATATCCATGTGATTTGTACTTGTTATTATTTTTGTTTATCTAACCCAATGTTTAATCATCACATTAATCATTCATCATTCATACATGATTTGAATCCAACGATTTAGATACATCCATCTCTTGTTTGTTAACACTCACTTGTTTGTTCTTGTACATACATGGGTATTTATTGTTAATTGTTTAAGCTTGATGTTTTATCCAAAGGATGGAAATGATATTGACTAAATTGTCAAGGTACTTAAATTCTTTTCCAACCTATTTTACTTTTGTGACAAGTATTTTAAACCTTTTCATTTGTTTATGGTTTAGTATTGTTAAAACTTAGCCAAAAACCCCTTTGTTTTGAAACCTTGGTATTAAGAATAGAATTATTCCCGGTGAAACTATTCTTGATCCATTGATCTTATTTTTAAACCTTGGTGTTAAGAGATGAATTATTCCCGGTGAAACTTCTCTTAACCCATTGACCTTGTATTTTAAAACTTGGTCCTTCCTTGGTTTGTTTTAAAATTTGTTAAGTATTTTAAAGCTTAACCTTTTAAAACTTATTAGGTATTTTAAAGCTTAACCCTTTTAAACTTGTTAAGTATTTTAAAGCTTAACCCTTTTAAACTTATTAGGTATTTTAAAGCCTAATCTTCTTTTAAACTTGTTAAGTATTTTAAAGCTTAACCCTCTTTTAAAAACCTGTGAGTATTTTAAAGCTCACACCCAAAAAGATTTTGGCCACTTTGGCCCCCTTTTTTTCGTTTTTAAAAGAGGAACTACATAAGCTCTGACTTCCCTATTGCACTTAAGGGGTATGTAGGCCTAAGATGCGATGTCTTATCGAGCTCACTTTCAAAAATTTCTCTTTCCATCCTCACCCTCTATTTCAAACAAGTTTTTCACATAGGATTTTCACAAAAGGTTATTTATAAATAAAAGAAAATAACATAAAAACAAAGAGGTTCCCAGGGAGTACCATGGATATGAGGGGAGCTTAAAACCTTCCCCTTGTATAACAAACCCTACGTAGCCAGATCTCTGATAAGTTTATTAGTTTTGATTTTAAAAACTTCTGTGAGTTTTATTCGCTCTTTCATCCATTCTTTTTTGGAAACAATAAAGCGCGGTGGCGACTCTGTTTAAAATGAGCTAAGTCTTCCCATGACTCTAGTCTCACCAAATTCACCGCTACAGAAAAGTGGCGACTCTGCTGGGGATACTGATCAAACTATTGGTGTATCTTTGGTAGGGTTTACCCAATCTTTGTTTTTATTATTTTTTGTTATTTTCTTTGTTTTTATACTTAACCTTTTATTTGTGTCTTTTATTTTCACATGTGTATACTTGTTATTTTATTGGGTTGTATTGGGAAAGGGAGTCATGCCCCTTGTGGTGAGACGAATCCTAACCCTGATTTAGAGTGTACACTTATTATAGGAGACTGGTATAGTCATTTTGATCTCGAGGGAGTAGTCCCAAAGAAGTCAATTTGAGATCCATCGCTCAGTGAAGGCCTCTTTGGAAGTAACTTTGTTGACTATGTAGTTGGGAATACATCGTTACATTCAACTAGGCTGTAGAAGCTGGAGACCTAGAAACCCTTAACCAATCTTGGCCATTAAGATGTAGTGTAGAAATTATGTCTGATTCATTTTCAGAATAGTTGTTACACGAGGCTACGCTCAGATGAGGTTCTCTTGGATTTTGTTCAAATGAGTATGTTGATACAGAGTTTACTATCTCCAAGTTGGGCTGCTTGAGTCTGGGAAACAATAGAACCTTGATCTACATGTACAAAACAACCATAGTGCACACCTTTGGGATGGGTAGACCTTTGGCTCCATGCTCGTGACTTTGAACCCTCAAGCCCGTGTTTTTCTATGTTTGCATTCATTCATCCATGCATCTAAAAACATAATATCTTTCAAGAAATTAAAAGAAACTTTTTGTTTTATAAACATTATAGGGATGGAACCTGAAAGAAGAAAAACAAGAAATATACTTTCAAGAGTTTAGAGGTGGAAGAATTAAGAAAGCTAGGATCTTTTATTGTTGATCAAGACAAGTTTTGTGGCAAGTATGGAAGATCGTTGTATCTCCTCAGAACCAAGATGGAAGAAGGAATCCTCTCCACTTTGATTCAATTCTATGACTCATTGTATCATTGCTTCACCTTCCCTGATTATCAACTATTGTCTACCTTGGAAGAGTATTCAAACATTATTGGGTTTACCTATTACTGGAAGAATTCCTTTCACTGGTTTAGAACAAGATCCCAAGCCTTGTGAGATTGCAAAATCTACTCATTTGAGAAAGGGAAAAATTGAAAAGAACATGGTTACTAAAGGAGGATTGCCTGGATTACCTGCTGAGTTCTTAATTGAGAAAGCTCTCACCTTGTCACAAGAAAGAAAGGAAGAAGACTTTGAAGCTGTTTTTGCCTTGTTGGTGTATGGATTGTTCTTGTTCCCTAACATTAACAACTTTGTTGATATGAATGCCATCAAGATCTTTATGAAGAAGAATCATGTTCCTACCTTACTTGGGGACACTTACTATTCTATTAATCTCAGAAATTCCTATGGAAAATGATTGGTTACCTGTTGTACTCCTTTGCTATACAAGTGATACATATCTCATCTGCCTGACACCTCTGAATTCTGGAGCCAGAAAGAAGGATTGAAATGGTCACACAAGATCATGACTCTTACCAACACTGAGGTTGTTTGGACAAACAATCACTTTTGTAGAATGAAGACCTTGGACTGATGTGGCGATTTCCCTAATGTACCCCTTATTGGTACAAAAGGAGCAATCCGCTATAGCCTCGTGTTAGCTCGTCGTCAATTTGGGTTTCCCATGGACAAAAGACCAAGGAGCAATTTATTGGATGGGTTCTTTCTGGAAGAATATATATATATATATATATATATATATATATATATATATATATATATATATATATATATATATATATATATATATATATATATATATATATATATAAGAACTTTTCAAGTCAGAATTAGATACATGTGATGTGAAATTCCGACCAGACCCGTGCGATAACACAGATTTCCTACTAGTTAGAGTAAAAAATTCTCCATAGAGTCCCTCCTTTGTCAATTCAAAGGAACAACTTGCCAATATCTTTACTAAATCTCTTCGAAGTCATCATGGATGCATATGATATAATATTCCACCTTGAGAGAGAGTTGAGATATTGATATCTATAACTATATATAAAGGGGATAGGAGATTTTGGGCTGGCCTATTTTCATTCCCATTTTACCCTTTAAAATACAATTTATTTAAGATTAAACAATTAAATTTTAATAAAAAGATCAGTTAGTTGGTTTTTCCAATTTTTTGAAACTCTTCAAATGTAACTGCACGTACATATATATTTGGTGATGGTATTTGGGTTGTTTAACATTAACTGTTTTTGAAAATTAACTTCCTCCATAAAATGATTAGAAAAATTATAGGAAAATATTAGAGGAATTCTTTCCTTACCGTAAACATCCATCCTCCAATGAAACAACCGACCATGGCATCCCCGGCCAAACATGACATAGATCCGTATATATCATTTTATATCATGCATTTTTTTTCTTCAGTAATTTTATTTTGATTTGGAGAAACTAACATAGGATAGAAAAGAAACTACTACATGTAATTGATTCAGCCATATGTGAGAGAGAGAATAAAACTAACATAGGAAACTGAATGTTACATAAGATTGTATGTTATAACTTTATTTTTAATAATGTCGTGTATAATAAAACTCTCATAAAAAATATACGCATAATTATTTTTTTCCTCCTGTGCGCATTAAAAAAAGCAGACAGACGCGTGCCCGTTTGAATGCTAGTTGATTATAATTGATTTATTAGTATTTTTAGGAATATAATAGGATTGCATTCCTATTTTGATTGTATCTCTTAGTATCAAATCAATATAGTTATTATTAGGCTAAATTACAATTTTGGTCCCCCTATTTTGGCCAATTTACGAAATCAGTCCCCCTATTTATTTTTTAAACAGTTTTGGTCCCTCATGTCCATTTTTCGTCCAAAAAATGTTGATTTTTTCTGTTTTTTGTATTCGTGGGATACTTTCTGAACGAGAGAGAACGTAGAGAGCGTTTTTTGGAGAATGAAAGAGATGTACGAACAAGCTGGGAGAAAAAGACGACGATCAGAGAAGACGATTAAAGGAAGAAAACGTCATCAATAATTAATATTTCTTATTCCAAGTCAATAAAAGTATGCTACGCATCTAAAAAATAGTACACAACAATGTTTTTTTTAACGAAAAATTGACATGGGGACCAAAACTGTTTAAAAAATAAATAGGGGGACTGATTTCATGAGTTGGTCAAAATAAGGGGACCAAAACTGTAATTTAGCCTTATTATTGTCATAATTCGTACTTGATTTAGGATTGAGTCTATATATCCTATAAATATGAATTCTGATGGACTCTTTTGTATCAAGTCAATATCTATTATCAACAATATTTTTCTCTCGTCTTTTACATATAGTGGAAATTTTGAGACATATAATGACAAATTTGAGGTTGGTTCTATATAACATATACAAAAAAAAGGGAAAATTAAACTATCCAAAACAAAAAATATGGCGTGGCAAGTCTGAACCTTAAGCCGTATTAGCTTTATCTGGGTGGTGAACAAAGATTATCCTTTCATGTTAAGCAATTATGAAGATATACTGCTTCCAAACTCCAGAAAGATTCTGCCAAAAAGTAAATTAAAAAACTACCAATCGTGAAGAACCGGTTGCTATGTAGCACCGACACCTCTGGAAAAAAACGTGCTAGTATCCGTTCCGGTATTAGACACTGACGCCGACACTTGTGATTACATTTAATTTATTCATTTTCTCAAATTATTACCGGTATCGTTGTGTCAGTGTCGGGATCGTATTCGAGGTGTCCGTGCTTCAGCTTCATAGGTAATAACAATTCAGAGTCAAGATACCTGAAGTACAATCTGTACTCTTTCACTCGTAAGATCCAAGTTGCCATTTTCATACATTTGATTTCATACAGAAAACTCCCAGACATCCCAAGAAGACCCAACTGCCAGTACAACTAACAGCTACATGATACCAAAGAAAATATAGATCAATCAAACCATATGATTAAGGGAGTGTAACATGATGAGAAGTTAATGGCAAACAAACACCCGCAGTTACATCTAAATTAAGCCGTTCAATTATTTCGATACTAAATGAGTCTTGCATAACTAAAACATATAAACTCCGCCATGAATAACCATCCACCATCGATAACACTGGTCATATCGAAAGCTTAATTTTGACAACATCTTTAAGCTATTATCACAATTTGGGAAGTTGTGGTCAAAATTAAGCTTTCATCAAGGAATGCTGGTAAGATAGTTCCAACTATAACAATCACATAAGGACACAAGGATAAAGCACAAATCTAGTAATCCTATTAATGGCAAATTTTTAGCTTTTTTTTTCCGGATTGAACCCTTGACCTCCAACTCCTTTTAACCCTTAGCTCATCTAGTTCAAATCAATTGAGCTACCTCTCCTACCCAATACTATATGTTGTTTATTCCTTTTGTTTATTGATAAGACTAGAGAAACTTCCATATCCATTTATTTTTCCATACTTACTCCTTTAATAATAAATTGGTCCAAACAAAAGGATTGAACATATCACTCCTGCGATTGCATCAAGCTTGGTGTTTGTTGAAAGTGTTGCTTCCGTTTGGAAGATCTTGAAGAAACGATTCTCACAACGGGGTCTTATGTGTCTCGCTGAGTTAAGGTACGAATTGCATGGTCTTCGACAAAATTTATTCTATGTCTCTGATTATTACAAAGCTCTCATGAAATTAATCAATTGTGTGCTTAACCTGGAAGTCCAAGCACTGCTGATGCTCTCAATTCCATAGAAGGTAGTCCTCGGTCCTCCTTATGGATTCTCGATTCAGATGCTACAGATCACATATGTTGTTGTCTAAGTCATTTTGTTTCATATGAATCCATCAAACCATTTGGTATTAAACTACCTAATGGCTCTATGGTTACTGTTTGTCATGCTGGAACTGTTCAAGTGACTAAATCTTTGCTTCTTGAAGATGTTCTGTTTCTACTTCACTTCGGTCTCAATCTTATTTCTATACCTAGGCTTACTAAGTCAGATAATCTGAAGTTTGTGTTCTCCGATGCTGTTTGTTTGATTCAGCATGCACAAAATTGTTGCGTCTCTCGCAAGCTTCATAGCTAGGGTCAAATTGATCAGGAAGAGGAAAGGATGCATCAACAATGCTTATTCTTCACAATAATTGCTCGCTTCATACCAAATGGAGTTTGATCTTCCTTCCTTTTACAGGGTGTAAGGAACACACCATCAATGCTCATGGTAAAATCGAATGCAAACATCAACACATTTTGAAAATTGCTCGCAGACTCATGAATCATGATGCATTCCTCTTTACGACCTAAATATTTGTGGAATTATGCTATATCTCATGCCATTTTCCCTATGAGTAGTGTTCCTTCCAGGGGTGCTGCTGAATGATAAATCATAAATCACCTTTTGAGGTTTTGCACTCCTCTCTCCCTGACCTTAGTTTATTAAGATTTTTTGGTGCGTTGTGATACACTTCTAGTTCCTCTGTCGAAAGAAACAAGTTTTCTCCTATGAGTAGAAAGTGTTCCTTTTTAGGCTACAAACCGGGTTACAAAGGCTTTGTAATGTCTAACATTAATTCTAGAGAGACAGTCCTTTCTAGGCATGTTTCCTTGGAAGAACAGAACCTGTCAGGACAATACACTAATTGGTCCTATTACAGCTCTACCGCTCCTCCCTCCCAACATTATCGTGATACTGCAAAGCCACTCTCAAGTCTGCACATGACCTTGGCGTGGCCTACAAAATCTTGCATCGGACCCTGACCCTATCTCAGAAGCTGCACCAGACCCTGACCTATCTTTGTCCCTGGACCAGACCAGTGTTTGTCAATGGCGGGTGGCGGTCCATGCCGGAGAGCCGAAATCCCGCCATACCGGTCGCTTTGCGGCGCCGTTATAGCTGATTATGACGGAAAAACCAGCAATATCAGCTGATATTTACCTTTTTGGGATGGCTGCTAGCCTGCACTTCTCCACTATCCAAGATTGATAACATAGATACATACAATTAGTTTGTTAGAATTAGCTTAAAGTTAGTTAGAGGTTAGAAGTCTATTATGAGTTTTGTTACATTGTAATCCCTCTTATCATTCAATAAAATTTATTTGGATATTTTTCCAATTGAGTCAATTTCATAAAGACAAACACAACCTAATCTTGACACCTAAACCCCCAAGAACAATTCATTTAACAAAACAAATTTGAATCATAGATCAAGGACAACAACAATGAAATCCATTATTAGAAAGAAATAATGGCTTACTTGGACAAAGAAATGAAATGATGATTGAACTGAGAGGGAGTTAGGACACGTCCTTAGCGTTGTTGAAGAATGCGGCAGCGCATAGAAGGGAAGCAATGAAACCGAAAAGGCAAAGACCAAAGATGAGAGAAATACCGGCAACAATGAAATCCAATAACCCCAAAACAACCACCATCATCGTTGTCGTTGTTGTCTTGTTGTTCAGCTCCGATTGGCAGAAATTTCGGAACAAGCGTGTGACTTAGAGGAAGAGGATGATATTGATGATTGATGTTTTTCTCGGAATGGGGTTGACGGTGAGGGGATGGAGGTTAACAATTTTAGTCTTTTTATTTTGTCATTTTTATTTATTTTGATCCCTATATTTTAATAACCACTATATCAGTCTCCTTTTAAGTTTTTTTTTTTACAATTTTCCTCTCTTTTTTTTTTAAATTAATCACTATATTTGTTTTTTTTAAACAGAAAACACAAAAAAGTCAAAATCGTGTTTTTAAAAATGGGGATAAAAAAATAAGGTAATTAAAATTGCAATTAGCCCTAAAAAATTTATGCACCGAAAATAAATAAGAAAAAATGGAACTTGAAAAATTATTTTACTTAAATTCAATCAACCAACTGTATTCGTCAAATTAAGAATGTTAAAAAAAACATGATTAAAATCGATTTTTACTATTTTCGAAAAAAACTCAATTTTTCGAATTTTAAGGAAAAACTCGATTTTTTATTTTTTCGAGAAAAAACTCGATTTTCCGTTTTCTGAAAAAAAAAACTCGATTTTTCGTACTTTAAAAAAAACCGATTTTTTATATTTTTGAAAAAAACTCGATTTTTTTCGTATTTTTAAAAAAACTTGATTTCTTTTATGTTTTTAGAAATAAAATTAATTTTTTGTATTTTCGAAAAAAATCAACTTTATCGTTTTTAAAAAATATATATATTAATTTTTGAAAAAATTGGATTTTTAGAAAATATTTTAATTTAGTTTTTATTTTGGATATGGATATCTAAACTACGGATTTTGGTTAAAACTATATCTATAAAATAACCAAAATGTAGATTTGGTTAAAAACCATATTAAAATTAACGAGTTTTTTATAACCAGATTTAGAAATGGATATGAATAATTTTTAGGATTTTTCTAACCTATGCAACATTGCATAAGATAAGGGCAATTAATAAACTATTTCTTTCTATATAAATTATCATATTAATTATTTTTTTGGTTAAAAAGTAATCTTTTATATTTTCTCTCTCCTACCCAATTAATGGATGAAGATAAATAAATATAAATATGGTAATTTATATTTAAAAAAGTGGTGTATTAATTGTCTCTTATCCTATGCAAGGTTGCATAGGTTAGAAAAACCCTAATTTATATAACCTGGTTAATTTGAACACGCCTAATCACACTCATTTAAACTGCTAGATTAGATGAGAGACCTAAATGATCTCTTGACACATGTCCAAAGAAACAACCGTCAAACTACAAAAAATGCGTCCATTTTGTGGGGTTATTTTTCTAATTCGCGGGAATTTTTGACCTCCACGAACTGTTTTGCGAGAGTTATTGTTGCTTATACGATTGTCATAAATTGTTTGCGGGAGTTTTAAGCGACTGTTAGTAATCCTGTAACATATAATAGGGCGGTTCCTTTGTGGAGGTTCAAAACCCCTGTAAAATGTAATAATATGTTAAAAAAAATTAATTTGTGCGATTCAAACTTTTTCATCTAAATACTAAAAAATAAATAAAAAATTATATTAAACAAATACTCTTGATTATAGTAATGAAGAGTTACAAGCCTACCTAAATACCAAATTTTCTTGCACAAATATAATACCAACTTGTAGTTATCCTTACCAATTGAATTCAAAATTCTACTCCAAATCATCTATAATTGTGTGAACTAAAAAATAAATAATAAAAGTGAGAAGAAAAACCATCTATAGAATGAGAGGAGTCATAATGATATATGAAATATTTAATGTGATTAAAAAGATCTCGTCATCAAAGTGAAACAATTCAACATTTCAACATGAATGACTTTACATTTTACTTTAAAATAAATTTTACCAAGTTAATTGATTTGAAATCAATTTTCACCACTAGAGAACTATTTCAGACGGGAACATTTTGCTTTCACATCTTCAAGTCTATATAAACTTAATATTACTGGAGTTTCAAATTGGAATCTAAACTAAACTATGGTGTTTGGGTTAAACATTTTTTAATTCGGCTAAAAATTGAATCAAACTAACGAAATTCGGTGTTAATTGGTTCGGACAACAAATTTTCAAAATTCTACCCACAAACTTGTCTACCCGAACCAACCATAATTAATTCATATATATGAAAAAAGATAAAAAGAATAAAACGTCATTTGTAACATTCACAATCTATATGAAAAAAAGAATAAAATAGAGATTTCATATTATTTTGGAAAATTAGTTGATGTAAATTAGATATTTTATCAAATTTTGTTCATTCACAATTGTTTCTAATATATCTGATTAGTCCAACCCAAACCAACTCGTTATTTTTCAGTTTGGTTCGGTTCGGATCTTATTGCAAAAATGTGCAAATACAATCCAAACCAATCCATGTATTTTTGATTGGTTCGGACATCAGATTATCTCAAAACCGAATCAAACCGGTGCGCAAACACCCCTAAACATCTCCATATCTCAAGCTACAAGCTATTTTAACACTTAATACCTCTTACTTTTTGTCGTCACTGATTAGGATGTCAAAGTGTTTTTTTAGCATGCCCGACCAAACACCACTATCACCCGATAGTCCATCAGAGCTATTGTGAATAAGGGTGTATATGGGTTGGATTGGACCGGGTTTGGCCTAACCCGTTACCCAACCCGTTTAAACTTTAATGGGTTGAGTTCGTCGTCCAACCCGTAATTTCATTATCAAAACCGACCTGAACCGCCCCCGTTCATTTATGGGTTGGGTACGAGGGTTGTTTTTCAAATTAAATAATAATTTTTTTCAACTTAAAAATATTGTAACAAAATTCAATACATTTATAATCATTTTTAACACACGAAATGGATGAAGCGCATTATATAATATCTAATAATATTCATCAACATGACGTAACACTAGAGAATACTATAAAATGAAAAAAAAAAAAAAACAACATTTAGTCTTAGAATTACGTAAACTCATTGATCTAGTAGTATTATTGGTGGAGAATAAAAATTTTTTTGGAAATATTATGGTTAGTACTGAGATAATAATTTTATATTTATATTTAAAATAATAATAAAAAATAAGAAATTACTAATGTCACATCAATGAGTTTGGTGAACGGGTCTGCGGGTTGTAAAACTCAAACCTGATACCCGAACCAAAACTATATGGGTTGTTGGGATTTGGGTTGGGTATACCCGTAAATAAACGGGTTAGGTAATTTATGAGTTGGTTCGGTTTGAGTTCGCGGATTCGTGGGTAGACACGCACCCGGGAACACCCCTAATTGTGAATATGAGTTCTATATCAAAACATTAGTGTCATCTTTGAGAATAATTTACCATTGTATTAAAACATTAGTTTCATCAGCAAAGTTTTACTATAATTTGGAATGACCCGCTCTGAAGTAGATCATAAATATATCTATCTAGTAATTTATGTTAACGATATCTTGATTAGAGGTGATAATTATGAAGGTATCAAAGCATTAAAACAAAGCCTATTTCAAAACTTTCAGACCAAGGACTTGTCTTTTACATTACTCTCTTGATATTGAGGTGGCTCAATCAAAGTCTGGTATTTCTATCGCTAATAAAAGTATGCTCTTTAAATTTTGGAAGAGACAAATCTTATAGATTCTAAATCAATCGACACTCCAATGGATCTTAATGTAAAGCTCCTTCCAAATTAGGAGTCAGATACCGAAAACTATTGAAAATTGATTTATCTCACCTTAATCAGACTAGATATATCTTTTTCAATTAGCGTCATAAGTTGATTTCTTAACTCTTTGTGATAGTCATAGAAATGGAGTTGTTTGTATTTTGAAATACATCAAAAGAGCACCTGAAAAAAAGTCTAACCAATAGTTCAAGCTCATGTATGCATTATTTTAAACTCTAAACCTCTCACGACATTCACTAGCTTAATCGTCATAATGTTTGCAGGTACATCTACCACCTCCGAGAGTTGCAAAGCAATTAGGAGAGAGAAATTAGATGAGACGAGTGAAGTTTGTGATAGTCTTGGTTTGATAGATAATGATCTGAGGTTGATAAATATTGCTTCTAAAAACAAGGAGATAAATATTTCCGTTCTCTCCCTGATCTGATATAAAGTTCAATGCGTTCTATAAAAATTCCAAAATGATGTTAATACAATTGGTTGCCTCACAAGGTGGTTACATATTGAAGCGATCATTTTCCTTCTGCCCATTGGCGGAGCCTTTCAAGTTGAAGCTAGACACAGCCAATTTCACTTTTATAAACTTCATTTGGGTCTCCCTAAGACCATCAATGACACCATTTGTGCAGACCATAATTGAGCCATGTTTCTGGATGCTTCTTTATTGTTCTTTCTGAAAACTTAGATGGTAAATAGAATCCGGATTCTAAGGCAGAAGTAATTTTAAAAGCCTAA
The DNA here is from genome assembly GCF_029867415.1 of Vicia villosa. Lineage (NCBI taxonomy): Eukaryota > Viridiplantae > Streptophyta > Magnoliopsida > Fabales > Fabaceae > Vicia > Vicia villosa. Next base: position 30,866,966 of record NC_081181.1, read on the forward strand.
TGGTCCTAAACCTGAATTAACAAACATCAACAATGTTATCCATAGCAGAAAAAAATATCATAGTAGGGGCATTTAATTATTGTATTGTTTTTGCGCTACTGTAATTTTATTTTATTAAATCATCATCAATCCAAACATATATTTGAAAATTTTAAAATGAGTGACATTTTTTAGTACCTGAACTAGGCATGGGCTTTCTAGGCATGATGGGCATGGGCTTTCTAGGCATGATGGGCATGGGATTTCTAGGCATAGTCATGGGTTTTCTGCGTGGTGATGGTTGTAGTTCCATGCGGTCAATCACAACAGCATTTGATGTTAAAAATGTCTTGGCCACAGATGCCGCATTCTCTATACAGCACCTAACTACCTGCACCATTTTCAACATTAAATATTATACCACCTTTATTCCTAAATATAGAACCTTCTTGAGACAAGAGGTTCCTATGAAAAAACCTAAGTAAAAGATCTTCTGTAAAAGGAAATCAAATGTTTATATTACCTTTGTTGGATCCATGATTCTAGCCTTCATGAGATCCTCATAACAGTCTCTAGCAGCATTGTAACCAAAATTCATGTTATCATTTGATAAAACCTGCGTGACATAAGATATGTTGTTGAGTTGAATAAATTAAATGCTACATAAGATCGAAAATTATCATTGAATAATCAATCTCTTACAGAAAGCAATTTCTCAACATCCTCAGGACCTTATCTATGACAACATTTCCATTTACGCCGGCATTTTTTGCTATCATTCTTGTAGGGTAGCTCAAAGCTCTTTTGAAGATTTCAGCTCCAATCTACGCATAACATTACAAACAAGTTTTCCTTATATTCCAATGAACAAAATGGCACAAACCAAAAAGAATGCTTGCAACAGAAGGTCACTTCAGATTGAATCGTGTCCAGTGTCCGACACTGACACAACAGCAACATTTGCTTACATTCAGATTCAGGCATTCCATTTTTTCAAATTAATACCGGTATCAATGAATCAGTGTCGTGTCTGGCATCTGTGTCGCATGGAGAACTTAGTTGTATGAAGCAGATAAGTTACCTTTTGCTCTTCATTGTCCAAGAGATTTTTTATGCCATCAACCTTCTTGGACAACCTTAAAAGGCTACAGCCACCACCAACTACTACACCTTCTTCAATTGCTGCCTAAAATGTTCTAAATTAGAACCGACAAACTTAACGATCAATGCTTTCAACTAACCTCGTTAAAGAAAAAACAAAACGAAGTACCTTGGTTGCATTTAAGGCATCTTCTATTCTTAATTGTTTATCTTTCAACTCAACTTGTGTTTGTGCACCTACCTATAATATAGATTTCAGCCACTGAAATGTAAATGAACTACATTTTAAATAGAAACAGAATTTATAAATTCCTGATACCCTAAATGATAATAAAATGAAAGAAATTTACATTACCTGAAGAATGGCAATGCCCCCTGATAATCTTGCTATTCTTTCATTCAATATCTTCTTTTGAAAATTTTCTTCAGTATTCTACAAAATATATTACTTCTAAAGTTATAGAATGATGAAGTGATAATTTTGAAATGGAAAAGTTCTCTCTGCATCTGCACCTCAACAAGGCTCCTAAGTTGAGAAACCCTCTTCTCAACAGCTGTTCTAGTACTTCCATCAGTGACTACTAAGGTAGAATCTTTTGTGATGACAACTTTGGTAGCAGAACCAAGCATATCCTTGCTAGCCTTTTCTAACGTGAAACCCATATCTTCTCTTATTACAGTACCTGAAAAGTTCCAAGAATGCAAAATGAATTGAATGAAGACTGTGAATAGAAGCTAGTGATGCTTTCTTCCACCGGGTTTTTTATAAAAATGAGAATCAGTACTTCATTTATTTGTTTTTCCTTTTCAAGTTGTTGACAGCTTGAATCGGAAAGACAGACAAATTAACAGTTCCTTTACTATTGACATGATCATTGCTTCTAAATTAATTTGAATAATTGATCTTATACCTCCTGTCAAGATGGCAATATCTTCTAAATAGTGACTCTTGCGCTCACCGAATGCAGGAGCCTTAATAGCAGCAACCTTAAGCACGCCTCTGAGTTTATTTTTAATAATTGGAGCAAGAGCATCTTGCTCAATTCCCTCTGCAACTATCAAAATTGGATACTTCTCTTTTACTGCACTATTCAATATGTTGAGCAGCTCTTTTGGATTTGTGATCTTTTTGTCAACTAATAACAACTGCAACAAGAGAGTCATGCACCATCTAATTATTTTATAGAACTCAAGTGAGGCTTTTTATTTACTAAAATTGTGTTACCTTGCAGTTGTGAAGTTCAATGGTCATCTTTCTTCTATCTGTCACGAAGTATGGAGAAAGATATCCGCGATCAAATTGCATTCCTTCTACAATCTCTAGACTATTGTCAATGCTCTTTCCTTTTTCAATTGTAACTACTCCTTTTCTTCCTACTTGTTGCAAAGCCTCAGAAATCATGTTTCCGACTACATAATCGTTCCCCGCGCTTACTGCTGCAACATCTTTAAGTTCATGATCTTCAACCTAGAAATATAAACAATGTTTCTGAATTCAGCAAGAGTTTCTAACTGCAAGAGAAAATTAACAGGAAGAAAAATCCATAACTAAATCATCATATGAAGCCAGCTAATTTTGTTCACGAGATGTTGGTTCAGTGGTAAGAGTATGAATCCGTAGATGACGGTTGTGAAATAGTCATTCGTGCCACTACAACTGATAATAATCTTGCTCAATTTTTCTTAAAAGTGAAGCCAAATAGTTTTGATTATGATTCTAAAAATGCACAATCAGCCATGAGTTTCTTCAACAAAAACCATAGAAAACAAACTAGTTGTAGAGTTTACTTCTCTAGACATCAAACTAAGTTCAGAAACAAGTGCTATTGCTGTCTTCTCAATGCCACGGGCAATTTGGACAGGATTCATTCCAGCTGCAATAACCTACAAGAGAATGAAAAGAGCATAAAGTTCAAGAAAACCCTTTTTAATGTCAATACATAAACTGGAATGTGAGGCTTGTTATATGTACTTTTGCCCCTTCTTTGATTAAGCCATGGGCAAGAATAACAGATGTAGTTGAGCCATCACCAGCTAAATCATTGGTTTTTGCCCCAGCTTGTCTCACCAATTTCACTCCAACATTTTCCAATGGATCTTCCAATTCAATCTGAAATAACCTCAGCACAAAAACATGCTATTAGACCTAACTAAAGTTATTCAACCACACAAATAAAAGTACAAGTGTTTAAATATTGAAAAACCACCTCAAAACCATGGTAACTGTTTTTACTTACACATTACCCCACTAGAAAATAACTAGAACTATTTAATCATGTTTATGCAAGGCCGTCTCAATTTTTTGAAGGCTCTGTGTAGGTTAGTCATGGTTTAATCATGACAAAATAATTAGAGGCCCTATTTAACCCTATTACAATAGTGGCAATGATTTATGAGGCCCTACTTAGTTATATTTTAACCGTAAAAAAATTGAGGTCATATGCGGTAGCCTACCTTGCACGCGCTTAAAGACGACCCTGCTTGGTTGCAATTGATGGGTGTGAATGAATGAACGAATAAGGAAAAAAATACCTCTTTGAGAACAGTTTCTCCATCATTTACTATCTTGGGAGGACCATACTTGTTATGCAATACAACATTTCTTCCTTTAGGTCCCAATGTAACACCAAGGAGCTCTGCCACTAAGTCCACTCCTGCCTGCACCACTCAATTAATAATTTCTGTGAAATGAAAAAAACAAAAAACAAAAAAACAAAGTGAAGTGTAGAATTAATTGTACAAGAAGCTTCTTTGTGGTTGAACCATCATGGTTGAAATAAAGGTCTTTAGCCATAGCTCTTGTGTTTAGTACAGAAAAAGGTGAAGTTCGGGGTCTAGGGATTGACGATTGATTAGAAAAGAAGAATGTAGCAGATATTGGGGATGGAGAAGAAGATGCCATAGCTTTGGTTTTCCCAACCAACAATTTAGGTTTGAGTTTTGCTCTATGCAGAGCAGGTAGTTGAAAAATGGTGCAATGGTTTAGAATTTGAAGTATAGAGAATTTTGTGTGGATAAGAGAAGAATGATGGTGTAGAGAAAAAGGGAATGGAAAAATATCTATCTTTTAAGTAATTTTGGCGCTATGCAAAGTACCTTTAAATTTTAGAACACAAATTTGTTTTAGATCTAATTGATTTAATTTAGATTTAAAATAGATTTGATTTAATTCCAAAATAAATATTTTAGGTTTTTATAGTTTTGGGTTTTGACTTAGGGAATAAGTTAACCTAAATTTATAAATAGGTAGTAACCCTCATTACTTTGTAATCAAGTCAAAAGGTAGTTACTTTGTGACCAGAATTTGCAGTTGTAATTGAAAAATAAAGTTTTCCACAATTTGTGGGCAGATAGTTACTTTGTAGAAACCCTAATCTATTTTCTTCTTTAAATTTCCTTTTCATATTTTCATTGTTATTGTGTGGTGATAACAATCTTGTTCATCAAGATTGATAGAAATTCATCATAGATTTTAGTGGATTTCCAACATCTGGTATCAAGATCTCTGATTTATCGATCAAGGGAAGAAGAAGAAAGTCACGATGGTGGTGAATTATGGGAATGGGAATTATCCAACAAGTCTACCAATTCTGAAAGTAGATAACTATGAGAATTGGTACAAATAGATTAAGGTTCTATCCAGGTGTCTGAAGGATAGAAAAACACTTAGAAAGGGGGGGTTTGAATAAGTGTAGTCTAAAAACTTGAACGATAAAAACAAATTGCACAGTTATTTTTATCCTGGTTCATTGTTAACTAAACTACTCCAGTCCACCCCCACGGGGTGATTTACCTCACCTGAGGATTTAATCCACTAATCGCAACAGATTACAATGGTTTTCCACTTAGCCCACGGCTAAGTCTTCTAGAGTATCCTGATCACAACCTGATCACTCTAGGAACAAATGCTTAGACACAAGCTAAGACTTTCTTAGAGTATCCTGACCACCACGTGATCACTCTAATTACAACTGCTTAGATACAAGCTAAGACTTCCTAGAGTATCCTGATCAACACTTGATCACTCTAGTTACTTACAAATTAATGTAATCAATTCTAAGAGTATTACAAATGCTTCTAAAAAGCTATAATCACAACAGTGATATTTCTCTTAACGTTTAAGCTTAATCTCACTAATATATTACAACAGCAATGTAGTGAGCTTTGATGAAGATGAAGTTTCTGAGCTTTGATTTGAGCAGCGTTTTAGCAAGTTAATATTCACAGAAATCGTCAAGAATTGGTAACCTTGCTTCTCATCAGAACTTCATATTTATAGGCACTTGAGAAGATGACCGTTGGGAGCATTTAATGCTTTGCGTATTCCGTACAGCATTGCATTTAATGTTTCACGCTTTTGTCAACTACCTCGAGCCTTGTTCACGCTGTGTCTACTGACGTTGCCTTTAATAGCTTCCAACGTCCCTTTTGTCAGTCAGCGTAGCCTGCCACCTGTACTTTCTTCTGATCTGATGTTTATGTATACAACGTTTGAATATCATCAGAGTCAAACAGCTTGGTGCATAGCATCTTCTTGTCTTCTGACCTTGAAGTGCTTCTGAGCGTGATACCATGAGAACTTCAGTGCTTCTGCTTCTGATCTCAAGTTCTTCTGATGCTTCCATAGACCCATGTTCTGATTCTGCCTTGACCATCTTCTGATGTCTTGCCAGACCATGTTCTGATGTTGCATGCTGAACCTTCTGAGTCAAAGCTTCTGAGCGCTGATTTGTGCATACTCTTTATATATTTCCTGAAAGGGAAATTGCAATGTATTAGAGTACCACATTATCTCACACAAAATTCATATCCTTGTTATCATCAAAACTAAGAATATTGATCAGAACAAATCTTGTTCTAACAGTGTCAAGGTCTTTGGGATCTATTAAAGGATGGAGTAGAAGAGCTTGAAGAAGACGCTTCAGAAGAAGAAAAGGAAGAACACGAAGAATGTTAGAACAAGATTTGTTCTTATCAATTATCTTAGTTTTGATGATAACAATAATATGAATTTTGCTTAAGATAATATGGTACTCTAATCCAATGCAATTTCCCTTTCAGGAAATATATAAAGAGTACGCATAATTCAGCGCTCAGAAGTTGTGTCTCAAATGGTTCAGCATGCAACATCAGAACATGGTCTGGCAAGACATCAGAAGATGGTCGAAGCAGAATCAGAACATGGGTCTATGGAAGCATCAGAAGAACATGAGATCAGAAGCACTGAAGATCAGAAGATGGTATCACGCTCAGAAGCACTTCAAGGTCAGAAGATCAGAAGATGCTATGCACCAAGCTGTTTGACTCTGATGATATTCAAACGTCGTATTCACAAACATCAGATCAGAAGGAAGTACACGTGGCAGACTACGCTGACTGACAAAAGGAACGTTAAAGCTACTAAAGGCTACGTCAGTAGACACAGCGTGAACAAGGCTCGAGGTAGTTGACAAAAGCGTATAACATTAAATGCAAAGCTGTACGGAACACGCAAAGCATTAAATGCACTCAACGGTCATCTTCTCAACGCCTATAAATATGAAGTTCTGATGAGAAGCAAGGTTAACGATTCTGCACCAAAACAACTTATATCAAACTTGCTGAAACGCTGTTCAAATCAAAACTCAGAATCTTCATCTTCATCAACTCACTACATTGCTGTTGTAATATCTTAGTGAGATTAAGCTTAAACTGTAAGAGAAATATCACAGTTGTGATTATCGCTTTTAAGAAGCATTTGTAAACTCTTGAATAGATTACATTAAGTTGTAAGGAACTAGAGTGATCGTGTGATCAGTATACTCTAGGAAGTCTTGGCAGTTGGCTGAGCAGTTTGTAACTAGAGTGATCAGGTTGATCAGTATACTCTAGAGGAAGTCTTAGGAGTGAACTAAGCCTAGAGTGATCGTGTTGATCAGTAGACTCTAGAAAAGTCTTAGAGGGTATCTAAGCAGTTGTTCCTGGAGTGATCAAGTTGTGATCAGAAGACTCTGGAAGACTTAGTTGCGGACTAAGTGGAGAACCATTGTAATCCGTGCGATTAGTGGATTAAATCCTCAGTTGAGGTAAATCATCTCTGCGGGGGTGGACTGGAGTAGCTTCGTTAACAGCGAACCAGGATAAAAATAATTGTGCAATTTATTTTTATCGTCCAAGATTTAAAGTCACACTTATTCAATCCCCCCCTTTCTAAGTGTTTTTCTATCCTTCAATTGGCATCAGAGCGCCGGTTCTAAGGTGCAAGCACTTAACCGTGTTTAGAAAAGATTCAGGAAGAGAAAAACGCTTCATTTAAAAGATGGTTGATGAAAGTGAAAAGACTACATCTACATCTGGCTCTGCTGAGCAATACAACGGTAACAATGGTTATACTAGACCGCCGGTATTTGATGGTGAAAACTTTGAATACTGGAAAGATAAACTGGAAAGTTACTTTCTGGGTCTAGATGGTGATCTATGGGATCTTCTGATGGATGGTTACAAACATCCAGTAAATGCCAGTGGCGCAAAGCTGTCAAGGCAAGAAATGAATGATGATCAAAAGAAGCTTTTCAGGAATCATCATAAATGCAGAACTGTTTTGCTGAATGCTATTTCTCATGCTGAGTATGAGAAGATATCTAACAGGGAAACAGCCTATGACATATATGAGTCCTTGAAAATGACTCATGAAGGAAATGCTCAAGTCAAGGAGACTAAAGCTCTAGCCTTAATCCAGAAGTATGAAGCCTTCAAGATGGAGGATGATGAAGACATTGAAAAGATGTTTTCAAGATTTCAAACTCTTACTGCTGGATTGAGAGTTCTTGACAAGGGATACACCAAGGCGGATCACGTAAAGAAGATCATCAGAAGCTTACCCAGAAGATGGGGTCCTATGGTGACTGCATTCAAGATTGCAAAGAATCTGAATGAAGTTTCTCTGGAAGAGCTTATCAGTGCCTTGAGAAGCCATGAGATTGAGCTGGATGCAAATGAGCCTCAAAAGAAAGGTAAGTCTATTGCATTAAAATCTAATATCAAGAAATGCACTAACGCTTTTCAGGCTAGAGAAGAAGATCCTGAAGAATCAGAATCTGAAGAAGAAGATGAACTGTCCATGATTTCCAGAAGGCTAAATCAACTCTGGAAGACCAAGCAAAGGAAGTTCAGAGGCTTCAGAAGTTCAAGGAAATTTGAACGTGGAGAATCTTCTGATGAAAGAAGATTTGACAAGAAGAAGGTCATGTGCTATGAATGCAATGAGCCTGGACACTACAAGAATGAGTGTCCAAATCTTCAGAAGGAAAATCCCAAGAAGAAGTTTCATAAGAAGAAAGGTCTTATGGCAACCTGGGATGAGTCAGAAGATGATTCAGAAGATGAGCAGGCCAACTGTGCGCTGATGGCGACAGAAGATGACGGATCAGAATCTACATCAGAATCAGATTCTGAAGAGATATCCTTGGCTGCAAGAAGGACAAAGCACAACATGTCATGGTACCTGGATTCTGGATGCTCGCGACACATGACAGGAAGAAGGTCTATGTTCCAAGACCTGGTGCTTAAGTCTGGAGGAGAAGTCAAATTCGGAGGAGATCAGAAGGGCAAGATAATTGGCTCTGGAACTATAAAGTCTGGTAACTCTCCTTCCATTTCTAATGTACTTCTTGTAAAAGGATTAACACATAACCTCTTATCTATCAGTCAATTGAGTGACAATGGTTATGATATAATCTTTAATCAAGAGTCCTGCAAGGCTGTAAATCAGAAGGATGGCTCAATCCTATTTACAGGCAAGAGGAAGAACAACATTTATAAGACAGATCTGCAAGATCTTATGAGTCAGAAGGTGACTTGTCTTATGTCTGTTTCTGAAGAGCAGTGGGTCTGGCACAGAAGATTAGGTCATGCTAGTTTGAGAAAGATTTCTCAGATTAACAAACTGAATCTGGTCAGAGGACTCCCTAATCTGAAATTCAAATCAGATGCTCTTTGTGAAGCATGTCAGAAGGGCAAGTTCTCCAAACCTGCATTCAAGTCTAAGAATGTTGTTTCTACCTCAAGGCCATTAGAACTCTTGCACATTGATCTGTTTGGACCAGTCAAAACAGCATCTGTCAGAGGAAAGAAATATGGATTAGTCATCGTAGATGATTATAGCCGCTGGACATGGGTAAAATTCTTGAAACACAAGGACGAGACTCATTCAGTGTTCTTTGATTTCTGCATTCAGATTCAATCTGAAAAAGAGTGTAAAATCATAAAGGTAAGAAGTGATCATGGTGGTGAATTTGAGAACAAATCCTTTGAAGAATTCTTCAAAGAAAATGGTATTGCCCATGATTTCTCTTGTCCTAGAACTCCACAGCAAAATGGGGTTGTAGAACGAAAGAATAGGACTCTTCAAGAAATGGCCAGAACCATGATCAATGAAACCAATATGGCTAAGCATTTCTGGGCAGAAGCAATAAACACTGCATGTTATATTCAGAATAGAATCTCTATCAGACCTATTCTAAATAAGACTCCCTATGAATTGTGGAAGAATAGAAAGCCCAACAATTCATATTTCCATCCTTTTGGATGTGTATGCTTTATTCTGAACACTAAAGATCATCTTGGTAAGTTTGATTCCAAAGCAAAAGTGTTTCCTTCTTGGATATTCTGAACGCTCAAAAGGCTACAGAGTATACAATACTGAAACATTGGTTGTAGAAGAATCAATCAATATCAGGTTTGATGATAAGCTTGGTTCTGAAAAACCAAAGCAGTTTGATAATTTTGCAGGTTATGATATTGACATATCAGAAGTTGTTGAGCCAAGAAGCAACGCATCAGAAGCAGAGCTTCTCAGAAGCAAGGAATCTGAAGATCAAGTATCAGCTTCTCTGGAGGATCTAAGCATATCTGAAGAACCATCTGTCAGAAGATCATCCAGACTCATCTCTGGTCATTCAGAAGATGTCATTCTTGGAAAGAAGGATGATCCAATCAGAACAAGAGCATTCCTTAAGAACAATGCAGACTGTCAATTAGGTCTTGTATCTTTGATCGAGCCAACTTCTGTTGATCATGCTCTAGAAGATCCAGACTGGATAATTGCTATGCAAGAAGAACTGAATCAGTTTACAAGGAATGATGTTTGGGATCTTGTTCCTAGACCAGATGGATTCAATATAATTGGTACAAAATGGGTCTTCAGAAACAAGCTCAGTGAGAAAGGTGAAGTGGTAAGGAACAAAGCCAGACTGGTGGCTCAGGGTTATAGTCAGCAAGAAGGGATTGATTATACAGAAACCTTTGCACCAGTGGCCAGGTTAGAGTCTATTCGTCTATTAATTTCTTTTGCCACTCAACATAACATCACTCTCTATCAGATGGATGTTAAGAGTGCCTTCTTAAATGGTTATATAGATGAAGAAGTTTATGTCCATCAACCTCCTGGTTTTGAAGACTCTATGTCTCCTAATCATGTTTTTAAACTTAAGAAATCATTGTATGGATTGAAACAGGCTCCCAGAGCTTGGTATGAACGCTTAAGTTCTTTCCTTCTGGATAATGGTTTCACTAGAGGAAAAGTGGACACTACTCTCTTTTGTAAAACCTTTGAAAAGGATATTTTAATCTGTCAAATATATGTAGATGATATTATTTTTGGAACATCTAATGCTACACTTGGAAAGGAGTTTGCTAAGTCTATGCAGGCTGAGTTTGAAATGAGCATGATGGGAGAACTCAAGTATTTCCTTGGAATTCAAATAAATCAAACATCAGAAGGAACATATGTTCACCAAACCAAGTATGTGAAGGAACTTCTGAAGAAGTTTAATCTTCTGGACTGCAAAGAAGCCAAAACTCCTATGCATCCAACATGCATCCTAGGTAAGGATGAGGTAAGTAAGAAGGTAGATCAGAAGTTATACAGAGGTATGATTGGATCTCTTCTATATCTGACTGCTTCTAGACCTGACATTCTGTTCAGTGTTTGTTTGTGTGCTAGATTCCAATCAGATCCTAGAGAATCTCATTTAACTGCTGTTAAGAGAATTCTAAGGTATCTGAAAGGTACTACTAATGTTGGCTTAGTTTACAGAAAATCTAAAGAATACAACTTAGTAGGATTCTGTGATGCTGATTATGCTGGAGACAGAATTGAAAGAAAAAGTACTTCAGGAAGTTGCCAATTTCTTGGAAGTCATTTGATCTCCTGGTACAGCAAGAAGCAAGCAACTATTGCTCTATCAACGACAGAAGCAGAATATGTCGCTGCTGCTGGCTGTAGTACACAGATGCTCTGGATGAAGAGTCAGTTAGAAGATTATCAGATATTTGAGAGTAACATTCCTATATTCTGTGATAATACTTCTGCTATATGTTTATCTAAGAATCCTATTCTTCATTCAAAAGCTAAACATATTGAGATTAAACATCATTTCATAAGGGACTATGTTCAGAAGGGTGTTATATCTTTAAACTTTGTTGATACAGACCATCAATGGGCTGATATCTTTACAAAACCCCTAGCTGAAGATAGGTTTAAGTTCATTCTGAAGAACATCAGTATGGATTTATGCCCAGAATGAGAAGATGAGAAGTTCTCATATATGAGTATCTTCTGAAATGAATATGGAACATTTTTTTTTAATCAGAAGTTCTGATTGAATTCTTTTAGAAATTATGATTCGGTTATTTTTAACTATTCTTTTTGATGTTATGACAAAAAGGGGGAGAAAGATAAATGATAAATGATTTGATTAAATCTATCAGTTGCTGGGTAAAGGCTCCCACACATTCACTAACAAGAACTGCAAGTTCTATATGGTTTAAGTGTTTTGCAGGTACAGAGAAGTGAAGTGAACCTTCAGAAGCAATCTTCAGAAGCAAAACCATGGAAACTGAAGCAAGCTGAGTGCTGTCAAGCTTCAAAGATCAGAAGCAAGAAAGAAGAATGAATCAGAAGCACTGATAATAGAATTTGAATATCATTGTCTATCCTGTTCTGACAAAATTCTATTTGCTCTGATACATATAATGTTATGGCTCTGATACATTATCTGCTCTGATACATTATTTCAGCCTATATGGCTCTGATACATATAATGTGTTCAAACATACATGTTATGTTCTAACTCGTTCATGCTGACTTTTGTCGTTTAGTTTTTGTTCTGTAACATTTCAGGATGTAGAGATGCTCTGATGATGCTCTGGTACATTCAACAATGTTCTGATACAAATCTAGCATGAAGTGATGTTGGTAGACATTCAAAGTTCTGAAACTATCCGAGGGAAGCAGAAATCAGAAGATGTGAATGTTCTAAAAGATCCAGAAAACTCAAGTTCTGAAGCTGTCCTGAATGGAAGCAGAAATCAGAAGCTGTGAATGTTCTGAAGATCAAAGAAATTCAAGTTCTGAAGCTGTCCTGAATGGAAGCAGAAGTCAGAAGCTGTGAGTGTTCTAAGGATCTAAAGAAATTCAAGTTCTGAAGCTGTCCAATGGAAGCAGAAGTCAGAAGCTATGAATTCTCTGAAGGCAGAAGCTTATATGATCGTCTCTACCGAAATAATCAGGGAAGTCTTTTATCAAAGTTCTTCGAGTATTTATTTTAGGGGGAGATTATTTATCTCAGGGGGAGATTGTTAATCTCAGGGGGAGACATATTCATATGCTTATGCTATAGCTGTGTAATTTGTCTTTTGCCGTCTACTCTTTCTGATCGCAAATTCATATCATTTATATATGTTTTTGTCATCATCAAAAAGGGGGAGATTGTTAGAACAAGATTTGTTCTTATCAATTATCTTAGTTTTGATGATAACAATAATATGAATTTTGCTTAAGATAATATGGTACTCTAATCCAATGCAATTTCCCTTTCAGGAAATATATAAAGAGTACGCATAATTCAGCGCTCAGAAGTTGTGTCTCAAATGGTTCAGCATGCAACATTAGAACATGGTCTGGCAAGACATCAGAAGATGGTCGAAGCAGAATCAGAACATGGGTCTATGGAAGCATCAGAAGAACATGAGATCAGAAGCACTGAAGATCAGAAGATGGTATCACGCTCAGAAGCACTTCAAGGTCAGAAGATCAGAAGATGCTATGCACCAAGCTGTTTGACTCTGATGATATTCAAACGTCGTATTCACAAACATCAGATCAGAAGGAAGTACACGTGGCAGACTACGCTGACTGACAAAAGGAACGTTAAAGCTACTAAAGGCTACGTCAGTAGACACAGCGTGAACAAGGCTCGAGGTAGTTGACAAAAGCGTATAACATTAAATGCAAAGCTGTACGGAACACGCAAAGCATTAAATGCACTCAACGGTCATCTTCTCAACGCCTATAAATATGAAGTTCTGATGAGAAGCAAGGTTAACGATTCTGCACCAAAACAACTTATATCAAACTTGCTGAAACGCTGTTCAAATCAAAACTCAGAATCTTCATCTTCATCAACTCACTGTTAGAACAAGATTTGTTCTTATCAATTATCTTAGTTTTGATGATAACAATAATATGAATTTTGCTTAAGATAATATGGTACTCTAATCCAATGCAATTTCCCTTTCAGGAAATATATAAAGAGTACGCATAATTCAGCGCTCAGAAGATGTGTCTCAAATGGTTCAGCATGCAACATCAGAACATGGTCTGGCAAGACATCAGAAGATGGTCGAAGCAGAATCAGAACATGGGTCTATGGAAGCATCAGAAGAACATGAGATCAGAAGCACTGAAGATCAGAAGATGGTATCACGCTCAGAAGCACTTCAAGGTCAGAAGATCAGAAGATGCTGTGCACCAAGCTGTTTGACTCTGATGATATTCAAACGTCGTATTCACAAACATCAGATCAGAAGGAAGTACACGTGGCAGACTATGCTGACTGACAAAAGGAACGTTAAAGCTACTAAAGGCTACGTCAGTAGACACAGCGTGAACAAGGCTCGAGGTAGTTGACAAAAGCGTATAACATTAAATGCAAAGCTGTACGGAACACGCAAAGCATTAAATGCATTCAACGGTCATCTTCTCAACGCCTATAAATATGAAGTTCTGATGAGAAGCAAGGTTAACGATCCTGAACAAAGACAATTCAAATTAACTTGCTGAAACGCTGTTCAACTCTAAACTCAGAATCTTCATCTTCATCAAAGCTCACTACATTGCTGTTGTAATATCTTAGTGAGATTAAGCTTAAACTGTAAGAGAAATATCACAGTTGTGATTATCGCTTTTAAGAAGCATTTGTAAACTCTTGAATAGATTACATTAAGTTGTAAGGAACTAGAGTGATCAGTTGATCAGTATACTCTAGGAAGTCTTGGCAGTTGGCTGAGCAGGAAGTCTTGGCAGTTGGCTGAGCAGGAAGTCTTGGCAGTTGGCTGAGCAGGAAGTCTTGGCAGTTGGCTGAGCAGAAAGTCTTAGGAGTGAACTAAGCCTAGAGTGATCGTGTTGATCAGTAGACTCTAGAAAAAGTCTTAGGAGTGAACTAAGCAGTTGTTCCTGGAGTGATCAGGTTGTGATCAGAAGACTCTGGAAGACTTAGTTGCGGCTAAGTGGAGAACCATTGTAATCCGTGCGATTAGTGGATTAAATCCTCAGTTGAGGTAAATCATCTCTGCGGGGGTGGACTGGAGTAGCTTCGTTAACAGCGAACCAGGATAAAAATAATTGTGCATTTTATTTTTATCGTCCAAGATTTAAAGTCACACTTATTCAATCCCCCCCTTTCTAAGTGTTTTTCTATCCTTCACTCACTACATTGCTGTTGTAATATCTTAGTGAGATTAAGCTTAAACTGTAAGAGAAATATCACAGTTGTGATTATCGCTTTTAAGAAGCATTTGTAAACTCTTGAATAGATTACATTAAGTTGTAAGGAACTAGAGTGATCGTGTGATCAGTATACTCTAGGAAGTCTTGGCAGTTGGCTGAGCAGTTTGTAACTAGAGTGATCAGGTTGATCAGTATACTCTAGAGGAAGTCTTAGGAGTGAACTAAGCCTAGAGTGATCGTGTTGATCAGTAGACTCTAGAAAAGTCTTAGAGGGTATCTAAGCAGTTGTTCCTGGAGTGATCAAGTTGTGATCAGAAGACTCTGGAAGACTTAGTTGCGGACTAAGTGGAGAACCATTGTAATCCGTGCGATTAGTGGATTAAATCCTCAGTTGAGGTAAATCATCTCTGCGGGGGTGGACTGGAGTAGCTTCGTTAACAGCGAACCAGGATAAAAATGATTGTGCAATTTATTTTTATCGTCCAAGATTTAAAGTCACACTTATTCAATCCCCCCCTTTCTAAGTGTTTTTCTATCCTTCAAAGAATTGGAGAAGAAGAGTTATAAGGCACTCTTCATAATTCGTTAATGTCTGAGTCTAGACAACTTCGAAAAGGATAGTGATTCTAAATCTGCAAAAGAAGCTTGGCAGATTCTTGAAAAATCTTTTGGAGACGCTGAGGTTACAAACTCACAAAAGAAAGAATGGCTGAAAGAGCTACAGACAAGTCGAAGAGTGATGTGGCTCTATAGACTCTATCAGCAAAAGAAAAGAAAGGTAAAGGAAGCTGGAATGGAAATAAGGGTAGAGATGGATATAAAAATTCGATTGGTTGAAATTAGTAAGAAGGAAGTTGGTCGAATCAGAGAAAGCCCTCATACCAAGGCAACCAAAGAGGTGGTGTTGCAGATAGTGGAAGAGGTGATGGTCGAAAGCCTGGAAAAAATCACATATAGTGTTTCAGTTGTTAGAAGTATGGTCACTAGATGAGTGATTGTCCAGAGAAGCGTGAGAATCAAGAAAGTGATGCAGAGTTTGCAAAACAAGAAGAAGAAGAGATGTTGTTGATGGTCACAACAAAAGATGAAGATAAACTCAAGGACCAATGGTACTTGGATTCAGGATGCTCATCACACATATCTGGAAGGAAAGATTGGTTTGTCAACATAAAGCCCTCAATGAAGAACATGGTGAAATTCGCAAATGACAATACTCTAGCAGCTGAAGGTATTGGAGACGTTCTAATTATGAGGAAAGATGGAAAAAGGTCAGTAATTTCCAATGTGTTGTACATACCAGGCATGAAAAGCAACTTGCTCAGCATTAGGAAGTTGGTAAAAAAGAACTATAAAGTGTCCATCAAAGACAAGAAGATGAGAGTCGTCGATGCAAGTGGAAGGTTAATCTTGAAAGCTCCTATGTCTAAAAATAGAACCTTCAAGATCGAACTCGATGTGATGGAGCACAAATTCCTTTCGACTGCAGCTAGCAGAGATGAATGGATGTGCCACTATCGACTAGGTCATCTCAACTTCAAAGACATCAGAGACTTGATAAGAAATAATATAGTTTTAGTACTGCTAGAAATTGACATTCCAAATGAGGTATGTGAGGAATGTGTGCAGGCGAAGCAGCACAAGAATAGCTTCAGCAAGAATGCAGGAAGTAAGTCAAAGGCCATTCTTGAAATCATATACTCTGATGTATGTGGTCCTATCCAGGTGGGTTCGAATAGAGGTAACACATACTTTGTTACATTCATAGATAATTTCAGTCGAAAGATGTGCACTTACCTGATCAAGAAGAAAAGTGAAGTGATCGAGGTATTCGCCAAGTTTAAATCTATGGTCTAAAGAAAAAGTGATCGAAAGCTCAAAGTTTTGAGAACTGGTGATGGTGGAGAGTATGTGCCGAAAGACTTCGACATGTTGTGTGAGAAAGAAGGGATTGTACATGAGGTGGTGCCACCCTACACTCCACATCAGAATGAAACTATAGAAAAGAAGAATCGAACCATCATGAATATGGTGAGAGGTATGTTGAAAGGCAAGAATTTTCCTAAAGAGTTTTAGGGTGAAGTTGTGTCGACCACAACGTATATTCTAAACAGATGTCCGAAAAAGAAGCTAGAAGGAATTACTCCAGAACAATGTTGGTCTGGTGTAAAGCCTAGCTTGAGTCATCTAAAAGTATTTGGATCTATGGCACATAGACATCTGCCAGATCAGTTGAAAAGAAAACTTGATGAGAAGTTTGACAAGAGGAGGTTAGAGATCAACCAAGTACAATCAGACCTCAGAGAACAAGAATCATGCCTACAAGGTTGCAAGAATGTGTGATTATTGATCAGTGCATTTTGATGCACGTTCCTTTATGTTTGTACTTAGACATTTCTATGGTTTGGTTTGTTTATTTTTCTATTTTATTATGTTTTTATATTTGAGTTTATTTTTATTGTTATTTGATTTTCGTACTTATTTTTTAGCTGTAGCAGTCTGCACTAAAACGACCATAACTGGAGTTCCGGGAATCTGATCGACGCGTTCTTGTAATCGTCGGAAAGCTAAGAGAAAGAGTACAACTTTTGTGTTGGAGTGGAAGTCAGATTCAGAATGTATATTTTCCAGAATTTCGTTTTAAGTTGCAGCCTTAGTTTATTTTAATTCTGGGTCATTAGTTTTGGGTCTGGGTTATGTTTGTTTGACCCAATTGGGTTATGACCCGAATTCTTGTTTCTCCCATTTACCTAGGGCTGGCCGCTACTGTTCATTGTTAACTTTTTACTTTTCACAAAATAATTTTGAAAGCTTTGTACGTTTGTAATGGAGAACTAATTACAAGGCAAAATCTGCAGATTACAGGTTCCATCATACTTTGAGGTTATAATAATTTTAATCAAGTTTCTATTCCGTTCAATTATATTATGTGATTATTGTTTGCTTAATTCAATTTTCATGGAGTATATTGATTTAATTCGATTGTTGTATGATCCTTAACTATAAACACGTTAGCGTTTGCTTAATTCGTTATCGTGTTTGATTAATTCGCGTTTTCTTAATTCGCGAGGGCTTAAATCCGTTTGCTTAATTCGGATCATAGGAACTTTCATCACATAAAATTCGTTGCGCTTGTCAGAGAGTTTTGTAGTCGAATAGGAATGGATTAGGAGATTGAAATTATAATAATCAATGATAAGTCGGAACCGAAATCAGTAGATTAGCCGTTTTAGCTTATTTGATAATTAATTATTTACTCTGTTTTACAAATTGATTCTAAAACAATAACCCCCCAATTTTATTTATATTAGTTAATAACAAAACAAGAATCCTTGTGAGAACGATAATTCGAGTTAATTTGTGGTTGTACTACATTTTTGAAAAACTACTCGTTTTGATCTGCGCGCGATTACAGATCAATTATAGCAGATGATGTGGTCGATGATGAAGGTGAGATGGTACATTATGCTTTTTATGCAGATGTTGAACCAATCAATGCAGCTAAAGCATTGAAGGATTTGAAGTGCGTGAAAGCAATGAACGAAGAAGTAAAATCCATCGAAGACAACAATACTTAGTCACTTGTCGAATTGCGTCAAGGCAAAAAGGCAATTGATGTCAAGTGGGTATACAAAGTGAAGATGAATCCCAAAGAGGAAATAACTTGACACAAAGCAAGGCTTGTGGCGAAAGGATTTCTTCAAAACAAAAGGAAGGAATCGACTTCGATGAAGTATTTGCACCTATTTCTATGATCAAAACAATCAGGTTAGTTGTTGGTCTGGTGAACTTGAACTTGGTAGAAGAGATAACAGGTAAATATCATGGAGCAACTACCATGAAGATCGATAAAATGTCAGCTATCAATCGGACAAAGAACCCGATAACACATAGTCGAAGCAAGCACATTGAAATGAAGCTCCACTATCTTCGAGAGCAGGTGGCAGATGGGAAGATGAACTTGAAACACTGCAGAACTGAGAATCAGATTGTAGATATCATGATGAAGGGGGTGCAAGTCGAAGTGTTCATAAGACTAAGAGCTATGATGGACATAGATAGCTTAGAAACATTGAAATAGGTGGTGTGTTAAATTGTAATTGCTCGTGTAGAAAAGATTTGATTTGATTTAAATGTGTGGAAACAGTTTGTTACACACAGATTTGTTTTAGATCTAGATAGATTTAATTTATACTTAAAATAAATTATAATTGATTTAGTTTCAAAATAGGTATTTTGGGCTTTTATAGTTTTGGACTTTGTCTTAGGGAGTAAGCTAACCTAAATCTATAAATAGAGAATAACCCTAATTATTTTGTAATCAAGTCAAAAGGATGTATTCACAGAATTTGGAGTTGCAAGTGAATAATAATGTTTTCCACAGTTTGTGGGCAGAGAGTTACGCTGCAAAAACTCTACTCTCTTTTCTTCTTTAAATTTTCTTTCTTATGTTCATTGTTATCGTGTGGTGATAACAATCTTGTTCATCAAGATTGATAGAAATTCATCATAGGTTTTGGTGGATTTCCAACAATTGACACTTCAACTTCTACAAATCATTTACCCAACTAAGCACTTTTCTATTTCTTTTTCTCTTGTCATTTATTACGAACTCTCCTTTTCGGTAAATAAACTGATAAAAATTTATCTCTTCTTTTTCTTTAAACTTTATAAAATTCATATAAAATATATGATTATGTAATATCTTAGGACCTTCTATATGACTCGATGTGACGAGATTGTGTTTGATGGTCATCATTTTGCAACTCTCTAAGGTGGAGGATTCAAACCCTTGACCTCTTATTCACAAAATGAATGTTTCTTCACTAAGCCAGTTATTCTTTTTGTTTATTATTTGCAATGAATATGTATATAATGGATATCAGTAGCAAATATTTATTGAAGTAGAAGCAAATTGTCTTTTATATAGTAACGTTAAATTTTGTTTAAAATTTTAAATAATAATGTTAAATGTAACACCCCATACATACATTGCATAGGATATACGTATCTGGCATTGTAATGGTACTCGAAATTCATAACATAAGCAGCGGAATAAATACATGTATAAGTACAAGTACAAAGCCCAAACTGTCATGGCCAAAATACATAAGCTCCAACAAGGTACAAATACATATCTGAAGTACAAAAGATGAAGATACAAAAGATCATAAACTACAAGAGAACGTGTCGCCAAGAAACACCATCTCGAAACTAAGTCATCTTACCCTTGCCTCGATCCTGTCTCGAACCACCTGAAAATATTAATTGGAATGGAGTGAGATTACTAAATCTCAGTGATTTTCCCTATCTTACGGGTTCACTCGGTTCTATAGGGAACATGCAATCAAATGGATTAACCGAGAATTCGGTTTTTCTCACGGCCAGGTACAAGTACAAATAAGGAAACACCACAATTGGAATTCCCATAACTATCCAATGAGGTAACAACAACAAGCACATAGCCAAACCAACCATATGCAAACCCATAACCATGTACGAGGAATCCAGGAGTAAGTTACAACCCGCTCATTAGGCTACGCAATCCACACCCTCGGTGAGTTACACTCGTACATCGCATCAAGAGACTTGCACAAGCACACCGCAAGATGAATCAGATACTTTTCCTAAATGGATTCCATCCAAGACGGGTTACAGCCGTGACATTGCCTAAGTGGCGTCCCGACCCCATCACTTGTGCATACGCCGATGTGTTATGGCAAGTGCAAATACGCCATCTTGACAATACGAGCCCACCGGGCGAAAGCCTAGCGATCTTGCCTATGTGATATCGCTAGAGGTGAGTCGAAAGTAATGTTGCCTATATGGCATTACTTGTCCACCATACCAAGCATGCTGATGTGTTAATGGCTAGTGGAGAAACGTCCTATAAGACCTCCACATGCACACGACATTGGTAGCTCAGGTGTGTAGAACATACCGAGAACGCCGATGTGTTTTGACAAGTGGGATACGCCCCGTAGGCCCTCACAAGCACATCACAACGGTGTCAAATGTTCTATGTAATTTACCCCATAATAGCCTAGACCTACTTTGGTTCAAGCATATGTCACCGAGATCATACAGCACAGTACGAGCCATCACACAATTGTCGCACGCTCGCGAAAAATGAACAGAGTCGCCACCAATATATTTATCCCATAAGGGAAAGGAATATCAGAAAACCTAACAAAGGAAGGAACAGGGTCTTGCGACCAGAGAATCAAGGTACGGGAGTCGGTTACGCAAGGGGAAGGTATTAGCACCCCTCGCGCCCATCGTACTCGATGGTATCCACCTATGTTTGTTTCTATCTAAAGGGTGTGTACTATGTCTATGTCTATATGCGAATGAATGCAAAATGTAGGGAAAATAAAGAATTGTACTCGCACGGGCCCTACCCCGCTGCCTACGTATCCTTTTCAGGAATCAGAGTTACCGTAGCTCGGCTCACGATTTTCTGTTTGTTTTTGTGTTTTTTAGTTGGGCGGAGTTAACGCTCGCGCTCTTGCATAAGGGATCGCCTAGGATGCAATAGAGCGGAGATAACATGCCCTTAGAAAGGAGAAAAAGAGATTGGTTTGTATCTTTTAGGGTAATTCCATGATGACGATAACCCACTACAAGGTCTCGCATCACTTCCTTACTTTTGCTTTAAATCTGACCATTTATTAAGCGTTTTAAGTGTTTTTGGTTGGTGTTTTTTAAGGGGATTTAATTTGTGACTTAGATCATACCAAAAAGAGTTTTGTTTTGTATATTTAGAGAATGCACATCGAGGCCTACGCCACAATCGTTTCTCTAAATAACGGTTAAGAAATACATCGAGGCTTCACACCTCAATCATTTCTTCTCCGCTAAGTAAAGGAAATACAAAAAGGAGTTCTTTTGTGAGTATTTAGAGAATGCACATCGAGGCCTACGCCACGATCGTTTCTCTAAATAACGGTTAAGAAATACATCGAGGCTTCACACCTCAATCATTTCTTCTCCGCTAAGTAGGAAAGAACATACATCGGGGCCTACGCCCCAATCATTTCTTTCCTACTATGAAATGTAGTAACGGTATGATCTTCATCGATATTTATTAAGTATTTTAAAAGTCGAAAGGAAAAAGAATGCAAAAGGGAACTATTTCTAAATTCTAGTCTAAGTTGTCTATACAAGTCTAAATCCTAATGTTAACATGGAATAGATTCTAAAAGAAGCATTAAAATGATATTAACAAGATAGGCCTAAAATAGGGCCAAAAACTAAGCAACAAAATCACACAACAATCATACAAAAATAACATGAAAATGGTACAAAATCATGAAGGAAACGATTCAAGCGTTAGTGCAAAAATCAACCTAAAAAATACTACTATTTTTTATGAGTTTTTATGGGTTAAAAGAATTCTAATTCAAGCCTAAAATATACTAAAACCTAAATTCTAACTAAGCCTAAACTAGTATTTTTTTTATGAGGTTTTTATGTCAAAATTAGTATCAAAGCCTAAGAATGATATTAGAAAAATCAGTATTTTACCACCTAAAAGATAATAGAAAAAAGTCTAGTTAAACCTAAAGTCTAGTAATGGAAACAGGGGGTGCTGAAGTAATTACATGGTGGTGAATAGAAAAGGCGCTGGGCCCAGGGTGTCGGCCCAGCAATTGCTTTTTTGTTACAGACTTTCTTATGTTCAAAAACGGTGCAATGGGCCGCAGGGGGTGTATGTTGCGAATTCATGTATAGCAAGCCCAAGCAAACTAATCCAATTATCCACATTTTAAATCTCAATTAATCAACACTCAGATTTTTTGTATGGTTGCAATTAATCCAAATTAACCACCATTAATAAACAGATTAGACGCTAATTACCCTAAATCAAACTCAACGTTTATGCATATTATTGGAATAAAAGGAATTAGGTCAAGAAATTGTGACCTTTGGCATTCACGTTATTTTCCCTCTTCTCTCAAACGAGCTCTTGGCGGCGCAACCTCCTTCCCCGATCACTGCGACGGCGACGCTTCTTCTCCAGTCAAGAACGCCACCGTAGATTCCACTGTCTTCGCCTCAATCTCTCATTCTGGTCTCCCTTAATCAATCTCCCTTCAAGCTCGATCGAAATAGCTTAGCACGCGTCAAACGGGAGCGAAGATTCAGCTATGAAATCGCATCAATCGGAGACAAATCCAGTGCCTCTTCGGTTGCGGTTACGAAGACGAGCAAACCAGAGAGTGAGCGTCATATGCTCAGGTATGCACGTTCTTGCTTCTTTCGCTTTTCTTCTTCGCCGTTCTCAACTTGTTGCGATGATGATGTTCATAGTTTGGTTCTTCGATTTTCTCTTTTTCGCAGATTTGAAGCTGGTTGAGAATGAGGAGGTTGCATCGAGAGAATGAAGAAGCTTTTTCTGAGATATGGATTGAAGGTGAGGATTTGTGATGAAGAGTTGAAGAAAGCAGAGAGATGAGATGAAGACAGTGAAGAATGATGAAGTCTGTTCAAAAGGTGAGAATGAGAAGGTGAAGATGGAGTGAAGGTGTTTTGGTGATTTTCTGTTATGGTGAGTGGTCGATGATGTATGGTAGTTGTTGTTGATTGTTGCGATGCAGTGGCGACGATGAATGAATCGATGATGATGAAGAGGTTCTTGAATCTGAAGTTTGGTGACAAATTTGGTAGAGGTGAGTTTCCTCTTCTTTCTGTTACGTTCTCTTTCTCTGATATTCTGTTACAAATCTTTCTTCTTTTTCTGTTGGTGAATATGAATGATGAAGAAGATTGATGAAGCGAGGATAGATTGATGATGAAGAATGGCTGTGAAGTGTTCAGATGAGGATAATGGTGAAGAGGATTGAAGAACGGTTGAAGAAAATGAAGATGAGAAGAAGAGAATTGGATGATAATGATGGTGATGAATGAAGGTCTAGAGAGAGAATGGTGACTGGATCCAGAGAAGAAGACCTCAATGTGGAGGAGGGAAGTCCTGATTTATAGCAACTGCAGGTTGGTTTTCTCTTTACTTTTTTCCGATCTCTTCTCCTCTTTCTCTGTTGAATCAATCTGTTAGGTTCCAGTTAGCAGTCAAGGATTTTATTATGGGATGAAGGGTGAGATTGAGAGGTTAGAAAGTTTGTCGCAATTCAGTTGGGGTTAGTTATAGGTTGTGATTGAATCAAAGTGGGAGATGGTTATAACTCTGTTTTTCAGTTAGAAGTTGTTTACTTGCTGGTTGGGTTAGTTATAAATCGGTTAGGGATTGGCTCTGTTATGCTAGTGACAGTTAGGGAGGGTTAGAAAGTTAGTTAGGTTTACACATGGTTAGGGATTTTGGTTATAAAATTCTGTTAGGTTGCAGTTAGAATGGTAACTGTTTTTTTGGTATGCAGGATTTTCTTTCAAGAAGTGTATTTGTTTGTGTATGTACTGAAGTGGCTGTGACTGGTTTTCTTGTATGCAGGTGCTTGTTCATGGAGGCAATTTGTGAGCGATGCTTTTGAAAGTGTTTGGATGAAGATCAACATGAAGTTTAGAATCAAAGAAGAACATCGGTTTAGAAATTATAGAATTTAGGAATTTGATGTAATGGGAATGATTGAAATTGTAATGGTTTAATGATATGAGATTTTTGTAATGGATATGTATAGTGGATTTGTAATGACATTGTAATGGAACTAGAGAATGATTCTTTTTTGTTAAATTGAGAATAACTTGTAATGGCTTGTGATGGAATTTGAGATAGAATGATATGTACAATGTGATTTATAGGAACTTTTGAATGATGTAAGATGAATCGGATTTTTGTAACGAGTTTGAATAATGAGATTTTCTTTGGACATTTGAATGGTGAAGGAATGATATTGACTTTTGAATGCAAGTGTCGATTTCCCCATATGAATATTGATTCCCATGTAGCTTTGATTTTCCTTGTCTCCCTTTTGTAATTGAAACTAAGGTGTTCCAATATTTAGATTCAAACTTTCATCCGGGTGAATTGTACTGTAAATAGAGGATAGATACAATCTTCAACGAATGAGTGTACCCGATTGATAATCAATCCGTGCTTGCACTTTTAACCTCTCCGAAGCAATCACCTTTCTCCCCTGATGTAGCAGTATTAATGTGGACCATTAACTTGTAATTGAAAGAGACCAATATTCATGAGCCAAAGACCCTAATTCCATATTTCAACCAACTTATCTGTAGTAGGAACCTTAAACCAGTAAGAACCCGATTCACCAGAGGATTTCTGA
The DNA here is from genome assembly GCF_029867415.1 of Vicia villosa. Taxonomy (NCBI): domain Eukaryota; kingdom Viridiplantae; phylum Streptophyta; class Magnoliopsida; order Fabales; family Fabaceae; genus Vicia; species Vicia villosa. Next base: position 30,892,052 of record NC_081181.1, read on the forward strand.
TCCCATGCTTTTAGATGTTTATTTAATGGATGAATGTGAAATCAATGCGAAATCATGTTAATGCCCTAATGGAGGTATGCAGATGAAATGGGAATTATAAGGCAGTTAAAATAAGGGATAGGACAAATTTGGGGTATGACAACAATAAATACACCCGAATGTTCAATCGAAACAAACAGAAATAATACATAATCTTGCATATCAGTGGCATAACATGTATAGATACATTGTGTCACTTAAGCATAAACATAGTAGTCATGTATAATCGAATCAACATCTCATAGCAACATGTATAATACGCTTACAATAGTTGGGGAGGAGTTTGGTTCCCACTAGGTATTACCTATAGTATTTCACCCTACACACAACCTCTGGGTACGTCACGATAGTCGGGGAGGAGTTCGATTCCCACTAATGAACAAAACTGCACTCAGGGGAAGCAAGTATAAAATTCTGCATAACAGGGCTCGCTTAGCAAGGTCCTAGTGAACTAATACATGCGTAAAATAGAAAGTTGCTCTTTCGAATTCTCACTTAGCGAACTCGCGATTCCTGCATAATAATAACAGGGCTCGCTTAGTGAGATAATGATTTCTACAGAAAATGCAGAAGACGTCATACCTGCTTTGGGGTTCTTCCACCCCTTTCAACCACCTACATGTATCATCTAATAGCACATTCATGTAATAGCTATCATAATCAATCATTAATCAACAACATAACCATGGGATCATCAAGAATCATGGACTTCTCACTCAAATCCCTAAAACCCCAAAATCATAATATCCCACAACTACCCCAAAGTCTCTATCTATGAGACTCACCTTGATAGAGAGAAGTAGGAGCTGCGTAAATCGGAAGTGGATGATGAAAATAGTTGAATCAAGGATGCATGCAAGTTTGAAATGGAATGGGTCTCCTTCTTCTCCTCCTCTCTTTCACGTTTTCTTCCTTCTTCTCTACAAATTTTATTTTTTTTCCAAATGATCAAACACCTTCAAGCCAAACAAACCCTTATGTCTCATTAATAGGTACAAGGACTAAAGTACCCCTCAACTAAACTTTAATAGCCATAGTACCACTTAGTTCTAATCCAAATAAATAGAATTCCTATTTATTCTTATACTTAGAAAATTAGGGTATTACATTAAATATAACTAAATAATAATTTTGCATTGAAAAACAAATTGTGTTGTGTTTTTTTACATGAAATTTTTTAAAATTGATTATATTAAATTTTGTTTAAAATATTTAATAAAAATGTTAAATATAATTAAATAATAATTAAAATATTTAATTAACTAATTATTTAATAAATAAAATAATTGAATCAAACTATTTATTTTAACTATTTAATATTTTAAATAATTAGTTTATTTTTAACTAGTTTATTAATATTTAACATAATTGGTTTATTAATAGTTGAAATATTAAAAATTTAATATTAAATAGTTTATTAATACTTTGATAACTAGTTTATTAATATTTTAACTATTTAATATTTGTTTTAGTTATTTACTATTTATTTTTTACTATTTATTATTTAAAATAATTATTTTATATATTAAATATTTTATTAAATTGGTAAATAATTATTAAAATAATTAGTTTATTAAATAGTTAAAATAGTTATTTTAAATTTTAAATAATTATTTTAAATTTTAAATAATTATTAAAATAATTATTTTAGTAAATAGTTTATTAAATAATTTAATGTAAAAAATAATTTAATTAAATAGTCTAATTAGTAAATAGTTAATGTAAAAAAGAACTCAGCACAATTTTTTTCAACGCAAAATATTTTCATTATTATTTAATTTTATTTAACATTACTATTTAGAATTTTAAACAAAAATTAACATTACTATATAAAATACAATTTGCTACTACTATTATAAATATTTGCTACTAATATCCATTATATACATATGCATTGCAAATATTTTACAAAGAAAGTAAGTGGCTTAGTGGAGAGACATGCATGCTATGAGTAATTGGTTGAGGGTTTGAACCCTTTTAGGACCAGCTTTTAAAAATTATAAAAAATAAAATAAAACCACAAGACTATTTAAGTTTATTTAATAGTATGAGTGTCTAAAGGTTAATCATAAGTTAGGTTTTATAAAAGGGTTTAGGGATTTAGGCCCAAGAACCTTCTTTAAAATATGTGTTTCATTAGACATGTGTCAAGAGATTATTTAAGTTTTTTTATCCAACGATTTGTAAGGGTTGGTCGACTCTAATTTGTTGTGTCTTTATGTGTGCCCATCATCTGATTCGTCTACGTTCTTGTGACTGACGTAACCCGACCCATATCAGGTTAGGCTTTCCCTAGTTTGAACTATTTCCCACCAAGTCTTTAGTTGGTGAAGTCGATTACAACTAGTCTTCAAATTCATAATTGTTTAATCCCTCGAAGGATGAGTCCAGTGGCAAGAGTAATATCAGATGAAAGGTAGTATTCATGAGGTGCCGAGAACATTGATAACCTTAAATTAGAGAAGAAAGAATAAAGTATATTTTTGGTCTATCAGTCCTAGTCCTAGACGATTGACACGACCTTGAAGACCTTATTTTCAAGCACATTGAGGTACATGTTAGGGATGTCACATGTTCTTTGTTGGTCATAGGAATCCTTGGAGTTTAAATTTAGTGTCATGATTCATTATCATTCTTATCTTTACGACCCATGTAAGCACTACACCCAAAATCATTATAATGCATATATAAATAGTGTTTTATAACTTTTACAAAATTATATATATATATATATATATATAATTATTCGTAATATATTTTCGACCTTATTAGAATTGGAACCATTAACCTCTAATAAAGAATAAGTATGTTATTTAGCCTTTTGAGAAGTGAATATGAATTTGGGAGGTGCCAGATAAAAATATTGGGTGATGTGGAACAAATGCAGATGAAGTGTTAACGTGAGGACGCATGTATCTGATTTAATATATATATGCTAAAAGCAACAATCAATCTGATGATAATATTCTTTGCTATAAATAGTATCATGAAAAATATTATACATTAACTTTTTTAAAATAGAAAGAAACTAAAATTATTTTACAAGAATCTATATTAAAAAAGATATATCAAAATTTCTCTTTTTTTCATTTTTATAATTAAAAATTATTTCAAGTAATATATAAATAGTTTTATATAAAATTTATAAAAAATAATATATATATATATATATATATATATATATATATATATATATATATATATATATATAAAGTTATTAATTAGTTGTTAGGTTAATATATTTTTTGCTTTGTCAGAGTTTGAACCATTGACCTCCAATAAAGAATAAGTATGTGATTTAGTTTTTTAAGAAGTTAAAATGAGTTTGGAAGATGCCACATAAGAATATAGGTGATGTAGAACAAATGAAGATGAAATGTTAACTTTGAGGATGTGCACATTTTGAGAAAATTTATTTGGTTGAAGTAATTGTGGTGTTGTTAGAACATTTAGTTTAAAATGAGTTTTGAATTATCTCTTTTAAAATCTTTGTTAAAATAAATATAAATTATTATATTGTAGTAAGTCTTAATGTCCTCAATATTCAAGAAAATGATATATGTTATGAATATTTATGTTAGTGAATGTCCATCGATCTCCTAGTTATTCATCTTCTTATTCATACTTAATATGTGTGATTTTCTATCTCCCTTAAGTCCTATAAATAGGGACCCATATTACAATGTAAAACACACTTGAAAAAAGATGATAATACAATGTTATTTTTTCCCTTCTCTTTCTCTCATTCATTTCTCCTTCATTTCTATATTGTTTTGGTGAATTTCATAACACGTTATCAGCACGATACTCTATAACGCGAGTGATGATATAGCCAGGTTTTACGTTATTTTTCTAATCTTAATAAATTGTTGTCTTGATCCTCGTACAAATCATTATGAACCAAAAGTTCAAAATAGTATTCATTTGCAAAGTTTATGAAATAAATTATCAGCTGATAATACTCCACTCAAAGTGGATTCTCCTATTGGATAATATAATATTGCAAATGAGTTGTTGTTACGTCTGAAGCGTGGTATGAAAGTCGGTTTCAATTTTAAAAATCCTTTACTAAGAAAAGAAACTAAAGATGACCCAAGTGAGGATATGAAAATGTTAAGAGCACTTTGACCTAATTTAATTTTAAGTTCCATAAGAACAAATCAAGTACTTGAAATATGAAATAAAGAGATGAAAAATAAAGAGTTTGAGATGAAGGACCTAGAAAAAACAAAATATGTCTAGGTTTGCAAATTGAGCATTTGGACAAAAGAATATTTGTACATCAAGAAGGCTATATAGAAAAGTGTTGAAATGATTCTATATGGACAAATGTCACATGTTACCTACTCCAATATGTTGTTAGATCATTAGATGTGGAGAAAGATCTTTTTAGGCCTCGAGAAAAGGATAAAAATTGTTTGGTCTTGAAGTACCATATCTTAGTGCAATTGAAGTACTAATGCACCTTGCTAAATATACACATCATGATATATCATTTGCGGTCAATCTATAAGTAAGATAGAATTATTCACCTACACGCAGAAATTGGAAAGCGGTCAAACATATACTTCGTTATCTTAGAGATGCAGGTTACTTGTCAGATTCTCACAATGGTAGATCAGAAAGAGGTTATTTATCTACATGTGATGGTACAACCATTTCATGGAGATCTATGAAACAAATCATGGAAACAACTTCATAAAATCCTACATAACTATTACCACTACATGAAGTCACTTCGAAGAAGACATTTTAAGTAGCTACTACAAATAATATCGTCTCACATATAAATGTATGCATGAGGGGGAGAAATAAATATTTTCTGCACTCTTTTTCCCTTCACCAGGGTTTTGTCCCACTGAATTTTTTCTAGTAAGGTTTTAACGAGGCATGTCCTCAATGGACATCCAAGGGGGAGTGTTATGAATATTTATGTTAGTGGATGTCCATCCATCTCCTAGTTCTTCATCTTCCTATTCCATACTTAATATGTGTTGAATATGTGTGATTTTCTATCTCCCTTGAGTCCTATAAATAGATACCCATATTACAATGTAAAACACACTTGAAAGAAGATGATAATACAATGTTATTTTTTCCCTTCTCTTTCTCTCATTCATCTCTCCTTTATTTCTATATTGTTTTGGTTAATTTCATAACAATATATGTATTGTATCATACTTAAGTTTTTGCAATGTAATTTTAGAATGAAACGTTAAAAGCAACATTCAGCTTCTCATGACAATATTCATTGTTGTAAATGATAGGAAGAAAAGCATTACACAAATATTTAATTTTTTTAAACATAAGTAAATTAAAATTATTTTAGAGACACTATATCGAAAAGATATATCAAAGTTTTTTTCTTTCATTTTTAAAAATAAAAAATTATTGTAAGATATATATAAATAGTGTTCTTTAAGTTTTACAAAAATAATATATATATATATATATATATATATATATATATATATATATATATATATATATATATATATATATATATTATAAATAGGGTTAAGTATGTTTTTGGTCCATAAAATTACTAAATTTTGTTTTTAATCCCTATTAAAAAAATAACATATTTTGGTCCCCACAAAATTATTATGCACGCAGTTTTAGTCGTTAATATTAAACTGATGTGTATTTTGAATGATTATTTTACATAAATGTTTCGAACGTTGTTAAAAGTTCCTAAAAAAAAGGAACTCAAAATTTGATTTATAAATCGAGATTTACATTACTTTTATCATTATCTTTTGAAATTTAAAATTTCATATTTAATTCTTCTCATTTTAAAAAAATTTATAATTTAGTAAAGATATACTTTATAGTATTCTAAACACGTATGAAAAAAATTATTCAAAAATTTTAAAGTTTAAAGTTTTCAAAATTTTATAAAATAACAAGGACTAAAAATGTATGCATAAAAATTTTATAGAGACTAAAATATGTCATTTTTTAACAGGGACTAAAAATAAAATTTAAAATATTTATAAGGACCAAAAACATACTTAACCCTTATAAATAACTGGTTAGATACGGTTAAAAAATGTTGTATACCTACGGGCTACGACATTTAAAATTCAATTGAGACAAACTTACCTTTGAAAAATGTGTAATCACTACTTTGAGATTAAAGATATTTGTTTCAAATTTTACTTTTGTTGCGGTGATTTCTAGAACACAAAAAATAGTATTTCGATTCACACAACACTTATAATTTTGAAATTTGAGAGAATATTGTTGCACTCCAAAATTTACCCTCCTATCCCGGGATCAAGGTTCCATCTCTCAAAAGCTACAACAGAAGTGACTATTCTGCCGGTCAATACAGTAAAGTGAGAATTTGGGTTTTTTGTGTGTAAGAAACCCTAAATTAAGAGGTATTATTGAAGAATAATTTAATATTTTAATATGTTGCCTATATTTTTGAATGTATAAATAGACTAGTAGTAATTGTCATTTAAATTTAATATTTTTTTCTTACACCTTTATAGCTGTTATTGCAGAGTAGTAATATATTTTTTTTTCTTTCTTAAACCTTGTGCACTAACACCATATGTATCATATGAATGTTAAATAACCACGCATATCGGACACTGCAGCTAGGGGTGGGAATAGGCTAGGGCGGCCTACAGGGGCCTATGGCCTAGCCTACTTAAGGCCAGACCAGGCCAGGTCTATTTGATAAAAAGGTCAGGCTTGAGCTTTTTTAAAAGCCTATTTAATAAAATAGGCCAGGCCTAGGCTATTAAAAAAGCCTATAAAACCTTGTAGGCCGTCCTATATTTTCATATATATTAAAATTAGTCTAAATAGTTTGGCCTATATATGCATATATATTAGAAAAAGTGTTAAATAGATTGGTTTTAATATATATATATATATATATATATATATATATATATATATATATATATATATATATATATATATATATATATATATATATATATATATATATATATATATATATATATATTAGAAAAAAATGATAAGTAGGTCGATCTAAATGTTCATATATATGCGACCTATTAGGCTTCTTAAGTAATATGAATTAATTGAAAATATTAATAAGAAAGAGGCTTTTAAATAGGCTTTCAGGTCAGACCAGACTTTTAAAAAAGTCAGGCCAGACTGAAAAAACAAGCCTATAGTAGGCCATAGGCCAGACTCAGGCCTTGTAAGTTTATTGTAGGCCAGACCCAGGCCTTATAAAGCCTAGCCTAGCCTATTCCCATCCCTAAGTCTGCAGCGAAACTAAGAACTATCCGTGCTTTAGTATGTAGCTGCAAATGTACGCATAAACCAACAACTCCCCCGGAAAACAGAATCACAATTTTTTTTGAAGGTTTTGAATTTTTGATTTCATAAAGAAATTTAGGAAGCATTCCAACGTAACAGCAACGTGACCCGGTTTGACAATTTCTCAAAATGCTACAAGATTTGTATTTTATTACACTATCAAGATTCTCTTGTCAATAAGACAATCATACACGACTCTCTTCACCTAAATTATTTCATGTTTATCTCTTGTCTTGTTTGGTCTATTTTACCAACTTTAAGATAACCAAATCTTAATATTATTGTTTAGATCACACACACCTTCAAAGGGAAATGAAATACAAATACAATAAGTATCATTTATATTGTTCTTTAAAGCACCACCTGAAGCATAGACAGACACAACAAGTTGATGATATTATCCACATTAGTGACACAAATGGAAGATGGACCTTGATGCCCTCAGAAACAACCTCAGCCACAGTGTTTAATGTGTTTTTAGTGGATTCCCTTTTGATTATATGGTTTGCTACTTGAGGTATCCACTATCACCAGAACTTCCACCATCATTTGTCGTATTGCCCCTGTAGTTTACTCTGTTCAACAATCAACACCCTTTTGAATGTTCTTTCATATATTTGATAAATTGTTTTACTATTGCACGTGCATACCTCATTCCTCACTTCTTCTTACCTCCCTTGGCCCTACAATACACAAACATGTCTATATGTGCCTACCTCATTTTAGGTCCATCTCTTATGTTTTAATCATGAGGTCTACATCCACAATTTATTCCGGGCCGACCACAATTTCACTCTGACAGTAAAAAAACAATCATCGTCTAATTAAATCAAACGGCTCTCTGCAAAGCACATCACATGATCATGCGTGAACAGTTTCAACCGCTCTTGATATATAAGAGGAAACCGGGTCATTTCATGTGTTCAAATCAATTCTCTTATATTTCTAGTTCCTAACTGAACACTATTATTTTCATGTTAATAATAAGATATTCAGGTTAGGTTAACATAAATACATAATTCACCGTTGGATAAGTATGCGGCGATATGTGAAAAAAACAACTGTTTATTTGTTCTGTACAATAGACGTAAACTTAAAATTTGTTAATAAACATCAACATCTAAATCTTTTATTTCATATATATTATCCTTGTAAAATTTATACATGTCCAAAGAAGGGACAAGTACAAGTACAATCACTGAATGGATGATACAAGAGTAGTAAGTAAAAGGAAGATAGAGTAATTCATATATATTTAGAAACATCAAAATAGTCTCATCTCATAATCTCAATCATGTGGAATTGATTGGTTTTGAGGAGTCATCATTGAGTTGTGAAGTGGTGGTGCATGGAATTTCAGAAAAATCTTCCATATTGCAAGGAAAAGAGTTACCAATTTGCATATCAGCTACCATTTGGCGAAGATCGAAAGTTTCTTCCTTAAGGCGTGCATTCTCTTGAACAACTCTGTCATGTGACTCAGAAACATGATTGAGTTTGTCAACAAGATTATTATTCTCAGTCCTGAGTCTTACCACTTGTGACCAGAGTTCATCCAAGTGTTTTTGTTTCCTCATCCTTGATCTCCTTGCTGATTCTCTGTTGGATATCATTCGCCGGTGCTTCCTTTCGTCGATCACGTTGTTGAACTGAAGCTCATCGGCTTCATCGGAAGTAGTTGAGTTGCTGCTTAGACATGAAGGAGGTGCAAATTCATGCCCTGCTGAGGGGTAATGGCAGTTTGGTAAAGTGCTTAAGAGATTATTTAGATGAAAATTTGGTATTTCACTTTGTGGGAAAACATAGTTTTGAGGAATTTGGAATGAATTCTCAGGAGGAACTATATAATTGAGTCCATTAATATCACTAGGAACCATGGCTACAAGTTTCAAGATATTGTTGGAAATTATTATATATGGTAAGAGTTTGTTATGATAGGAGAACTGAAGAATGTTGTGTGAGAAATGGATTGAATTTATAGGAAGATGATGGCATGAAAAGTGGGACCAATATGAGGAAAGAGACATAGTGCTTAGGGCTTACATGAGCAGAAATTCAACAATAATTGGGAAGTGCTTCAAGTTTATGTATGTTTGGTATGAGATATACATCAACAAAAAAGGATTACTTTTTATCATATAAGTGGCTATCTTGACTCCATGTGCATGTTATAATGTTTTTGATTATTTATCTTATGTATGGCTATGGATAGTATTACTATTACTATATGCATTTACTCAAAGTCTCGCTTCCACAGCAAAACCAAAGTTAAATCCATAACTTTACGATATGTCAGTCTACTGATTTAACTTGTTAGCGTATTAGTTTATAATTTGTTTTGTAAAAATTGATTTGTTTTTGCATGCAACTGTAAAAATCAGTCATTCGAATCGAAGAAGATCACAATGAACAACAACACATTTCTTCAAATAATTTAATACTATTAGTTATTTAAAACTGCGTTCGAAACCCATAACTTTTAATTAAATTAGAAGAGATAATTTATCTCTAAACCGTTACAAACTTTTCTCCTCTAAACTTTTCTCTCTTTTTATTCTGCTATCATAGGGGTGGTTTTTAACCATTTGTAGCTAAAAATCACCCAACACCGCTTTTCTTTATCTTTTTATTTAAATAAGTGGTTATCCATATAAATTTTCTTTTTCTTTGTGTGTTTTTAAATTTTCATCGTCTTGTGCGGTGTTTGTTGGTTTTCCCGTCTTAGTACGGTATTTGTTGGTTTTTCCGTCTTAGTACGGTGTTTGTTGGTTCAGATTGCTGAGCAAGACTTGGGCGTCAATGTTGCAGACGTAGAAGTATGAATATTCTGGTGACTTTAATTTTTTCATTTTTATAGGCACTTTCATGTTGCCATTGTATGCTATTAACTTAGGTGCTGCAAGATTGTTTGTAGATTATTTTTTTTCTTCAGTTTTTAGCGATTTTGTTCATAACTTATGGTACAAACTACAAAGTAATTAAATTTGAATAATTTTGTGGAAAATGAAAAAGGTAAGCAAAAGCTAAATGTTTGAAATTTGTGGTTACCATTAAGTTGCTCTTGATATGATTTAATGCGTGTCAATAATGACCACTGTAATCTATAATCAAAGATTGATAGGTAACAGCTGGGAAATAAATCAATATGTTGTATATGCAATTTAAAATCATTTTTTAGCAATGCTAGGTTGCTATTTTGGGGTCCCTACCTAATTTTATAAGCAATTTTGAAAATTATAAACTCTTAGAACCAATAATTCCTTATGATAGATGACGCAAAGAAGACCAGTTTAAAAGGGTCAAGAATTGATATTTTAAGGTCATTAGTATTATAAATTGGATGACTCATGAGTCACTTACATAAATCAATTGAAGAGACCTTATGTTGGAGAATATTTTTTTATTTTTTTAATTTACTTTTAAGCAAGTACCATATTGTACCTAAATTCTAGTTATTTCTTCATATAAGTAAACCATTTATTACTTAACCATAGTGAAGCAAAAAGCATTATATAAAGTGAATTTTGAAAAAACTCTAGCATTCTCTGTTTTTTAATTTCTTTGGGGCTAACAAAGTACTTTGTCATGATTGTGGGAAAACTAGTAAGCTATTAAATTATGTTCCTCTAATGTGACCTTACAACAATTCTAATTAAAATCACAATTAATCAAATACAACTAACTTTTATATGTTTTGGATAAGAATGAAAATAAGCAGAGTGAAATGAGGTGGATAACAAAACTGAAGATTTTATTTTATATTTTAAAAATTTTAAGACAGAGTAAGACAAATTTTTTATTCCATACAAATCCAAAAATAATAAATATAGTGGTTAGTAATGAAATTCATACTACGTCATTCTTTTTTGTCCGATTTTAAGTATTAAAAAAAAAAACAACACTACTTCATTTCATCTCATACCGCTCTGCACTATTTAATTCCATCAATCCAAACAAAGTCAAATATTTTTTTTTATTAATTTTAAATGTAATGGAATCATAGATCAACTCAAACAAACATGTTATGTTGAATCTCAACACCAGAACTCGAATCCTGAATCTCACAGTTGGGTGTGGTAAGTTTTTGGTAGTTATTCTATTATGGTTTCACCATCATTGTCTTGGTGAGTGTGCTTTCCTTTCTATCTCCCTTTTAAATTTTAATGTTTTAGGTTAACCTATCTCCAAATTCATTGGACTAGAACTGAATAGCACTATGTGCATGAGGCCATTAGCACTTATTAGAACAAGTTTATGGTATTACACATGTCTAAAGAACAGTGTAATAACCATCGCAATTCATAAGGGTCTTCACCGATTCAGGTTTACTTAACAAAGTGTTTGTGTTCACAACATATTAGGAGCTGCCAAATTTGTTTTTAGCATATAATTTAGTACTTTAGCTTTTCATGCTTCCCATTGTTGTTGCCTATAATACCTTATTAATCCTATCTCGTCCAAAGCAACAAAAAGTAGCAATATCTTTTCAATATGCATGGTTTGAATATAGTTATTATTGATGATAGCTTTGTTATTTTGCTAATTTGTCTCTTCTTATGGCCCACTTCTATGACATGACAAAGAAAAGATACATATAGCACAAAATGATCAAAAAAGTTTTGGAAAATCGTAACATATTGTTTGATGTTTCTTAATTTTCTTGGATGGAAGTAGTTGTGTTAATTAGATAGAGCTTCTAGCAATATATAATTGTCAGGTGAATTCCCACTATTGAATGTTCCTTAGATTTTAAACTAATCTGATAAGGGTGAAGTACAAGATGGTAGGTAAAAGAAAAAGGAAAAAAAAGTTTGATAGTAGTGAGGTACAATTAAAGAACATTGATAAACCTTCTCTAAAAGGTCCTTTGTAAATCCATTGTACTTATATGAATTCCTATGACACATATCATAGTGCTTTGCCATTATACAAAAATTGAGTAATAATACAAAAATCGAGTAATAACTCCAATTTAGAAACTCCAGCTTCTTAGAGAATACTCGAAAATAATAACAAAGATATAGCACATCAACCTAGCTTAAGAGGTTAGTCTCTCTAAATTTTATAAAATTGAGTAATAACTCCAATTTAACAACTCAAGCTTTTTAGAGAATACTCGAAAATAATACCAAAGATTTAGCACCTCAACCTAGCTTAAGAGGTGACAAATAAAAGTTTGAATTTTAATTAGAGATGGCAAAATAGACCCTGTCTCTAGTCATGTTTGTTTTGGCAATAATTTATAAAGCGGGTCAAGATTTTAAGTCCGCGCTCTCTAATAGGCTCCTTCGTACCATTTTGAGTGTTTTTGCGGCGTGGCCATTAACAAATTGTTTTATAGAAATTTTAAACTTTAGAAAATGCAAAGTTAACACGCTTTCTCCGTCCCGTCCTTATTTTTAGCAGGTTGGGTCGGGTCTAAGTTTTAAGCTTGGACCATCAACGATGTTTGCTCCGCCTTGTTCCATTTTTACGAGCTTTTGTAAAGCTGAACTAAACCGCACAGACATACTCCTTTGTTACCCCTAATTTTAAATGATAGAAGTATTCAAATTTAAGGGTCCATTGTGCCTAGATCATGAGAAATATAAAAAAGAAACAAAATAAATAATAAGTAGTATTTAATATAAAATTTTAGTTCTAAGGAATTATGAGTCGGCCCAAGTCTCTTGTTTTACCGTTTCTGAAAATATACGGTCTTTGAGTTGCTGGATAAATTGGAGGGGACTATTTCAAACCATAAAGAGAATGATGTAACCGACCGACTAGTTGAGAATTTTTAAGAAACAGTAAAACTCAGGGATTGGTCCATATAAATTTTCTCTTCTAACTCTACGTAAAAGGAATTTTAAATATCTAACTTAAAATTTCTCTGTTAGTAAAAGTGCATTTATCTGTATTTTGATGTTTTGTAATTTTTTATATTTGTAATTTGATTTTTGATTTTGCTGATTTATTTGTAATTTGATTTTGTTTTGTACAATTGTATTTTGAGTCAACTCTTACACTTAATTAAGATTTGAATCCATTGTAATTTGTTTTTAATTGAGCAAATTGGCCAAAATCAATATATGCGTGTCTTGTATCATAAGTTAGAAAAGTCAATATGGTTATATTACTTTATGGAATACATAATTGTTCGTCTTTAGCATCTTTGGAAGGGATATACTTGTTAGAAATCGCATCAAGTCAAGTCTATAGAAAAACTTCATAAAATTTTGATTGAGTTATACCTATTTAGGCATTGCGTGAGTTTCTTCAAGATATTCAATATTCTTCAACCTTGAACTAGAAAAGATTGTCTGTAAAGTGGTAGATACAAGGTAGCTTAGGGAATCTAACGTTTATTGTGAAACTTTTGAATGTTTCAGATTGAAGATTCGATAACGGAATTATGGTGCATGGAGATTGACTTCCAGCAAGAAAATATTATTTTGTACTCCATTGAAGACTTCAGTAGTATCAAAAGAAAGTAGTTGCGGAACGAAGTTGGGACTTTCCATGATCCTTGAGTAGAAGAATGACTCAAATAAGGAACTAGTAGAGTTGAGTAAAGATATATGTGAAATGGAAGCTTGTAGTGAAAATTTGGGTCTAGCAAGGTATTTGGGTCAATATCAAGTGAGACCTCGTGATTTCAACAATTTTGAGTGTTCAACTACAATAGAAGGGATATCCATATTTAGACATATGTTGGCTTAAGCGTTATTTGGCTTTCAAGTATTCAGTGTTGTCTAGTGTTAGTTGGAGATTTTGACAACCAGAAGTAAAATTGCTAGATTATATGCTTCGAAGAAAAATAAGAAAGAGATCAGGCAAAGAGGTTTCTTCAAGTCCCTTCGAATAAAAAAGGTTTTTTCTTCATAGTGAGTTGGAGCTTTTGTGAAAAGGTCTTCAAAATATTTTGGCAGGGATCGAAGGTATTCACGGAATATTTCGAAGAATGTACATGTTTTAGTAAAGTCACGTGGATCACGATTTCGAAGGCATTGGGCGGGAAGATTTGAATTTCGAATTAATTCTCTTTACCAAAAGGACGCGTGGAAGCTACGTGGGATTTCGTTAGAAAGAGACCACTAGGGTCGAATTAGTATAAATAGGGATCTTAGTGTTAGGATTCGGGGTGTTCATTTTGTACAAAATTACTCAAAATTGCTCAAGTACCAAGTGTGAGAGAACGAGTTTTTGCTGAGAATGTACGTGTAGCACCATTGTTATTTCAATATTGTTCTTCGTTTTATAAACACAAGTCATTTAAGTACTCTTTCTTTCAAGTCATGTTCCTTAAATTTACAATAGAAATCTTTTGAGTCTTTCTTTACATTTCGTTGTTACATTACATTTTACATTGCCTTTACATTATCCATAGATTCGAGTATTCTTTTAAAGTAAAGTCAGAAAGAAGAATTTAATCATTAAGATAGAAACACTTAGACACATGTCCTAGGATCAATCTAGTCGATCTTGCAAGTTTCCAAAATTTGAGAGTTTGGAAGACTAGCGGTTGTTTACCATAAATAACTGTTAACAAATTGGCACGTCCGGTGGGACGGTGTCAAAGTGTGTCTATAATACATATTTTTAGAACATTGTTTTTCGAAGTTTTGGATGATTGATTGCTTTCATTGTGAATTTATCTTCGCCAAAGTTGTATGAACATTAGGAGTGGTAAGATAGCTAGTAATAGTCAACCAATACCCTAAAGAAAATATACTAAAAAGATGGTTAATACAACCAACACTACCAATGACGGAGGAAGACAAAATCCTCCGCAAGGATCAGGCACAGTGCTTGCAAGTTCGACGAATGCATCGACTGTAATCTCTGGTTGACTGTGTAGCAACCTGCCCTTAAAATTTAGATTTAGAGTCGCCACCTATTCTACCAGTGCAAATAGGAAACCTTACGAATTTTAAAGATATGGGTAAGTTATTATAATCAGGTCAAGGGAAGGTGTTAGGCACCTTTAACCCTTTCCTAAGGTTTTGTCTAAGGTAATGGTTTATGGCTAATAAAGAAAGGTGACAGAAAGTTAATTAGGGTAAACCTTAACCCTATTGAAGTTTTGGGGAAGGGGACTCGCCTTGTTACCAAATGCCTACGTACCTCCTTATGGAGGATCAGAGTCTACGTAGTTCGTAGTATGTTGGTGATTTTTAGAGGTTGTACGCCTTTGCAATTGGTATGTTGAAGTGTGTTTTAAATTGCAGTTCGCAGTTATGCAATTATCGCAGTTTCGCAGTTTTTGAAATATTAATGAATTATTACGCGGCGTATAACCCTATTTAATATCGTGAAATTTTGTTAATCGCGTTGATCAATTGATTTGATCAACATAATTAATAAATTAGTAAAGGATTACTAATCATCGTAACCAATTGAATTGATTAAAACCTTTAGCAAATAGAACCAGTTTAAATAAATTATTTTAATTAAAGTGAATTGAATTATTTATTATTAATCATCGTAACCAATTGATTTGATTAAAATAATTAATAAATTAAGCCCAATATAACTTAGCTTGACAAAATTCATTTTGTCGCTAATCATCATAATCAATTGGTTTGATTAAAACAATTAGCGAATGAAATCTTGATATAAAAATTTTAATAAAAATTAATCCTAATATATTGTTTAATCCAAAATATTATTATTGATCAGCGCAATTATTGGCTATAATCGAACCGATTAACAATTATTTGATAAAAGATTTAATTAAAATTATTACTTATTTTTTAGAACGCAGGGGGGTGTGTTTTCTGTCTGTTAAGTAATTTAGGGAGGTGTGAATAGTTAAAAGGCTGGCCCAACGAGATTCATGATCCATTGGCCATTGTATGGGCGTTCGTATGGTGTTACGATGGAGTGCAGGATTCATGACCGTTCGATCTAGGCTATCATGATCTAAGGGTCTGCATGCATTCTGGAGGAGGGATCATGATAAGGTGTAGGCATGGAATCCGTGATCCAATGGCAAACATGTGGTGATTGGAGGGCCACATAGCGCGATCCTGCGGACTGAGAGAGGGAATTATCCTCCACTCCACTCAATTTCAGTTTTATTTCTCTTTTCCTCTCTCTCACTTCGTTTTCCCTCTCTCTCCTTAATCTTCTCTCAACTCTCCAAAAGAAAACCCAGAAACCAAACCAACACCACCCCACCCGCCGTGAGCCGCCCATGGCTCCGCCGCTCTCCCCAATTTTCCGATGAATATTCATCGGAGACTCCATCCTCTAAACCCAGATCTCCTCTTTCTAAACCCAGATCTCCTCTTTCTAAACCCAGATGAAGATAATTCTGCATCTTCAACCCTTAACCGACCCAAAAAACCCAACAGTATTCATCGAAACCCCAAGAAACCTACCCTAGATTATAGAACCCTAACCCTAGCATGATGAACCCTAACCCTAAATCACATGAACCCTAGCCTTTCATGAACCCAGAAAAATCATATTCAAACACCAACACATATTCAAATGCCGTCGGGTTAGTTGTAGTGTATGTAGGCCCTGATCCTCGTAATTCTGTCATATATGAATATGGCATTCCATATGGATTGTTGGGTCTCCATCCTTCGAAGGTGGATGATGGTCCTGGGGAAAATAATTGACTTGCAGCGTTTGTTGAGAAATGTGGTATCTCGCTTGTGCTGATGAATTGAGGCGCGGTGGTCGAACTCGAAACTGGGACAGTCCCTGTCGTCCCTGTAGTATTTTCGGGTATCGCCTGGGAACTACCTATGGGTTCAGATCCTGTCGAAACTGGTATATCCTGCGCTCCTTGAGTAGAAGTCGAAACATGCGTAGAATTTGCCGTTACTGTTCCTGACCCTTGTGGGGGATCTTGATCCCCCATCCACTGGCCGCATTGACCATTTTCTTGTTGTACCTTCGTTTGGGAATCGGTTGTGCACTGTTGGTTAATTTACTGTTCCTAAGGTTCATACAAGGTCTTGATATTTTCTAGACAAAACAAAACAATCAATTAATAACAATCTGTTTGACACGGTCCCACTGGGCGTGCCAATTTGTTTACGGTGATTTCCGGTAAACAATCGCTAGTCCTCCAAACTATAAAATATACTTTGGTTACTCGCAGGATCGACTAGATTAATCCTAGGACATAGTCAAACAATTGTCTTTCGATATGATTTGATTCATGCTTGTTTGTTCTGGCTTCGAGAAAACTTGTTTATGATATGATCATGTGAATGTTTACTTAAAAACAACACTTGTTATACACGTAAGTATGTCTTTCGACAAAAGAAATATAAATAAAGCGTATAAACTGCATAAATGTAAAGTGCAAGAATGTAATGTGCAAGAATGTAACGTGCAAGAATGTTAAATGCAAAAATATAAAGTGCTTCGAAATGAAAGTTAGACGAAATAAAAGAAGTGCAGGAACATAAATAACAGAAAGTAAACGAAAGCATTAATAATGAAAATATACTTGAATAAAGAAAGATACAAATGTATTAAACTGGTGTTGGTGTCATACGTACATTTCTCAGCGAACTCGTTCTCTAAACGCTTGATACTTGAGTGGTTTGTGAGTGATTTGTACAAAATGAACACACGAAATCCTAACATTAAGACCCTTATTTATACTAATTTCGACCCTAACGGTCCTACACTAATCTGATGCCACGTAACCCACGAGAATCCCTGGGATGCCATCTGTCCTTGTGCAGTTACACAAACTACTTCGAAATTCAAATCCTCCCGCCTGAATCCTCTTTCGACGCGTGGCAATGTGATCAAAATTGAGAATGCCACGAAAACACGTTAAGCTTCAGTACTTTACGTATTTCGCAAAAAAAGTTTAAGTCTCAAAGATGATTCTCTTCGAACTAGCACCATTTCTAACTATCTTCATTTCAACTTAAACAATTATTCTCAAAACATGGCCATCAGTAGCCATTTTTTAAACTCAGAAATGGTCATCAGTAACCATAACTCAAAAATGGTCATCAGTAACCATCTTCCTTCGAATTCTAACTCTTCAAAGGATATTCTTTCTAAACGAAATCTTCAGCTAACAACCATATTCTTTGAATACACCCTTTCTCAAAGGTTTATAAAGCAATGAGCTTGACAATCTAAATGTCAAGCCTAATAGACACCTTTATTTCTAAATACACCCTTATAAGAGATTGGGTTTAACAATAGAAGTGTTAAACCCCATTGCTCCTATTTTGGTGCATAAATCTTAAACTGGTGTAGATGTGATCAGGTGAATTTTTGGGGTATGACACACTGATCATGTCCACGGGGTCTATGGCCACAAACAGTGCTATACCGGGATCCATACCCATAAGTAGTTCGACGACCATGCCCATCCCCATAAGTATATTAGAAATGCCTTCGAATACACAGATTGGGCATGTATTAACATATGTGGGAAACCAAACCCAACCAATGACCCCTACGCCACCAGGATTCGAGAATTTTAGGCCTTGGAGGGAACAACCCCAATACGGGATGCCAACCTCTTTCATGGCAGGATTACATAATAATACATCGACATATACACAACCGGCTGTGACGACCTTTTCGCCAATACAAATTGCTGGCTCTATAGGTCAAAGTGCCCAAAATCAATGTCCGTCGAACCAATTGCCTACATTAACAACTAATAATCAGGAAGCATTTAGACAACAAATGGATGCTATTAACCATGACATGGTCGGTGTGCTTGCTCGTGAAATGAATACCATTTTCTCCCCTCTATTCCAGAATATAAACAGGACTAATAAAGAAAATACCCAATCTTATAAGCAGATGTCAGAACAAATGGCTCAAATTACATATTTCTTTGGGGCTCCCTTGGCGTCCGTTCGGAGTAGACAAAATCAGATAACAATTCAAGAAGAAGAACCAACCATTAATCATGTTCGACCACCCAGACAAGAAGTCATCGAAAGGGACATGGGGGCAAGGTTAGAACAATAGGAGATTCAACAACAGGTTCCTAAGGAATAACTTAGGAGGGTAGTAATGGTTAATAGAGATCAAAATGTAGACGAAGTAGTTCATCGAGTCAGATAGGATAACGCGATGGTCGAAAATAATCTAATTACCATGATTGAAATAATCATGGCCCAAAATGGCCTGAACACGGGGTTTCGAAGGCCAAATTATACCTCTCCATTGACAGATTTCATTTTGCAGGCTAAATTGCCAAGGGGTTGTAAGGTCCCTAAGTTTACAATTTTTTTAAGGAGACACGAATGAATCCACTGTCGAGCATGTCGCTAGGTATCTCACTGAGGCAAGGGATTTGGCCAATAGTGAAAATTTGAGGGTCAAATATTTTCCTAGTTCATTTACAAAAAATGCTTTTACGTGGTTCACTGTATTACCACCAAACTCGATAGATACGTGGCCTCGATTAGAGAGATTGTTCCATGAACAATTCTACATGGGACAAACTAAGATAAGTCTGAAAGAATTGGCCAGCAGTAAGAGAAAACTCACTGAACCAATAGATTACTATCTAAATAGGTTTCGTTTATTAAAATCTAGGTGTTTTATAGTAGTACCTGAACATGAGTTAGTCTAAATGGCCGCTGGAGGGCTAGATTGTTCTATTCGAAAGAAATTAGATACCCAATATTTGAGAGATATGGCCCAATTAGCAAATAGAGTTCGACAGGTCGAACGATTAAAGGCCGAAAAAGCTAGAGTGAATAAGAACCATAAAAAAGAAAGAATAGCCTATGTTAACATAGATGAAGATACATAATATTTCGATAGCTTCGAAGAATTCACAGGGGATTTAGCCAAATTAAAAGAAGCACCTCCATACTCGTGCAAAATGCTTGCACCGTCAAATGGCAAAAATCCTATCGAGTCAGAGAGAAGCGATAAATTCCTTAAGAAAACTTACACGTTTGATGTTACCAAATGAGATGAAATTTTCGATTTACTTGTAAAGGATGGTCTAATGATAGTGCCTCCTAATATTAAAATTCCTCCAATCGAACAGCGGAAGAATAGAGGTTTTTGTAAATATCATAACTTTATGGGCCACAAAACCTCATAACATTTTCTTTTCAGGGATCTTATTCAAAATGCTATCAATGAGGGAAGGTTGAAGTTTGGTGAGAAAGGAATAAGCCACATGAAGGTTGACACTGACCCTCTCAACATTGCCGACACCAACTATGCTGAGCTAGTGATATCAACATGGTAGATATTGCTAGATTTGAAGAAGATGGAACGAAGTAAGTCAAGGAATCTACTATGGTTGAAGGACAGGTTACTGAAAGCCTTTCCCCTGTCGAAGTCTCATCTATGGTGGCTCCTAAACTAAAGGCTCTTGAAAGTTCCATGCTTGAAATAACTAAGGCTACTGAAGGCCTTAGAATTAAGTTCGAAAAGGTAAGGATTGTTGAAGGTCCAAGCCTAGGTGTGAACATGGTGGATCTAAACAAGCCAAGTTCAGAGATGGAGGAAGTCGAGAAGTGTCTCAAACTCGAAAGAGAGTGGGCAAGTTTTGGCTACCCAAAAGTTGACAAAAGCCTTTATGACTACTTTTGGAGGTGCCACATGAGGAATACGGGGATGTTGTTGCGTCCCAGGTGCAGTATCGTACTGAATCGAAGAATTGCTGAAGCCCATGAGATGGCCCAACGAGCCAGGGTCCAAGGAAATTGGAGGCAGGAGAATCAGTTGTTGAAAGTTTACCCTAAGCATGCGGAAAGTCTGCTGAGTTTCTTGGTTCGATGTCACAAGGCTGAAACAGAGTGTTTGATGTGCCCAAGGTATAACGTTGTGTATGATCGAGAGATGGCTGAAATGTTTGAAAGGATTCCTTATGCTTTTGGATGGAATTAGCAGGGGTCAAACCCAAATACTTTTACTTTCGATAGAAGAGGGATCCCAAGAAGACAAGATATCCCTCATCCTAAGGTGAACAAGAAGGTTACCTTCAAGCTGCCCACTGAAGTCCCCACTGATAGATAGATCCAGGCAGACCTAGATAATAGCAAATGGAGAAGTTTTGATCAAGGGGAAGAATTGCGATGGCGTATAGGAAGGAATTTTAGGCGTCGAAAAGAGAGGAATATAGGTCAAAGAATTACAAAGGCAAGAACCTGATGTCGAGGTCTCAATACAATTTGTTGTTAGGAGGAGAATGGATACATGGAGTTGGGGCAGTCCCCTAATTGATGCATCAGAGGCATGCAATCTGGAGGGAAGATGTAATCGTTTAGAATACTGAAGCTGACCAGAGTTATTACATGGCAGAAGTTAACCAAGTGGACAAAAGGAACTTCGATAGGGATCTTGCCAACATAGGACCATGCAGTCCAGCAGGAGACCCTTATGCACCTAATAAAAATGCTCTTTATTTTTCTCCCTGCACCCAAACGAATTTCAATGGGATAGGGAAATCATGGATGGACCTGAAGATGGCGAAGAAGAAACTACCATATGGCCAACTGGTTGGGGTTACGAAGACGTTAACTATGTTTGAGTCACTTTTCTTCAAAAAGATTTCGGCCTATATGGCTAAGAATAAAACAAAAGCGGCTCTCGAAGCCGAACTAGCAAACATGGCTGATAAGGCCATTGACAACGAAATTCAGTAAACAAGACCTGGGATACATTTCAAACCAAGACCACCTGACGAATAGGTATCCATCGAGGAGAAAGATCAAAGGCTCGGCGCCATTTGTGATGAGGAACCCTTGGGATTCGAAATAGATTGAGTTTCGTCAAATGCAAAGATGGTGGTGCAGGATCCTCTCGAAGAAGTAAACTTAGGAGATGAAAACACAAAAAGGGTTACTGATGCGTCCACAAGTGCACGGATTTATTGAAGTAATTTAAAAGATTTTCGAACCACAGAGACCAATGTCAACCTACTATAACCTATTGTTTCTTTGTAAAGCTAAGGCTAATTAATGTTTGATTAAGGGGAAACTAATAACTAAAACTGAAATAAAACTAAGATTAAGATAAATATAAGAGAAGAGAGACCATAATGTTATTTCGCGTACTTCGGGAATTCTGTAATTTGTTGGCTTATAAAAATGTTAAAAACATATTTAGTAGAAAATATTAGCTTAAAAACTAAACCTCACACTCTCGTGGTTTTGAATAGAGTCACACTCCTTGACCGTAGAGTTTTTGCTCTCGCCCACTTAAATTAAAGAACGCGTTTTGAAAACTAAACAAGTCCTAATTAATCCTAAAGCGCTCTCAGTGTGTTTAGGATTAATGCCTAGTTTTTACTATCTGGTTCGACCCGCACGCTCTCGTAGTGCCGGTTCAAACCTTAATAGATCTCTCACTCTCGTGAAGAAATCATGGTAGGTAACATGTCACTCTCGTAATAAGGTTTCCTAAATTAAGAATAAAAACTAAAGTCAAAACAGAATTTAATAATAATAATTTAAGCCAACAAAATAACTACCGAGTCCCGTCGGAGACGACGGTCTTCACATACCGGACTCAAAACAATTTAGCCAGACATAGAATTAAGCGTAAACAAATTAAACATGCAGATTGAAATTAAGAAGAACATGGAAATTAAATTAACAATGATAAATGAGAATAAATAAGAAAGGATAAAATGAAACCTGTAAAAGATGAAATAATGAAAACTGGAATTAACTTCTGAAATTATCTTTACGCACCAAATTTAGAATATGCCGACACTTGACAATTAGGTAACGGAATTGAAATAAAAGAAAATAGAAACTAAATCTAATAGTGTGGTAGTTCCTCAATATGAGAAACTACCACTTTTACATGGTAGAAAAACTGCCTAAAAACTAAACAAGGAAAAATTCTTCCAAGAAGAAGAGAGTGAGAGAATTCTCTGATTAATGTCGAGTATTTATAATGCTTGAGTTCAGCTAGGTTGAGAAAATATAGGAGGAGATTTAGTTGCTTCCGTCTCCAAGACTCAATTCACATAGAGAAATTAGGAAGGCTGGAAAATAGGAGAGAAATTAGGAAGGCTGGAAAATAGGAGAGAAATTAGGAAGGCTGGAAATTAGGAGTGTGACGCACACTTCAGTGTCTGACTAACGTCACACACTTTTGAATGAGTGACGGGCGGCGGAAGGGAGGTTGGCGGGCGACAAACGGCTAAGTGTGTGACTAACTTCACACACTTTATGAAGAGTGACGGCTGGCATGGGGAAGGGTGACAAACATCACCCCTTTGTTGACGGGCGTCCTTCGCCAATTGGGCTTTGGGGCCTTGCCGTCTTCAATTCTTCAGCTTTTGGTTCATTTCTTCACCCCCTTATTTCTTATATACTTTCCATCTTATTTTCTTCATTTCTCCTCCTTTTTTGCTCCTTTTCTCAAGCGAGCCTTGTAAACATTAAATTCCTGAAACACATTAAAATAGCAGGATAATACTAACATAAAGCAACTTAAAATAAATAAAATAGGGAAATAATCTATGTAAATTAATCCAAATATACGATACATTTTCGTGTTATCAGTTACATACATCAATGCCAGAATAAGTCCAAAATTGAAGACGAAGTTAGTGCAACACGGTGGGAAACCTGACTTTTTTGAAATGTTGTGGATAGCAAGAGTCGCCACAGACTTTTATTTTATCCAATTTAGAAAGGCTAAAAGAATAGAAAAAGACCTTTTAAAAGACTTTGTGTTCGGGGGGTAAGTTATACAAAGGGAAGGTGTAAGCACCCTTTGTATCCATGGTTATCCATGAGTCTTAATTGCTTAGCTCACTTTGTTTGATTTGTTTGAAAGAAGTGTAGTGTGTGATTAGAAAAGATTTGAATAAGGACTTTAACTTGTAAAATAAGCGTAGCCTTTTTGAAAATAATTTGAAAAGGAGTGGGAAAAGTATTTTGATTTGAATTTGAATTGAGCAAGCATTTAAGAGCACCTACCCCAAGTTTAGTTTTTCTTGTTCATTAATACTTTTGTTTGAAAGGGATATCCATACCATAAAGAGGGCAGGTAGTCCTTTCATTGGATTTGAAAAGGGTCATTGAGGGTTATCATTTTCCATAAGACTGCCCCTATCATAAAGAGGGCAAGTAGTCTTGAGGGAAGGATATAATAGTCATTTTAGGCAACCAGTGAGGATACCTTAGAATTCGAAAGGGGCAATCATCATTTATCATTGGCAACCTCGAGGGACAAGATCATTCTCTGTTAAGAAGACATCAAAGGGACTTATGATCTTTTTATGATGATAATGAACTGAGGGCAACATTTGTGCTAAGGCATCCTCGTATTCGAGGGACTTGACTATTTTTATCAAAGGCAGCATAAGAAGGATTACCCTAAAGGTGTGTGGGTGCAATAATAAAGTGATTCAGTTCGGATATTTTTATCTTGTATTAGGCAAACTAAATTCTTTAAATTGTTGTCACTCCCTATTGTTACTAACCACGCAGTATAATAGTAGTTATAATTTGCGGAAACTAAAACGCTGAAAGTAAATTCCTACGCTATTACAAGACTTCAGGATGGGGGATTACATAGCCAAAAAACACCCGGGGATGTGCAGAAAATAAAAGGCAGAAATTTAAAGGCAGTGTCATACCCTAATTTTGACCCCCTGAGATGTCATATCTTTAAACTTTTCATCAAAGTCAAAACATATACTCAGAGCAGTCACTTATTCATCTGGTACTTAGTCGGGGGTGTTCAGGAACAAAAGAGCTCAGGCAAAGGATCAATCAGTAAAAGGGATGGTTTCTAACACAACCATGGGACTCAAAATCTTCATTCTATTCACCTATGATTGATTAGATACCCATCACCTGGACTCAGGATTGCTCACTTCACCAGTCTAGGGTTTTAAGCCCATCAAGGACTAAAATCAGGGATCACATTTGGGAAACCCTAAAAAGCTCAAGGGCATAACTCAAAGGCTTCAATCATCCTAAAATGATCCATATAACAACATCCATTGGGCATTGCACCCTAATTCAAGAACCACATTCATCAATTTTATCTGGTCGACAATTAGGGTTTTTGACCTAATTCACTTGGATAGTTGACTTTTAATCAGGACATGAACCCAAAACTCAAAACATGGTTCAAGAAATTCTATTACCTCAACATAGTCCATTTATATCATTCATTTGAGGAGGAGGACTTGGTTCATCACAAAAAGTCCAAAATCCCACTTTATCTAAAAAAGTCAACTGTACAGGACCACCTTTGACTTTTAAAGTTTTTGGTCAAACCATGACTTTTAAGGATCAATATCATCAATATATGATTATTAAAGTCATTTGACCAAAGAAATTCAAGAAAATTCACCAAGGATCAAAAAGTCGGGAATTAGGGTTTTTAAGGGCATTGTGGGAACTCAAAATTTCACCTACACAACTCAAAAAACTTCCAACATGAAAGTTGTAGGTCTTGAAAAATAAAACAACATCTTACATAGCAAATTTTTTCAAGAAATCAATCATTTAAGAGATTTGGGAATTTTGAAGTTTTAGGTCATAAAAACTTAGAAAATTTTCTAAGTGTTTTGACCTAGTTTTCTTCCAACTTTGGCCTCATTTTTCACAAATTTCCCAAAGGATTCTGAAGAAACCCCAAACTAATGATTTGAAGTAGATGTTTAGGGCTTTCCAAATTATGCTCAACCTTCTCCAAATTCATTTTGAGCTAGGAGTTATGCTTGTTCAAAGTTGGCCTCATGAAGTAAAATTATAGGTCATGCATCATTTTGGAACTTTGCAATTTTGTGCATATAGCCTCACTTATGGATGCTACACGACCCATAACACATCTGCAAACATGCCATGCATTCACTTTCACCATAGCATGAAGATTGAAGAAGATTCCCAAAACAAGAACATGTGATTATGTAATGATTACATTTGGGAATTTATGGCAAATTGATGAATCATCAAAGGAATCTTCCCACCAACCAATTAGAGCTCATTCTGCATCAGAAATGTCCCCTAAGATCATATGGAATCAATGGATAGGGAGCTAGCTCGAAAATGCAATGATCACACTTGGATATTCTTTGAAATTTCTTCATGCTTAAGGTACCAAGTTAACCTCATTAAGCAAGCTCACTACATCCAATTGCTCTGCATCCATTTGCCTATAAATACAAGTGCATTCCTCAGTATTATACACACCAAAGAAACTCCAATTCTTGCTTTCTCTTTCTCTCCCTCATGCTTATGGTTTTTCAAAGTTCTTTGGCAAGAAGAATCACTTTCTTCAAACCAGAGCTCTTCTTTGAAAAGTAAGCATTCTAACATCTCAAAGGGGTTCATTTGAGGTGATCCAAGCACCTGGATCACTTCTGTAAGTGGAGGAACACCATTGTTGCTCTCGTTTTGGAGCTTATGCAGTTGGAGGTCCATGGAGTAATTCAGAAGGTGTCAAGCGAATCTAAGTGTTCAAACACGTTCCTTAGGGTGTGGTGAAGCTATTCAGATGGTCGCAGCTCATTTGTAACTGCAGATTCATCATCCTCCATGTTCACTTGGAGCTCAAATTGAAGGGGTCGGGTAGAACAATTCAGAGGTATTCGAGCCATAATAAACAGTTAGTTAGCATCATTGAGTCCCAAGGAAGCTTTTTGGATCGTTCATACACCCCAGACGTTCTCCATCAAGCTCACGACCTCCATTTTTAGAGGTATTTTTTTCAAGCTCCAACACCCTAATTTAAGTACTCTTTTCAATATATCTCGATACCAGTTTTTTCATCATCATCAGAGGATTAAAAACCCTCTATCATCATTCATTTATTCATCTTGTGCATCATTTAATTTTAAATTTAGGGTTTATGTGTTCTTCGTGTTCATACAGAAATTCTTTAAGTACCCATAGAATAAATAAATTCTGAGATCATGATCATGTTCCTTGTTTGAAAACGAGCAAGTTTGATGTTTGAATCATTTGAAATGGTTGAGAGATGAGAGAGTTCAGAAATCCAAGATGGAGGAGCTAGAGGTTGAAGATGATAATGGTGGTGGCGCCATTTTTTTGAATTCTTAGGTTTAAGTTTAAAATAAATTTAGTGGTAGTTGTGTTATTTACGAATTCATCGTAATGGCTCAATGGTTACAGCGCGCGTCCAAAGTCTCTTCATGCCCAAGGTCTGGGGTTCGAATCCCCCTCGCCTCAGACCTTTTGATTTTATTTTCTTTTTTCCACTCTATGCACTAGACAACACACATATTACAATGAAATCCCCTCTATAACACCATGCGTGCGTTGGCTGGTAGGTGTGTGTTTTGATTGTTGGCTTCAAGGGCGTGGGTTCAAACCATGGTGAGGCCAAAACATTATTTTTATCACTTTTCCTCTTCATTTTCTTCACAACTTCTCACAATTAATTCACTTATCAAATTAATTCATTTTTAATTTCATTTTTCACACACTTGTTAATTAATATATATATATATATATATATATTTTATGAATAATCAAAAAATCACAAAAAATATTATTTATTTTATATATTTTTATTAGGTTAAAAAATGGTGTTATTTTAAGTGTTTTAAATATATTTTAATGCATGTTTTCATTGAAATTTCAAAACCTAATATCTCATAAATATTTTAGTGGTAAAATCCTAATCATTTAGGTCTTAATTAGGTATATATATTATCTTTACTCTAATTAAGTTGACTTTCGTCAAAATTCAAACTATTTTCAAACTTCAAAGTAAACAGACGATCAAGGTTTTCAAACAACAGAACCTCGCATCTTCTCAACTGTTTCTCATAAACAGTAAATCAGTTTTTTAATGGGCCTCTAATAGAGTGTAAGTCCCAACACCTTTTTCTTTTTATAGTCTGTTTTCAAAAACTGTATTTACAAAATCTACTTTCTGTTTTCAAAAACATTCTTCTAGTATTTGAAGGGCATTATTCCCGGTGAAACTCTTCAGATACCTATGTGACCTTTGTCCATCTTCACTTCTTCTGTTTTCAAAAACCCTTAACTGTTTATCATAAATATTCAACTGTTATCAATCAACTGCTGGTAAGGCTTTGTGCATACTTCTCCAAAGGCCTCCACTCCATCCAGGTTAGGCTTTATAAGCTTTCAATTTACAGTCTTTATTTAAATTACTGTCTAATATAGAACTGTTTATATATATTAGAACTACGTCTGAGTGTAAACCTTAGGACAGATAAACCATATATATATATATATATATATATTTATTATAGGACTATGGCCTAGGATTGAGAATGTCTTCCCGGTGAAGGCTATTTCCTAATTGGAGATCTGTAGTTCAAACCCCCAAGATGAATTATTCCCGGTGAAACATCTTGGCAGAAAACCTTAGAACCCAAAAATAGGACACATCCACCCAAGAGGAATTATATTCCCGGTGAAACCTCTTACCCATTTGCTTAGAGCCAAAATAAGTTCAAAACCACATAGCTTTCTCTTGTGCTATAACAAGGACCCTCGATGACCCTCGATTAGCCTCCTCTTGGGCTTTGTACAAGGACCCACAGGCTTCTTAAAAGCATTCCTAGCTTCCTCTTGAGCTTGTATACAAGGACCCATCAGGTTTCTTATAAACATAGGAACAGGTCTTTAGTTACCTTTTAGCCTATCCTGGTGAGTTTCTTCCATTTTCAAACCAGACTTTAAACAAGCTAAGTTTGTCTCAATCTCATATTGAGCACACCTTTTTGGAATGAGAGACATGGACAGTCTCTATCACCTTTATCTTCATCAATCTTCCTTAGCAGAGTCTAGGATCCATATTTGCTTATCCTCAGCAAGAGTCAGCCTTAATCTTGGGCTTTAAAACAAGAAGTCTCAATTAGATAATCTTTCTGCCATCTTCAAAAAACCCCTGGAAAGGATTAGCCTCCAAAATCACTCCTTTAAATCCAAAACCCCTGGAAAGGGTTAGCCTCCAAAATCATTCCTTCATTTTAACAAAAATCGCTGGAAAGGGTTAGCCTCCATTCATTCCTTCTTTTTTTTAAACAAAAAACCCCTGGAAAGGGTCAGCCTCCAATCACAATCAATAAAAAGAGTCAAAACCCCTGGAAAGGGTTAGCTTCCAAAAACATAAAAAATCAGTCCTTCAATAGATAAATTCTCCAATAGAGTAAAACTCCCCCCCAGTGAGTCCTTCATCATCAAGTAGCCACAACCTTGGGCTTTGTACAAGGCAGATAAACCACATTTCCTGTGTCAAAGATTCCTAACTTCTAGGATCTTTTCCCCAGTGAGTCCTTCACTATTCAGTAGCCACAACCTTGGGCTTTGTACAAGGCAGAAAATCATGTTTTTCCCTAGCCAAAATAGCCACAATCTTGGGCTTCATACAAGGCACAAATTAATAATTTCCACAGTTAAAAGTCAGCCACAACCTTGGGCTTTGTACAAGGCACAAAATAGAGTCTCCCTAAGTAGAGTCAGCCACAATTCTGGGCTTTGTACAGAACACCAAATAAATCCATCAAATAAACACTCTCCAACTAGAGTCAGCCTCAATTCCGGGCTTCATACAGAACACAAAAACTCCTTAGTTTAATTCTCCCCAGTAGAGTTATTTTTCAACAAAACAATAAATCAATAAAAAGCCTCAAGCTTGGGCCTCATTCAAGCCAGCTAAAAAATCAAATCTTTCAAACAATAGATAGACATAGCTCATCTTCATAGGTAGATATTTCTCTTATCTCACCACAAACAAACAATCATTTCCAACAATCATTTCAAACAACAATCATTTCAAACATTCTCCCATTTAGGACTCGTGAAAGGCATGCTCTGGCAACACACCCAGACTTGTACGACCCTTTCCCCAATTCGTTGAGAATCTTTCATTTAAGAGGCACGATGGCTGTCATACTTGATCAACCAAGTAGACTCCCCTCTTAATGAAACATCATTTTTTTTAGCTTTTCTGTCACTTTAAGAATGTTTGTGGTGGAATAGTAGAAATACCTCTCTGTAAAGATGATTTCATGTCTCTTTATTGTAAACAGAGATTTAATTAAAGCTTCAACCTTGAGCTTCAAGCAAGGCACCAAAAATCATTTAAAATCCCTAATTAGTTCCCCGAACTACATTAAGCTCTGACTTCCATTAGGGATATGTAGGCATGAGGTTCCCAAGGAATCTCAGCGAGCTAATAAAATACCAAAAATAGTCAGTTTGTCTATCTGTCTGTCTTTTTTTTAATTCAAATCAATTCCTTCTCCTAATACAAAGGAGAAACTTTCCCAATCATTAGCAGTAAACACAATAACAATGACACAGAGAAGTTTCTCGTAGTGTACTACGGATATGTAGGGTGCTTAAACTCTTCCCTATGTATAACCGACCCCCCGGACTCCAGAATTTCTAGTCTAGGTGAACCCCCACACTTAGCAAACTCCTAGGGTTAATTTGAGATCTTTTTCCCCTGTCCTACTCGTTAGGACAATTAAAAAGTTTGATTCCCCCTTGTGGTGAGAAATCCTATACCCGGATTTGAGTGCAACATAAGATAGGATGGAGGATGTCTTCTCAGTGAAGGCCCTCTAATCTTGGTTTCCAAATCTACTCTTGGGATTTGCCTGGCTGGTTGTGATTAACTGCGCCAATGCATTCCGAGACTGATTTGTACCAGGAGGACCTAGAAACACATTAACCCCACTTAAAGCCTTTTTTAGGACGTAGAGCGGTGATTACGAAAGTAATTGTCACGCAGATACTACACTCAGAGAAAACTCTCTTATCGATACTAATTAACGTATCTTTAAGGTTGAGCAAAAACTCTGAGACCCCTAGAACCCGTTCTACAGGTAAAAAAATCCTTATCCTTAGATTACCTTGGGGCGAGGTTTGCGTTGTGACTCAATGACATTTATACCCTTCTACGCCATGTTTGTTTAAAAACTCTTGTGTGTGCATTCATGCATTCATGCATCATCATAATAATAAAAACAAAAGAGTCTTTTTCGAGTCGTTTTTCAAGGAGACTAAATAACGAACGTTTTGAACTTCATAGAAAGAGAGAAACGGAGAAAGGACTTAGGGATCTATACCATGGATTACGGAAGAAAGAGAGCTAGGAAATACACCTTCAAGATTCCTAAGGTCGAGGAATTGGAAAAGCTCGGAAAACTGGTGGTCAACCCCCAGGCTTTCAAGGAGAAGTATGGAAAACTTCTTCCTCTTCTCAGCACTAACATTGTGGATGGGATCCTTCCCACATTGGTGCAGTTTTACGATCCAACGTATCACTGCTTCACCTTTCCAGATTATCAACTCATGCCTATGTTGGAGGAGTACTCTCGTCTGATTGGAATACCCGTGTACGCGCAAGATCCGTACTCCGGTTTGGAAAAGAATCCTGACGACATTATCATTGCTGCAACTACTCCTTTAAAACGTAGTCGACATCAGAACTCATATGGTGAGTAGAGGAGGAATTCAAGGATTACCCTCCAAGTTCCTGTTGGATCAAGCTCGGTACATTGTCAGCATCCAAGATATGAGCGCTTTTGAGGAAATCTTGGCTTTGCTTATCTACGGATTGTTTTTGTTCCCTAACATTAACGACTTCGTCGACATCAACGCAATTAAGATCTTCTTGATTGGAAATCCAGTTCCAACCTTGCTTGCGGATGCTTATCACTCTGTGCATTCAAGAAACCTGCAGCGAGGAGGGTTAATCACATGCTGCATACCGTTGTTATACGAATGGTTCGTCTCGCACCTGCCAAAGTCTAGCACTTTCTGGAACATGAGGGATGACCTTTATTGGTCACAGAAAATCATGTCTCTCACTCATTCAGACATTGAGTGGTGTAGTCCTGACAACGACGAAACCAAGATCATCTTCAATTGTGGAAGTTTTCCCAACGTACCCCTTATTGGAACTAAGGGAGGAATCAGCTATAATCCAGCTTTAACTCGTCGTCAATACGGCTATCCCATGAAAAATATTCCAAGTAGTATTCAATTGGAGGGACTGTTCTTCAAGAACATCGACGATCATGGCAACATGCTGAAGAAGGAAATTGTCCAAGACTGGCGTCTTGTTCACACAAAAGGGAGAAGATTGTTAGGAAAACATCTTTGCATCTCCCTGGATCCTTACCTTCAATGGGTACGCGTCAGAGCATTCAAGCTCAGGATGCCATATCAACATCAAGAACCTATTCCCCTAAGGGAACCAATATACCTTTTCTCCACGGATGTTGAAAAACTGCAAGCGGCATTAAACAAAGTATGCCAAGAAAGGAATTCTTGGAGGAACAAGTATCGAATCGTTAACACGGAAAACGTTGAGATTCAGAACATCCTAAGAAGGAAGGATGAGTTACTTGAAGTACTCGATCGACAAGTGACACAATCATCACTTTCTCATCATATCCCTCCTGATTCCTGGATCATCGATCAACTCACGTCAGAGAACGCTCAGCTCAAGAAACAGAAGAAAATGTTAGAACGTGAAGTCGGCTCTTCGTCAAAGTTTTAGAGTCCTTTCTCTCTGTTTCTCTGTATTTCCCTTTTTCAAAGTGTGTAAAAAACGGTGTTTTCGCTTAAATTAATAAAGTTTGATGTTTCATAACGTAATTATGGTGTTTCCTTGAAAAATATTAACTTAATTACACATCATGCATCGCTTTAGTTGTACGCACTGACACGAGAATTGTCGCGGATCTAATCATCACTTTCCTTTCTCCAGAAAGAGAGGAGGAGAAGGTGGTGAACCAAGACTTTCAAGCTGTCTCATCCATACAACACTCGTTCAAGTCGCAAGAAAAGAATGGAAGACTTTGAACCATAGAATGGAGAACTCAGAGAAGAGGTTACTACTCTCAAAGATGCTGTTGAAAGGCTCAATAGTATGGTAGAAGCCCTGGTGGTTGCGCAGAATCGACCAACACCAGAGGAACCACGAAGGACTGTGGTTTCCGAGATTGTTTCTACTCCTATTCCTTAGTATACCATGCCGCCCAACCGACCTTGGGGCATGCCGTATAACTTTATTCCAGACGGGTACATACCCCCAGTTTCTGAAGTTCCAAGAGCTACAATGGATATACAACCACCGGAGGGTTACAGACCTCTGGAAATTGAAGTTCCAAGAGCAACGGCAATGGGTTTCACGCAATAGAATGCTGAGATTCCAAGATCTGCTGTCATGGCTTCTCCACAACCTATTATGCATACTTTTCCTCCACCAGGCGGACAAGTATATCATCACGCTCCCAGTAGAGACGCTGGCGTGTATGAAAGATTGGACGAGTTCCAGGAATAGTTTCTGCAAATGCAGAAGGAACTCAAGACTCTCCGAGGACAAGATCTATTTGGAAAGAATGCTGCAGACCTCTGTCTGGTTCCAAATGTTAAGATTCCTCACAAATTCAAAGTACCAGAGTTCGAGAATTACAAAGGGAATTCATGCCCGCAAAGTCACCTTGTGATGTACGCTCAAGGATGTCAACTCAGACTGATAATCAACAATTGCTCATTCATTATTTTCAAGACAGCCTAACTGGTGCTGCACTCAAATGGTACATGAACTTGGACAGTTCAGAGATTCGTACTTTTCAAGACCTCGGAGAGGCCTTCGTTAAACAGTATAAGTACAATCTGGATATGGCTCCCGACAGAGATCAACTCCGGGCCATGACTCAAAAAGATAGAGAAAACTTCAAGGAATATGCTCAGAGATGGCGTGAAGTTGCTGCTCAAATTTGTCCACCACTTGAAGAGAAAGAAATGACAAAAATCTATCTCAAAACTTTGAGTCCATTTTACTACGGACGAATGGTTGCAAGTGCACCTAGTGACTTTACAGAGATGGTAAACATGGGTGTACGTTTAGAAGAAGCAGTTCGAGAAGGACGCTTGAACAAAGAACCAGAATCTTCTATCAGTCCAAGGAAGTATGGAAGTTCTTTCCAGAAGAAAAAGGATCAAGATGTCAGCAATGTCTTGCACAAAACCAGAAAAAGGTTTCGACCTCAGGTTGCAGCAATAACTCCGGTTGTTAACTCAGCGCCAGCTTATCAACCTCAGGTTTCGCAACAACCATTTTAACAAGGGTCACAACAACCTCAACAGCAGGTTCGACCTCCAAATTACAACAATCGGGTTTCAAGGTATCCTGCCTTTGACCCCGTACCAATGCCATATGCGGAGTTGTTTCCAACACTGTTGGAAAAAGGACTCATTTAGACAAAGAGCCCTCCAAATCCTGCGAATGAATCATCGCATTGGTTCAAGACTGACCAATCTTGTCCCTACCATCAGGGGGCACCAGGTCACAACATTGAGAGATGTCTCAATTTCAAGATCGACGTTCAAAAATTAGTGAAGAGTGGAATGCTATCCTTCAAAGATACTAATCCTAACATCCAAGCGAATCCTTTGCCGCAGCACAAAGAAGCTTCAGTGAATCTGATAGATCAGCACCCCAATGTCATTCAAGTCTACGACATTCGTCAGGTAGGGGAAAATCTCGTCAAAATGCACGATAGACAAGCTGGATATGGTCATATACCACCTCACAACTACTTCACATGTGAAAATTGTCCAAAGAATAATCAAGGATGTGCTGTAGTTCAAGCTGCATTACAAGAACAAATGGACTTAGGATGGATTCAACACATCCGAGTCAAAACTGAACACAACGTCAACATGGTTCAAGGATGTCCAAGAGAATACAAAATCTACAAAGTTGAAGATCTCGAAGGATCGGTAGTCAGGTTCCATAAAACTTTAAATGGACTTGCCTACTTTGGAACGGATTTCCATCCTTACAGTAGATGCAGAATTTGTCGAAGAAATTCACAAGAACGTTTGCGCGTTCGCAACGACATTCATAAACTAATGGATGACAATACCATTACAGTTCTTGCCAACAGAGAAGATGACGAAGTTTTTACCGTGTCTCCTCAAATTAATCAAGTTGAACCAACGCAAGTCAAGTATGACAGCAGGAAGACAACAATTGCTCCGTTAGTCATCTACTTACGAGGTCTTGTACTGTATGAGTCCAGCAAGGCTATACCATACAAGTACAACGCTACATTCATTGAAAATGGTAAGGAAATACCATTACCGTCTGTTGTCAACATTGCTGACGTTAGTCGAGTCACTAGAAGTGGACGAGTCTTCAACAGAACAACAGAAAATGTGGAAAAGCCTTCTGAAGAAGCACCACACAGGCAAGACAATCATCCGACCAATGCTACTCTAGCGAAAGAAAATGATGAAATCTTAAAATTAATCCAGAGGAGTGAATACAACATTGTAGATCAGCTGCTACATACTCTGTCTAGGATATCTGTTCTTTCCCTACTATTGAGTTCTGAGGCTCATAGGGAAGCTCTACAGAAAGTTTTGGAACAAGCTTTTGTAGAAATAAGTGTTACTGTAGGACAATTCAACAGTATCATTGCCAACATATCCGCAGGAACTAATCTAAGTTTCTGTGACGAAGATCTTCCTGAAGAAGGAGTGGACCATAACCTTCCACTTCACATCTCAGTTGGCTGCATGGATAATGTACTCATAGGAGTCCTAATAGACAATGGATCCTCTCTCAACGTCATGCCTAAATCAACATTGTCAAGATTATCTTTCAAAGATTACCCATTGAGGGATAGTCACGTCATCGTCAAAGCATTTGATGGATCAAGGAAATCAGTTTTCGGAGAAAAGGATCTTCCCATAACTATTGGACCTCAGACATTCAAAATCACTTTCCAAGTTATGGATATCCCGGCACAATACAGTTGTTTGCTAGGTCGCCCATGGATTCATGAGGCTGGGGCAATTACTTCAACACTTCATCAGAAACTGAAATTCATAAGAAATGACAAATTGGTAACCGTATGTGGAGAGCGAGCTTTGATCGTCAGCAACCTGTCATCATTCTCCGACATAGGACCAAAAGAAGTCGCTGGAACTAAATTCCAAGCACTTTCCTTGGATAAGGAAAAAGGGAAGGAGAAAGCAGCGTCTATTTCTTCCTACAAAGATGCAATCCAAATTGTGAAGGATGGCACTACCAATGGTTAGGGGCACACTAATATTCCTACAACCAACAAGAACAGAACAGGAGTTGGTTTCTTTCCAACGTCATCAAAAGCTATTCCAGGGATTGAGGTAGTTCTCCCAATTCAAGAAACTTTCCGCAGTGGAGGTTTTCTTCAACCTGTTCAACAAACAGTCAATACCATCGGTACGGAAAACACCGATGAAGAGGAATGGCTATCCTATCTCCACAAAGCAGGATACGTATCCCTATCAGAGTCTGATTCACCTTGCTGTTATCCAACTAAAGGATCTGAAAGTAAGACTCAACCAAGCAGTGACGAAGTTACTAACAGCTTCACCACCAGAAGTTGTGGTTCATCAGAAGAAGTTCCTCCTATCCCCGAAGAAACCTGGGATACATTAGGAGAACCAAGCGGAAAATTCGACTACATGGTGAAATACTCCGCTCCTGAAAGTTCAAGAATATCTCTTGAAGACATTGTTCCAACTGGATGGAACATTGATTACGAGTACCTCTCTCAGCCAAAAGAGATATATAACCCTTGCTATTCATCATCATCGACTGGTGAAGTCATCATTGAGGATTATATCCCCAAGTCACCCTCAGAGGCTACGGATTTAGAGTTCACATACCTAGTCAATGTCATCTTGGGAGAAGAGCAAGACCTAAATACAGAAGAGGATGATCTCGAAAGTGTCTCCGACAACGATTCCCTCCATTCAGAAGATTGGAAGTTTCCTCAAAAGAAAAACCGACATACTCCACTTGGAAATGGGTATGCTCACATCGCTCAGTCTGCTGAAGTAGAAGAAGATCGTCTAAGTGTTGCTAAGACAGTGGTTGGTAAATCAAGACTTACCACAGGCCAACTCAAGCCTAAGGTGCCAGATTACCTACTGCACAATGGGGTTCGCCACTATTGGACAGCTGTTGAAGTTTCAACTGTTGTTCGCACTCCTAAGTAGGAACTTTCACCGTTATTGTGGACCTCCAATTTTTTTTAATACCGGGCCATACCTCTGATCTGTAGAGATACGTGAACTGAC
Organism: Vicia villosa; assembly: GCF_029867415.1. Classification (NCBI taxonomy): domain Eukaryota; kingdom Viridiplantae; phylum Streptophyta; class Magnoliopsida; order Fabales; family Fabaceae; genus Vicia; species Vicia villosa. Next base: position 30,929,425 of record NC_081181.1, read on the forward strand.
TCTTTTTTGTCGCTTAATGCTTTCGCATTTTTTGAAAATTCACAGAGTCGCCACCGACCTTTTATTTTATCCAATTAAGGAAAGGTTTATAAAAGAAACAGAAAAAAGACCTTTAAGAAATTCTGGGTAAGGGGGTAGGTTATACAAAGGGAAGGTGTTAGCACCCTTTGTATCCATGGTTATCCATGGGCTCTTAAGTTTGCTTAGCTCACTTGTTTTTCGATGACTTTTCAATTGCTCTGAAATTGCTCATATGTGGTTTCAAATACCTTTGTAATTTGAATTTTGTAATGATCCGTGTGTGGATGTATACAAAATGCTTGTTTATCTTTCGAAAGATGTTTTGAAAAGAACGTTAACTTTGTAATAACCCGTGTTTGGATGTATACAAAGTATTGTCTTTTTTGAAAGTTTTGAAAAATCAACAGTGTATGAGAATTTTGTTTGTTTTGATTTGAGCAAGCAAACTAGGAGGTCTACCCTGAGTTGTAAGGTCTTTATCCTGTTTCCTTTAAGAATCTATCCTTTCACCGGATATAAAAGCAAGGTTCGATTTTGTACTCAAAATAGTAGAATTTTGACTTTGATTTTGAAAGAATGAAAAGGAATTACCTGAAGAGGTGCAAGTGTGATTGTGATTGGATTCAGATATTTATCTTTGAAGTTAGTGATCTAACGGTTCAATTTTATCTTTGACATACACGCAGTTTATATTTGCTGGAAATTAAAATGCGGAAATGTAAAGTGCGGAAAGTAAATCTACGCTATTACATCGATTGTGCGGGAAATGTAAACTAGCCTATTTACATGAATTTGACATCCTATACATTTATCTAGGAATTTTAAATTGCAAGAAAATAAAAGGCATGTTTTTGGATTTTTTATGATTGATTTTAATTATAATTAATGCATGATTAATTAAATTAAAATGAAGAAAAAAGATGAAAATAGATTTAAACCTAGAAATTAAGTTTAAAATATGTACAAAATATTTGTCAATTAATTTTAAAACAAAACTAATTTTTTTTTGGAATTTTTGGAATTGATTTAAGTTAATTAAAACATAATTATGTAAATAATTATACAAATAATTAAAACTTAAAAAGAAAATTATTCAAAATATGTACAAAATTAGTTTATAATATATAAACAATATTTTATATAAAGAACAAATTTTTTTATGATTTTTTGATTGGTTAGAATAATTAAAAAGCAAATATATAAATATATACTAATTAATTATGCAAAATATTGAAATTTTGAAGAAAAATAAAATATTTTTATTTCAGAAAATAATATATTATTTTAGAAGTCTAAAAATATTTTTTGTGTATTTTTTGGATTTTTAAAACTATTTTTAATTAATTTAACAAAGAAATTAAAATAAAATAGAAAATAAAATAGAAATTAAAAGGGATACTTATCAGGTGTGATGGGCTGGATAGTGCATGATATGGACTGCTTGTATGATGCGTTGGATTGGCTTTGAGATTGATCATGTGGCTCAGATTGAAGAGAATATGGTACACTGGTGTTGACCAGTCACGTGGGATTATCAAGACCTTTAGTAAGTCAGACTGGCCCCACTTTTGCCTGCGTGGACGAAGACAAGTTGACTGACGAACCACGCTTGGACGCGTGGTCGTCTTCAACCTCCATCTCTTTTATTTTTTTAAACAGATAGCGGGGGTTTTTAACCTCCCCTATTTGTACGTCAGAAACGCCATTTTTGATGGCTTCATTAACCTGCAAAAATAAGTGTTAGGGATAAAAACAAGTGACCCAGATCTACTTAAAATCACCTCCTGAACACGATGGTGGTGTTAGTTTTGCCATTTGGACACTGTAACTATGGATTCGAAGAGGTTAAGGCTTAAGCATGCAAGAACACTTGTTAATGGCATAGAGCTATCCTCACGTGGAAACTCACATGTTAAAGCCCAGACCTGCCTTATAGGACCTCATGAACTCATTAGAATGATTAGTTTATATTGAGGTTAATTAAATATAAGAAAACGAAAATTGTTCATGTATGAATATGAAGAACACTTATGCACGTGATACGACTCTCATGGGACCACACAAAGAGTTTGTTCTTACTTTATATGATCTTAGAAGATGATTGGAATGATTGTATTGTATTGATATTGATTGGAAATATGAAATTGAAAATTACAAAGTTATGGAATTTTGAGAGAAGTTTGGTGTGTTTCTACGCTATGCTTGCTATATTTTCGTGGGTGTCTTGGCTCCCCTTGTTTGTGAAATATGCAGCTTCATTTATAGGCCTTGAGGTGCTTAAAATTGAAGCTAAAAGCAATGATTGCTTTTGTTGAATTTTTGACTTTCAAGCTTGGAACTCAAGCAACCTTGGCTTGCTCCTTCCTTAGCCTTTCCTTGCAGCTTTCTTGCTGCATAATTAAGCCACATGTGTGAGCTTTTAGCTTAGAAAATAAGCTATGATTTATCCTTCCTTTTTTTCCTTTTTAATTTAATCTTAAATGATAAAATTAAATCAAAAAATGGAGAAAAATGATGTGGGCTTTGTCTTGGTCGTGGGAGGCCCATAACATCATGGAAATGATGTTTGAATGCTGAAAACTTGGCCCCATTTGGAAAAAATGCAATTTTGAACAATGTTGATTTCATGTATTTTCCCAAAATTTAGCCAACTTCAACAAGGTGTAAATCCCTCAATTTTTGTCATATGAAGGAGTTCTTGCACTTTTTGGAAACCTCAAAGAGTCCTCTAACTAATGTCTTTGGTCTCATGTCAAAATGATTTTTGAAGCTCCTTGTGTGTCCTTTTGAAAAAAGTGTCTTTTTGTTGACTTTGAAAATGACCTGTAATGTCTTTGATCATATTTTTCAAATGGTGAATCCAATGACCATGGGATCAATGGCATTTGAAAGATAATTGAATTTCCTTCAAAACAAGCTTTGGTTTGAATTTTTTGGATGAAGGATGAGAGAGTTATGATCAGTCAAAGTTGAGTTGACTTTTCAGGCAAAAACCCTAATTTTGAATCTTAGGGTTTTGTTGATTTTTGATCTTTCCTTGATGAATTATGATCATCCAATGATCAAATGATGAATCCTTTGACAAAATATGGACTTTGACAAAAAATTTCATTTTTGACTGTCTGTTGACTTTTTGGTCAAACGGGTCGTCTGTTGACTGTTTGAGCTGCTGACGGTGCGTCTGAGTGAATTGAAGTTTGAAAATTTGTATGATGGTACTTTGAGATATATGGATGTGTATGAAATCCATTTGAGCTCTCAAAAACTTGTTGCTCCTGTAAAACAAGAAAAACCCTGATTAGGGACTGTTTGCGTAGGAGACAGTTAAGCGTACCTGATTTTTGCGCAGTGTTGAGTCTCTGCTAATCGCGTGATATTCAGAAGACTTCTAGCACAAAGATCTTGGAATTTTGAGTTGTGAAAGATTGATTTGATTGATGGTACAAAACACTGAGAATTGTACTGCCAGCAGTTTGGCTGTCGACTGACTGTTCAGGTATTGACGTAGCAGTTAGAGTGAAAAATCAACAGTCAAAGTTAATTTTCTTTTTTGTTGTTTTTTGTTTTTGTTTTATGTGAAAAATGAAAGTTTATTTACATGACTTGTTAGAAAAACACAGACATAATAAATAACTAATATTTACGGTATGCGGGCAAAATTACCGATAATAACCCTGAAAATCATTTAATGCACAGAAATAGGAATATTTGACTGGCAGAAAACACACAAAATATTATCTTAGTAATTAAGCAATATTATGACAAATAGTACAACATTTAATACTGACAGTACAAATATCACATACTATATTGAACAGTACGACGAATAAACGGTACATTTAAGAAATAAGAAATACGGCAAATTTTAAGAATGACGATTAATGACCCATGCTATGAACAATAACATGTAGATGATTGGGAGTGCAACCATTGCAGGTCCACACTCTTCAGGACTATGCAGGCAGAAGAAAGTCATGATCACCGTAGCAATGGTGATGACTGTAAGAAACAGTGTCTCTATCCACTTTGCCATTCTTGTCAGGGAAGAAGAGAAAATAGATATGAGATAGGAATTTGAAAGATGAGTTGGATTTTGATGTGAGATTTTATGGAAGAAAATGAGAGGTATTTATAGAATGGAAAGAAGGAAAGAGACGTTGGGGAATGATGTGATTCCGTACAAAAGGAAAATTTGAGTGGAAGTAAGATTTGAAAGAAAGTGTATGATAGTGTTGGAAAAAGGAGAGATTTGATTTTTGAAAAAGAGATTTGAAAAGATTTTTGCAAATAATGGAATATAGTACAAAAATTAGTGGGAAACAAAAGATAATAATAATCTACTTGTTACCAGTACAGTCTGAGTTTCCTGATTCTGCGCCTGCAAAAAGATTTAACTCTGTACCAATTGTGTCAGTACCATTTATCTGTAAATAAATAAATAGCATGTGTGAAGTAATACACAGTATTTGGTGTTTGCGTAAGAATAAATTCAACTGCAAGCCAAATTACTGTATAAGAAAAATTCTAAAAACTAAGTATTTCATATGTCAGGATATTTGTTGAAATAAAAATCCATGATTATATGAGACCCTTAATTTTCAGATTGGAGTTTTCTTGAAAAATATGTGGGCAAATTTTGGGGTATAACAGTTGCCCCTATTCAATCTTCTTAAACCTGAAGAGATTGTCTGAAATCTGAAGGTAGAAGATGATTGAATATTTAGATGCCCTGAAAATTTGCACTTACCTTGATCAGAAGAGATGTTGGAAGTTGCATTTGAATGTCGTCTGCGAAATGTTGTTGGCAGATTGAAACATTACCTGAGATGGGCTTTTAGATGCCACCTGGCAAATGGGTTGAGGGTTTGTTCATCAGAATGAATCCATTGATTATATCTTGATGAAGGATTTGAAAGTCTTTGTGTTGACTGTTTCGGAACCGTCCAAGGTTACCGCTTTAAGTCTTGGAAGATAATCGTTACGGAACTTGTCCAAAGTTTTTCCGATTTAGATTTTGGAAGTTGATCATTGTGGAACCGTCTGAGGTATCGCTTTAGATCTGCAATGTTAGATCGTTCTGGAACCGTCTGAGGTATCGCTTTAGATCTGCAATGTTAGATCGTTCTGGAACCGTCTGAGGTATCGCTTTAGATCTGCAACGTTAGATCGTTCTGGAACCGTCTGAGGTATTAACTTTGATCTGTGATGCTAGATCGTTCTGGAACCGTCTGAGGTATCAACTTAGATCTGCGATGTTAGATCGTTCTAGAACCGTCTGAGGTATCAACTTTGATCTGCAATGTTAGATCGTTCTGGAACCGTCTGAGGTATCGCTTTAGATCTGCAACGTTAGATCGTTCTGGAACCGTCTGAGGTATCGCTTTAGATCTGCAACGTTAGATCGTTCTGGAACCGTCTGAGGTATCAACTTTGATCTGTGATGCTTGTTTTTGAGTTGGTAAGTGATCAGAATGAACCTTCGGCTTGATTATATCTGAGAGAACTGTTCATGGAATTCAGGTGAACACTGCATGTGATTGAGAACATCTTTGTTGAAGATATCCGTCTACCTGAAAAATCAAGTTAGTGATATGCAATGTTTATGATGCATGTAAGTGTGAGATATTCCCGGAGAAATATGCATGTTATGTTGTGCATGATGTATGATGTATGATGTATGAATATGTGAATGTATGAATGTATGAATGTATGAATGTATGAATGTGATGTCAAGCTTCTAATTGGAAAAATAAATTCCCACTAGTCAGCTGGACATGAATGTATTGTGATCGTTGATGATCTTTTGTCTTGCTTGAGTACCCTCGTCTGGGGAAATTCTTTGAGAACCCGGGTATCCCGTTGAAGGATCTTTGACTACTGCTTGGGGAACCAAAGGTAACTGGAAGTTCTGATGCCCTTTCAAATGGGAATGAGGAAGATGCATAATCCTCCGATGCACTATCTGACCAAGTCCGGGTGCGGGGATCACACCTTCTGAAGATAGTAATCTGGAACAACCCTGCTGGGGAACAAGACTTCTTTTGAAGAGAAAATCTTTTTGAGGAATTTGCTGAGAAATGCGTTTCTCTTGGTGATTTCCTTCTGATGGAATGATGTCCAGATGATCGGGACATTTCCTGAATGCCATTCCTGTTTTTCCTGGTAAACATCAATCATATTCAAATGCATATGTTCATTCAAAATTATCATTGGGATGCTTACGTATTTAAACAGAAAAAATGAAAATAGTGATTTTTGAAAGAGCTGCATTGAAAAGAGCCATGATAGGCGGGTTAGCACAGGGAGACAACAATCCTAGAAGTAGGAAACTGTCAGAAAGTTTTGAAAAATATTTATGAAGATAAATAGCTATGTGAAAATGATCCAGTCAAGTTTCAACTCTGCTATTGCCAATCTGTCTTCGAGCATCTCATCCCTCACTTGTTGGAAGAAAGTGATTAGACTGATCGGTGTCTTTGAGGTGTTGAATCTTGATGGTGAGTAGGCAGCTGAACGGAACACAGTTGTATGCTTCATTCCCTAACTTTTGCCTAGGCCGCCCTTTCAGGTTTTCAGCCTACCGGGATAGTATTTGTTTAGTCTCTAATTTTTTCCTGGACCGCCCTTTCGGGTTTTCAATCCACCGAGACGCTCATTTTTGCCTAAGTTGCCCTTTCAGGTTTTCAACTTAGCGAGCTGTTTTTTTTTTCTTTAAGAGAAGTATTTTTTGACTATGTCAGCATTCACAGGGTGTGGGAAATCCTCGCCATCCATGGTGGTAAGCAACATGGCGCCGCCGGAGAATATTTTCTTGATTATGAATGGTCCCTCGTAGGTGGGAGTCCATTTGCCTCTGGGATCACCTTGTGGTAAGATGATGCGTTTGACAACCAAGCCACCAGTTTGGTATACTTGACTTTTGACTTTTTTGTTGAAGGCTTTGATCATACGCTTTTGGTATAGCTGACCATGACAAATAGCTGCGAGCCTTTTCTCATCAATCAAGTTTATCTGGTCCAACCGTGTTTGAATCCAATCGTCTTCGTCTAGATTGGCTTCTTTCATAATCCTTAGGGAAGGAATCTGAATTTCAATTGGAAGAACTGCCTCCATACCATAGACTAAGGAGAATGGAGTTGCCCCTGTTGAAGTACGCGCAGATGTGCGATAACCATGAAGAGCAAAAGGCAACATCTCATGCCAGTCTTTGTAGGTTACTGTCATTTTTGTATGATTTTCTTGATGTTCTTGTTGGCAGCTTCCACCGCGCTGTTCATCTTTGGTCGATATGGAGAGGAATTATGATGCTTGATCTTGAACTGTGTGCAAAGTTCAGTAATCATTCTGTTGTTTAGATTTGTGCCATTGTCCGTGATAATCTGTTCAGGGATGCCGTACCGACAAATGAGATTGTATTTGATGAACCGGGCCACCACATTTTTGGTGACAGAAGCAAATGAAGCTGCTTCTACCCACTTTGTGAAGTAGTCAATAGCGACCAGGATAAAGCGATGTCCGTTGGAGGCTGTAGGTTTGATTTCTCCAATCATATCAATACCCCACATTGCAAAAGGCCAAGGAGCCGTCAGGACGCTTAATGGAACTGGAGGTACATGTACTTTGTCAGCGTATATCTGGCATTTGTGACATGTTCGGGAGTGATGATGGCAGTCTGTTTCCATGGTAGACCAGTAATAACCTGCTCTAAGGATCTTTTTAGCCATTGTATGTCCACTGGAATGAGTACCGAAGGTACCATTGTGTATTTCTTCCATGATTTGTTCCGCTTCCTTCTTGTTTACACAGCGAAGTAAAGTCGAGTCATGGTTGCGTTTGTATAGGGTTCCATTGCTTAGAAAGAATTTAGCAGCAAATCTCCTTAGAAACTTTCTGTCATTAATGGATGCCCCTTCAGGGTACTCCTGAGCTTCGAGATATCTTTTTACTTCATGGAACCATGGTTTTTCCTCGGTTCCTTCGGTATTGATCTCATTGCAATAGGATGGTTCATCTTGCCTGTAGATGGTGATCATAGGCGCCTCGTTGTCCCACCTGACTTTGAACATGGATGACATGGTAGCTAAAGCATCAGCTAGTTGATTTTCCTCGCGTGGGATGTGTTCGAAAGTGATTTCTTCGAAGTAAAGAATCAAACTCAGCACATATTCTTTGTAAGGAATTAGATTCGGGTGTTTTGTGTCCCATTCCCCTTTGACTTGGTAGATTACCAAGGCCGAGTCTCCGTAGACTTCTAGGAATTTGATTCTTAGATCGATTGCAGCTTTGAGACCCAGAATACATGCTTCGTATTCGGCTATATTGTTAGTGCAATTGAAGCATAACCTGGCAGTGAATGGTGTATGACCTCCTGTGGGGGAAATGATCACAGCTCCGATG